>NC_079900.1:8996320-9350543 GCF_024868665.1 Triplophysa rosa | reverse complement strand
GAGAGAAACTATATGGATTTCTTTCGTGAGGAATCAATAAGTAATTCCTCCTGAAGTTCTGGTTTCAGTAGTACATCTTAAAAATCGCAGCTACAGTAGCCTATCTGCCGCAAAGGAGCCTAATTAACTGCCAATACAATCTGTTATGTTATTTAAGTCCAGACAGCCTGCTTCTCAAGTAATTGGCCAATCAAATCTACTCCATTAAATAAGCAATGGCTGGCAAACAAGTTTATGGTTTATTCTCCGAGGATGACATTGTCAACAGGCAAATGTTTTCTTCTTTTTTTTTTTACAATTGCATGGCTTTTCATTTAGGCTCAGATGAGAGATTTATTTAACAATACCAGTATAAAAGAGGCCCATTTTGCAAGAGAAAGTCTTTAAAAATGATATTTGAAGTGAGAGAACTAAATGAATATAAATCATGTGCATGAATCAATATATTTTTTCAGACGCTCAGCCACAAAAATAAATCCATATCATTATCATTACATATTTTACACATGCTTTTAAACATATAAACTGAGATCAAAGTAATGCACTTTTGAAATGTGTCTGGGTAATAAAGATACATTTATCTGTTTCAAGTTTTTTAAACGTAGAGCTTCAAAATCGGGCTCTGACAAAAACGCAGCGTGACAACAGAGCCTGGAAATTCTGGCACTTTGTGATGCATGACTCAGTCCCGGGGGACAGTGTACAAAACCTACACAGTGAAATTGCCAATGTAAAACCAAGCCCTGTGGAGCAACATAAAACTAACAGTTGGAACAGACTGCACGCGTAGCCTAAATACAAACAGGGGTAATGACTCATTCAGACAAGTTCCACTGTAATTGTGGAGTTTTCATTTATCTTAAAACAATAGTCTTGGTCAAAACTCAGAACCCACAGCCGCAAACCACCAATTTGCCACTGCAATATATCTAATATAACCCATATACACAGCATGGCAAATGCGCTGTATTTGTCCTAAGCGAAGGCAGTAACCATGCAGTAGACAAAGACACTGTTAACGTTAGCATGTACATGCATCTTCATCCAGGATTAGCTACGTCACTCCTTAGCAGGTCCATGTTCTGATTTTTCCTTTTCTCCAGTAGATGCTAAAATGGGATTAAGTACGTGAAAAGGACTTGACCCCACCAGGTCATTCTGTCTGGGTCCCGTGGGGAAATGCAGCATATTTGTACTACAAATCCCAGCATGCATAAGTGAACTGACAGCTATGAGAGGTTGTGATGGGCCTGTTGGTGTAATGGATGAATGGATCGGCGTGGGAGCTCTGGAATGCTGGCACGTTAGGTCAGAGGTCATCTGTAAACTCAGAGAAGGATGAGATTGACTCTGGACGCTATAGCTGCATAGAGGCAACGTGTTGCTAGGGGTAACAGTGGAACCTCCACTTCTAACCTGAGGAACCAATCCACTGGCGGGAAAAGCTGAAGCCAAGCCCAGGAGAGACCCTCCAGTACGGGGACCCTGATGTCTTAGATATGGTGAATTGGGTGTGGTCTTAGAAGTCTGACAGGGGATTGGCTGACTCTCTACGCCCAGGGTGGCAACCCTTTCCTGGTCAGGGCAGCATGGAAAATGGGTGTAGGTTGAGTGGGGATTAGGCGTTTGATGAAGGAGTTCAATGTCCCCTTCCTGCCCCAAAACAGAGCCTCTTTCCTGGGCATGGCTTTCACCGCAAGTGCACGTGTGCCTGGATCCTAAAGAATCTCTCAGAGAGGTGTCCGGTTGTAAACAGGCACCAGCAGACATGTTATAGCCCAGCCGAGATGACCAGTCGGTTGTAGAGGAGGCCACGTTGGTAAAGTTGGATGACGTGTGACAGCTGTAAGAGCTGAAGGGGGCAAGAGAGGAAGTGAAGTGAGATGGGGTCACGTGGCTGTGCAGGAACTGCATCATTTCATGAAGCTCCTTGGTCAGCGAGGACACTTCCTGGTTCAGGTGGTTCATCTGCAAAGCAAGAAATAAGATTAAATCGAATACTTAAATAAATGTATAATATACGTATAAATAATAAATCAACCAAAATATGATTATAAATTAAAGTAATAAATTATAATAGCCTATAATAAATTATAAGATTTAATAAGAATGATTAACAACTGAAATGATATGGCTATAATGTGTTGTGATATTTTTAGTGTGTGTGTCCTGATACCTCTGCATTGAGCTGACGGAGACTCTGTCTGACTTCCTCTGTCTCAAGCAGCAAGTTTGCGCCCACCTGAAATGGGTCTAAAAGGACAAAAAAAGTAGTAAACTCACGTAAGTCCCCTATGTGGAAAATAATATTAACATATGGGCAGATTCTTATTTCTTATTATGGTCATCATTTACTAACCCCCGAGTTGTTCCAAATCTGTATTTTGAATCTATTTTGAACAAAGCTTGTAACCAAACAATTCTTGGCCACCACTGACTACCATAGTAGGAAATATTACAATGGGTAGTCAAAAGTGCCGCAGAACTGTTTGCTTTCCTACATTCTTCAAAATATCTTCAAAGAACAAATAATTTTTCCTACTATGGTAGTCAATGGTGGCCAAGATCTGTTTGATTACAAGCATTCTTCCAAATATCTCTATTTGTGCTCATCAGAACAAAAAAACAATAATACAGATTTGGAACAACTTGAGGGTGAGTAAATGATGACAGAATTTCCGTTTTTGGGTGAACTGTTCCTTTAATGTAATTGTAGCCACTAAATGTGCAATGTGTGTTTACATTTTTAGATATTTCAGAAACCATGAAAATTTAATTTGCTTTGATAATTGTTTTTGCAAGCTCACTATCAATTGACTATTTCTATCAACCAAAAACACACATTTGATTTAAAACAAGTCTAGTTTGCACTAAGTCTCATATTAAACAACCATTCCCCTCACCTTTGACCTCTGTGTTAGGAGACTGGTCACTATGCTCAACGTTGAAATGAAACGCATGTTCATTATCCTCAATGCCATCAACAACCCTACAGGACGGACATGAGGACATTAGCTTTTCAATGATCAATATCTGCCCTATAACATATGAAGTTCTAGTTTCTCATTACCTTGGGCTCAGGTCCAGTGGACTGACACAGTTCAGAGCAGGAATAAGAAGTTTGGCTGGCCTGTGGCAGGAGTTCTTTTCTGTTCGAGGAGCGGGCACAGTGCCAACAGACAGGTCCTCATTGAGTGGCATCTGAGGAGAGGGGCTTTGTACCCGGGAGCTCTGAATGGGGGACCTGCAGAGCCGGAGCATACTGAGGTTTCGAAATTCCTCCCCCAGCATGGCACTAAGATTAGGTTGTGATGAAGGACCACCAAACCCAGAGAGCAGGGGTTTCCGGCCCATGTCCTGTCCGGATTCTTCTTGCTCAGTCTCCACAATGAACGGCAGCTTTGAATCGTCAAAGCGTTCCTAGCGGGAGAGACAAGGACACAGAGAAAAGATAAATGTCACTCTTTTAAAATGACTAAAGCCAGTGGTGGAAATGAGTTAGATTCAGCAGGGGTCATTCACTAGTTGGGGACATTTTTCATATTTTTTAACCATAGATGCATAAATTCTCTAAGGCCAAATGATCTGAGTCACGCTACCCACATTAATTTTATAACAATATATTCTTACTGTATGTCAATGGTTTATTTGTGTTTCTTTTCATTTCCCCTGTAATATTTTTAAGGAGAAACATCTGAAAAAGTCCCTACATAAATAAACCATAACTCAGACTTCTAAACTTTCACACTTCTCAGCAACCTCTGAGCACTAAAATGTCTTCCGTGCTGCCTCGTAATCCCACTGAGACCCGTTGCTCCCTTCCTCTGCTTGCGTGATGTAAGAACACAATTATTAACGAGTCATTGTTCCGTGTCATTATGTTCTTCAGAGTTTTTGTGTCCGTGTATGTGTTCTGTGTGACTGTACTGATCATTAGGACAGCTGGCAATGCATTCAGGCGCTGGGGTCAGTGCCACAAACAGATTGCTAATTCACCTGTTAAAGACACATCCAGATGAGCTTCCGTCTGCCAGCTCTGATGTCTCTCACACACAGCGGCGGGCAGTGACGCTAATAATTGGGAGCTTATGTAACATGGCTTTTTGATCAATACGGGCATTTCGGTTCATGCGTGTGTGTGATGTTAAGGGATTATACGAACAAAAACATGAAAATAACAGATAGCACAAAAAGTGTTCAATGGTGTTACCTGTGGGAGTCGTGTTGAGCGTGTAAATCTGGCTTGGCCCTGTTGAGAAACAAGAAAATCGTATTACTGTAAATAATTCAAGCTCAAAAAGCTCATTGAGCATCTTGTATTAAACAATTGGAGTATGTGGCCATTGCAAAATTAAAGGGGCAGTTCACCTAAAAATTAAAATCATTTAATCACCCTCGTGATGTTCTAAATCTGTATACATTTCTGATTTCTGATGAACACAGAGAAAGATATTTGGAAGAATGCTTGTAACCAAACAGTTCTTGGCCACCATTGACTACCATAGTAGGAAAAATGACAATGGTAGTCAAAAGTGCCCCAGAACGGTTTGCTCTTCTACATTATTCAATATCATTTGTGTTCAACAGGACAAAGTATTGTTACCTACTATGGTAGTCAATGGTGGCCAAGAACTCTTTGGTGACAAGCATTCTTCTAAATATCTTTCTCTGTGTTTATCAGAAAAAAGAAATTGATATAGATTTGGAATAACTTGAGGGTGAGTAAATGATGACAGAATTTTCATTTTAGGGTGAACTGTTCCTTTAAATATTTACTGTGAATATGTGTATCAATATGTGCTACCTCTATGTACAATAAAACATTGTTGCTGTCCTTCTGAAACCTTGTTTCTTCTTGTACCTTGTATCTGTATTTCGATTTTTATTTTACCATAAATCATTATGTTAGTCATGTTTTTCTTATGTTTTTCACTGGGTTTTGCAAATATCTAACCAATAAAAAGTATTAAAAAGTGCTTGTCAACTTTGACAACATATTTCGTTTTTCAGTATTTAATCATTTAAAAGTACAGTGTTTTTTTTTTTCAAAAACAGCGAATTTGGACATCCAAGGTTTTGGAAGGACAGCAACAATATATTACAAATCAAGAAAGTAACATAGGCAATAATAATCCAAGTTCAAATTAATTTAAAGATTGGGTAACACACGCAGTTTCTGCCAATCTCATAACAATCTTGAGTACCTATACAGTAGTATTGCATAAGTCGTATCTTCGAAGAGTATTTAATTTGATCAAATTTATAAAAGAGAGATACAGCTGTACGATTATTTCTGGAAAAAGACGAGCTGCTGGAGGCAGGCAGGGGGACGGAACTACAGCACGAGCACACAATACATCATCACATTAATCCCTTCGTGTTTTTTACATTATGCATATACGCCGATTGACTTGCTGCGTGCAGTTCATGTCTGGCATCTTTTACCACTGGGACCGCGCCATCTATCAGTTTCAAACGATCTCCAAATCCAGCTTTATATCAAACGTTTATATGATACCCATCACTGAAATGCCATGAACAAACAAACACACCTAAACTTCTCTCACTATTGCAAGAGTAACGAGCTGCAGCTGCAGGCCCACAGTGCAGCCAATCTTGACACAGCGCAGCCACACTGCAAAAAATGACTTTCTTACTTAGTCTTTTTTTCTTGTTTTCCAGTAAAAATGTCTAAACATTCTTGAATCAAGAAGCATTTTCTTGATGAGCAAAATGACCTAAGAAAATAAGTCTAGTTTTTAGTAAAAAAAATTAAATTTCAGTGAATTTGTGCTTAAAACGAGCAAAAAAATCTGCCAATGGGGAAAGAAAAATAATCTTGAATTAAGGTTTACCTTTTTGTTAGTCACTCAATTCAAGATTATTTTTCTTACCCCATTGGCAGATTTTTTTGCTTGTAATTTCATACTTTTTGACTAAAAACAAGACTTATTTTCTTAGGTCATTTTGCTCATCAAGAAAATGCTTCTTGATTCAAGAATGTTTTTACTGGAAAACAAGAAAAAAAGACTAAGTAAGAAAGTCATTTTTTGCAGTGCAATCTTGATAAGCGGGTCTTCCTATAGCTCGTCGGTTGGCACGTGGGCGGGCTATTTCTTTCGCCTTGCCGTGGGAGTGCTTTTCCGGGAGAATTGCCCAATAAAACGAATCAGTTACGAAACAGGGATCCAGACTTATAAAAAACGTTCCGAAACAAGTTTGAGTGCTGAGGGAGTGTATCAAGCACAGAAATACTACATCACACGTCCAACTTGTTTTTTAACAAGTTGACCATGTCAAGCATGAGAAGCCAGCACTTTTAACAGTGTAAAAAAGTCAGAATGCATGAAACAGCATGTTACCCCATCTTAAAAATGAGAAGAAGAATATCACAAAGTGCTATAAGAGATATTGGTTGCCTGAAAGGACAGTCAGTTGCAGTTTAGGGGTCATTATACAGTACAAATAATTCTAAACTCAGAATGCGGCAAATGGCTGGTCAGAATCAAGTAGTTTAGTATCTATTTTTCATACTTGAATTTGAATATTTGACAGATATGAAATGTATACATGTGACTGAGTGCTTCACATATATGATGTAGAATTGCATAATATACTGCATAAACTTGTACTGAACAGGCAAATCTTGTACAACTGTGTGTGCTATGGTTACACTTTATTTTCTGCCAGTCTTGAAAGACAGTTTACCTCTCTGAGGTTGTAGGTGAGATTGTGATGTATATCCTCATTGAAGCGGCTGCTGTATTCTGGGTAGAGTTCGAGAACCTCCTGAAGAGCTCTTACACTGATGTACTGTAGGTCACAGTAGGTCAGAGCTTTCACATCTGCATTAGCCTTGATCACCTGATCCTTCCCCGGCAGGTCTGCACCAATCAGGTCTCCTTTACCTTTAAGCCAATCATATCAGGTGCATCTATGTCAACTCTCTTGTTGTCTAGGTGTTTTAAAAAACATTTAAATGAATTCCCTATTTTACCCTTAAAGTCACACAGCCCTTTTTTCAATCAATTTGAGTGCTTTGTCAGTCTGAGCTGATACTGACTAATATATCAAGTTTATTAAAAGGAAAGGCTCAGATTGTCTGCAGGAAGTTGGTTGGATTTGAAGTCTGACAAGATGAGAAGAACATACCCAGTATGGCCAGCACCATGCCGTCCTTCAACACTTCTAGAGACCCCGAGCAGACAAAGTGTTGAGCATGCAGGGCGTCTCCATGGCGAATAAGATACTCGCCAGGCGCACAGAACGACGTCTTAATGTGCAGAGATAGGGAACGTAGACACCCCCTACTGGCTGAGGAGAAGAGGGGAAGCTGCAGAATATCTTTGTTGAGGTGCATGGCGATGTCTGCACGCAGCTCGTCTGGGAAGTCATGTAAAAGCTAAGGGCGAAAAGATAAACAAATGGACCACATTATTAAAAACCATCTTCATAATCAAATTAGATTTTTCAATTGAATTGAACTAAATGTTCTATGCTCCATTCCCCTAACACCATGTCTACACCGGACGCGCCAAGTCCGGTGTGGACAAAATTTAAAATTATAATGGGTTCTAATGCGTTCTATTGTATCTTGTCGCATCGGGCCACATTAGGTGTATACACGGTGTTACATCAATAGCAAGTAGCATATCATGGTTCATATCTGCACACTAAAAGCTTTTGACATAAAAAAAAGAGGGATAATTTCTTTAATATGCCTCACCCCAATTTTGCTGTTTCATTGGAAAATACTGAATACATAAATAAATCAACACGAAAGAGAAAAAAGAGAAAAGATTTCATTTTCTTAGATGAAGAACTAGATGAGGTAATCCCCCTAAAGAGATAAGATTATCTCTATCAATATGCCGTACCAGCAACTGCTGTCTAAAGGGTGTAAGAGTTCCTGTGAACCGTGCTTTTAGTGTTTCACAATCACTGCATAAATTAAATAAATTAAAAGCGTGACAGAGTGCAAATGAGCTAGGTCCCACTAGTCACTCGTTGTTTTTCTCTGCACACCTAAGATTTTCCCACTGCTGTTTTTATCAAATATGGGTCTCTCCATTGTGAGCCATCCAGTGGCGGAGCCAGAGGGGGTCCAAGGTGGCACTGACACCCCTGACATCCAATTGGCCACCCTGGGTGCCACCCCAAAATTTGATTCGCTACTTACTGTATGTTGATTGACATCTGATTTCACCTCTCGTTGAACAAAGCTTTTATTTTGGCGGCAGTGCTTGCACATGACATCACTGAACACGAAAGTCAAGCGAGTCGGCATTTATCGCTATCTTTACTTTGTTTCGAACAGAAAAAAATAAAGACTGACGAAAGATAGAAAAGAAGCAAATGGTTCGCTGCAATTTGCTAAACAAATGTAATATTAAAACGTACACGCTTTTGCTTGCTAGCCATTTCAAGTCAAACTCAGCCAGGTATGTTTTTTTGTTGAACCATACCATTAATGTGCTATATACCTACTTTCTAACCTTACACTTTTAAATGTTGAATAAATGTAAAGTTTTCACAGCGTTTTCTAACCTTAGATAAATATAAACAGTGTTGGGAGAGATCCCCTTTTTCCTTTAACATTCTAAACAGGTGTACTTCATACAAACTTTAGAAATACACAAGAAGGAAGCATCGTGTTTTAAATAAGTTTCACTGTTTAGCCTTGGATTTAGGATTCCTAAACAACTTCTCATTGTGTAAATTAACGTTAGGCTCCATTAAAGCGGTAGTCCGCAAGTTTTTTGGAGTAAAAATTAGCTAAAACCAATTATTGAGCTAGTACATGAAAGAACGGTGTTTAAAACTGTGTCACTACCCTTGCTGGATTCACCACGGAACGCTTGTAATAATGGTTTGTAATTTGCCCTGTCGGGTCGACTTTTCCGGAGATCCTTATATGGTGTCTTTCGTCTGCGCGTCATTTCGTCACATTCGTACACAGAACGAAGAGGATCCGGCTGCTAGCCAGCTCGTGGATGCTGCGAGTGACAGGCGATTTGTAGCGTGTACTCACAACCGCTGGGTAGGATTTCATACAACGTTTAGTATTATTTATGGCGGCGTTTAGTACTTTTACTTTTAAACGCCAAGCAGTGTTGACATCTGGGGATTCATCATTTGTGAAAAACAAGAACGAACGAACTGAAGACGGTTTACAAAGAAACAGGGAATGTGATCGGACTCGTGCGAAAAGTAATATGGGCAAGGCATTTCAAAGGTGACGGGAACTCCGTGATCTGAAAGGATTGTAAACGGATGTAGACATCGCTTTATGTCTTCTGAACAGGTAAGACAAATTTTTAATATTTCAATAGATAACACAAAAACCGTAGCGCACTTGTTGTGTTAATATAGACGGGTACAGTTTCATCGGTTGTTCTTTCTCTCTTTATGTTCATTATGATAAATGTAATTTAAGACCTATTCGCCCGGGATTAGTATTATCTGGGGACCTCGTGTGATTTAGAAATTACCTCCCCACATCTGTATTTCATTAGCACGGACAAGTGAAGCCTGTTTAAATTTTACTCAAATTTACGGACTTATATCCCGGATATGATGGCAAGGCTTTGCATATAGTATATAATATAGTTGTATGGTGCACAATGATTTATGACCGTGCCTGTCAGCATTTGAGAGCCGCGTTCGGGGATCTTCTGTCCGGTTCGCGTTACGGGAGCTTCCATAAGAAATAACAAAATGACCCAGCACCCGAAATAATATCAAAACACTTCAACACAGCCTCCATTTGCGCTATTTGTGTCTGTTTATGTTCTTATTTGTTTCGTGTTATATCATCTTCCATGTTATCTGTGTTTATTATGCGCTACTGATGTACAGTGAAGATTCTCACCGCTGCACTGTCACAGGCCACGACTCAAAACATCAGACTCATCCGCGCAGTTGAGCAGCGCCGAATCACAACTCACGCAAAGAAATATCTCCGCACATCACCTGCAGTAGCAATTACAAACTGAGATGGCGACAAAGAGGCCAAAGAGGCTTTTACCTCTGTTAAAGCGCCACGGACTGCCGCTTTAACAGAGGTTCCCAACATACATTGTTTACATCAGGGTCGGAAATGAACAGAGGCTTTGGAATAAAATGACAACAAGGTGAAAAAAACTGCTCTCCAAATTCAAGATAAAAGAGGAAAAGCAGTCCCTGCATAATTAAAAACTAGCGAAGACAGTCGCAATCTAAATTAGATGAGGGGAAAATGAACGAATGTGGATGACAGCGTTTTTGCTATGCTACAACTTTGAGCATTTTTCATACTTGAATTTGAATATTTGACAGATATGAAATGTATGTGACTGAGTGCTTCTATCACATATATAATGTAAAATTGCATAATATACTGCATAAGCTTGTACTGAACATGCAAATCTTGTACAACTGTGTGTGCTATGGTTACACTTTATTTTCTGCCTGTCCTGTAAAACAGATGTGATGTTGATGTTGAAGCGGCTGCTGTATTCTGGGTAGAGTTCGAAAACCTCCTGAAGAGCTCTTACACTGATGTACTGTAGGTCACAGCAGGTCAGAGCTTTCACATCTGCATTAGCCTTGATCACCTGATCCTTCCCCTAATTCATTGTATGAATATACTGGCCAATCAGAGGCGTTTAAATGACGGTGAAGAAGAGCTGTGTTGAAGTGCGCCATGCTCAAAAAGTTTATGATTAACAACCGCGTACAGATGCGATGTAAGAAAGAGATTCATTAGAGTAGTCAGACTCTTTACTGTATTACCTGAAGCCATTGAGTGTTTTAGTGATGTTGGATGTTCTTTGTTTGTTTTCTATATAGTATATTTCCCATTTGAGAATAACTGATTTTTATGTTCCTTACAGAATCAAAACAGCGATAAAATAATTCATAAACGCTTCTCAGCTTGTTTTGAAGCGTGTATTCTAATATCTGAAAGTAATAATCAAGATTACAACATCAAGGGCAATAATCAGCATCAATGATTTTGTTTTAATCTTGTAGTCCTATGGAATGAGTGTATGTTTTATCAGATATATGCTGCTCTGATCCACATCAGTTTAAAGACACATCTGGTGCTGCTTTGTTTCTGTTTAAATTAAACAAGTTATCAGGGTTAAACTATGTTTTCAACAATTTCATTATTTATATATTTTATAATTCATTTCATCTACATACTTTTAGAATTACTTTAATCTCATTACTTTTTGCAATTGTTTTGTATACATTTGTCACATTTGTGACAAACTCTGGGAAGTTAATTGTCACTTGTACCTCTTATCAGAAATCCTAGGATTTATTTATATATAATTCGATGCCAGGTCAGGGTTACATACACATTTTATGAAGTAGCCTTGGCCGCCCGATATATAAAACTCTAGCTCCGCCACTGGAGCCATCCAATTTCTATTGCTACATTGACTTAATAATGACAGTGTTCAGTAACAGTGCTATAATTATGCCATTAAAAGATGTGACCCAGATTTGTGCTTATGGATTGTGCTCCATCTGATAATGGTGGTGTGTTATCAAACTGTGATTAGAGCTTTTATTCAGAGAAGTCTACGTATGTTTTTGTTTTGTGAAAACATACATTTTATTCAACTAAAGCATGAGCCACAAAAAGTTTAAATTATTTGAAAATGGTCTCCCAACTTTATAAAGTTGTCAGGTTGGGCAGCTGGTTCTGTTCAAAGGGTCTCACCTCATTGGCATTGATGCCGTTGTTGACAGACCAGGTGGTCTGGAAGTACTCCAGCATGCGCTGTTTCAGCTGCTGGGGCAGGCGGTGCACGCGGATGAAGTCTTTCAGATCCTTCATGCGCGTGTGGTAGAGGGAACGGCGAGAGTACATGCGCTGGATGATGGCTGTCACATTCCCAAACACCACCGCATGCATCAGCGCTGTGGGTGATAACAAGATAGATGACTGCTTATTAAACAGCATGAAAGTGCTAACCAGTGTTCTCTCAACTCTTTGCGTTGTGTAGCAATTTTATAAAATATAAAAATGATATATACTTATATTTATAAATAAATATAACTGGGGGCTTCCAAATGTGGCAATATGAACTTAAATTCTCTATATTTTCATGGATACGCTCTAGGAGTGTAACGGTTCTCGGTAAATAATTGAACCGCACGGTTCTCCACCAACGGTTCAGCACACGGTCCAACGCGCTTGGACCGCGGTTCATCTTAAATCTGACGACGCATTTATAATGTGGTTCGTTAAAAATGATAATGCATAAAACAGACTGACAAAGTTCAGCTAATGTATGTTTGTCGATGGATACACATTTAATACCTAAAACAAATAAAATAACGTAGACAAATTTCAATTGACGTATGCTGTAATATGACCAGTCATTTATGCTTTCATCACCCGGTGTTGTGAGCGCGCGAGTGCAGGTGAGACCTGAACAGCACATGTTGCTGTTTAAACTAAACTCATTCAAGCCTTGCCAATTTAAACATTTAAGTGCAAGATGATGCAGAAGAAAACTCACTTGCGCGCTGTGAGAAGATCCGAAGCGCGCATAAGGAAAGTCTCAGACATGGCGCAAATATTGAGTTGTCTTTGAAGCGCTTAAACGGACAAATTCACACACGAAGTAGGTCAACATGCCTATCTTGTCGAGTATCTTAACAAACATAATAGGTTATGTCCTAAGTGAACGGACGAAACGGACAAAAAACAATGCATGTGTACAGTATCAGTGTTCTGGATGTGTTTCATTCCTCTTAAAGCGACAGCAGCATATTCCTGCTGTCTGTTAAAAGTCAAGGAAATCACTCACTGCTTGTGACTCAATAGCTTCTGTAATTTCAATTATGATTCGTCTTTATTTAATTTGTACATATGCAATGTTATGTTTTATTTGATTACTTTAATCCATTTCTACCTTAAAAGGTATATACAGTATCTTATTTAATTTTCTGCTTTGCTCTGTTGTTTTATTGGTGCTGTTACTTGTAGCTTGATTATTTGTTCTTATTTTTATTTGTCTGTAGTCCCTTTTCCCTGAACATAGCACAAATCGAACCGAACCGAAACCGTGACTCTAAAACCGTGACACAGACCGAACCGTGAGTAATTTGAACCGTTTCACCCCTAATACGCTCTCACAAATGAGTCAAATGCCGACAAATAAAATGCTGCAGATTCATTTAGCCCCCTGACTGAAGATATCTCTTGCTTGTTTCAGAGATTTTTGAGTCTGCTGAAAGTTTTTTTCTGTGAGGAACATAATAAATGCACAGCTCGGAGGGAACAATAGTGTCACGTATAATTAGCCCGTCTGAATCATCTCAGTAAACAATATGTTCTACATACTGAAATTGGAAACCAAACTTTCCTAAACAAGACATTTATTTCAAATGGATGCAAAGTTTCCAAAAACAGGCGACCTCAAAACAAGCTAATTATACATTAGGTCTGAAATATGAGCCGTTGAACACACCCCCGATAAGCATGGTGCAGATGGAGAAGATCTTCTCAGCGTCTGTGTTGGCACAGACGTTTCCGAATCCAACGCTAGTCAGACTGCTCAACGTGAAGTACAGAGAAGCAATGTAGGCGCTGCGCAACGAAGGGCCACCAACTGTACCATTGGTGTACGGAGTCTCCAGACGCTTCCCCAACTCTTGCAGCCAACCTAAAAAAAAAAAACAGAAAACGAGAACGAGAAAGGAAAGATATTAATTTAGGGGACTAAAATTGTATTTGCTTCTGAGAGAAGCTACAGTAATGAATTATGGATGGCGATGATTGCTGGCAGTAGGCCAATATGCATGCAATGTCTGCATTGATTTTGTAATCAATTCACAGATGCAAATGAGGTATTAAGGGGACATATGGCGCGAATACTTGTTTTTATGTGTCTTTGTTGTGTTATAAGTTGCCCGCCCATGCATGTATTAGACACGTAAAATTGCAAATATTAAAGTGTCGGAACAAAAGATGCATCTCAAAGCGAATGCTCACCCAGACCTGCCTGAAATGCCTCGTGTAACCACACCCCCACAAATCCACGTCAGTTCGTGGTATGAGTTGATTAAGACCGCCCAAATGTATACGCAAGTAAGGTGGGCGTACCTGTCAGTACAATTGCTTTGGAACCTGATGTTCCAAATATGGTAAGAGGCGTTACATTTCCGTCACACGATTGCAGTATTCGACCAATCACTACGCACTGGTTAACTGGCCAATCATAGCACACCTCGCTTTTCAGACTGATGAGCTTTGTAAAAAATCTGCGCGTTTCAGAGAGGCGGGGCAAAGAGGAGATACAAACATGCAAGGTATGTGGAAAATACAGCGTTTTTGAACCTTAAATCGTGTATACACATTGCATTACATCTACAACAAACGATAATATTCGTTTTAGCCGTGTCATATGACCCCTTTAAAGTAAAATACCAGTTTCATCATCTTGCATCTTGTCTTTACACCAAACATTCACTCACCGATGTCCCAGGTTAGGGGGTCATTGCTGGCAAGCTCTTTGCGACCAATGACGTACCAAACGCAGGCCAGCCAGTGTGCCAGCAGGGCAAACACAGACATTAACAAAGTAAGAACCACGGCGCTGTACTGAGAATAACCATCCAACTTTTGCAGCAAGCGCAGCAGACGGAGTAATCGCACAGTTTTCAATAAGTGGACGAGGGAAGTCTGTAAAACACACCCGTACAAAGGGTCCAAATTGAACATTTACCAAGCATCCAGCACAGTTTGTATAGCATAAAGTTGTAAGTGCACAGATTTAATGTGACTTCTCACCACTGAGATGTTGAATAAATAGAGCAGGTCAAATGGCAGGGCAGCTATGAGATCCAGAATGAACCAGGTGGTGCAGTAGTGAAGACAGATGGAGCGAGAATCATAAACCACCTGACCCGCGGGCCCAACGTAGGTGGTTCTGAAATTCAGGACGATGTCTATGGAAATAAAAAAAAACACTTACAGTCTTTTATTGCACACGCACAACACATGCAAAAAAAAAAGCATAGAGCCATTTTACAAATATGATGTGTCGGCAACCAACATCAGAAATAAAAAAAATCTTCGAAACATCTTTTCCCTAATCAAAAACGAATATTGACTATGCACGTACGAATATTACAAACATGCTAATTGGTGTGATGGAGTACATACTGGACTTCCATAAATATTCATGCCACCTGTTGTCCTAATCCTCAATAATTATTACACGGTACATTTAGTCCCATCATCCAGTTATTTTACAACCTCTGTGCGGCGCATGTGGTTTATTAAATTACTGTCACAGTGGGGCGTCTGCACCTTTTTATCGAAAAGAGATTTCCTTTTTTCAAGCATGTATAAAATCCAGATTACACTGGGAGTGTGTACACGGAAGGGATTTAAAGGGCGGTGCGAGTAGAAGGAGGTCTTCACCCCACTAACATGTTTAAAAAGAGAAAGCTTTTTGAACTCCGACAGATGCTAAGAAGTTAACACTATTTAAAAACAGAACAGCAAAAAAGGTGAAAATAAAGCAAAAAGCGACAAAAAGGGGAATGAAAATGGGTTCTTTGGCCATCCAGGTAATTTTCCAATTCACATTCTACACTGGTGCTTGCTGTTCAAAGGTCGTGAGTTCAATCTTCAGGAAAAATGTTTACTGATGAACTGTGAACCATGAGTGCAAATTGCGATGGATGAAATTGACATTTTGTAACTGTTGCACACACCGAGGATGAAAAGCATCTCCACAGCTATGTCGCTGGCGAGGGTGGTTCTGGAGGCGGAGTTACAGTCTGGGTTGTCATGTTCGCTGTCGTCAGGAGCGGAGAAGCAGACGTTGTAGGGGACGGTCACAGCCACGTAAAATGTTGCAAGGAGGATCAACCAATCCCACAAGGCTTTGCACACACTGTAATGGAGCAAGATGAAACGAGACTTCTGAACCGACGCCACCTTGTACTCCGGTAGGGTTGGCTGTGAAAAAACATGCTGTAAAAGAAATAAAAAGATACCAGATCCTGAAATGATCAACCCAAATTATAGAACAGAAGTCTGTATTACTAAAGTCACTTGTTTTCGCATGCAAGCAAGTCACTTCTCAGCGGTTTTTAAGTGCTGTTTACTTGAGTGCAATTTTCCTCCGTAATTCGTCTTTTTAGTCTGTAGTATTCCGACTGATTCTCATCATAGTTGATCCAAAAATCTTTCACCGAATCTTTAGTGTGAATATGGGGCACGCTGTGCTCTGCCTTTGTGACTGGGGTTTTAAATTAACTGTCGACCCGCAGGCCCAATGTGCACACGCATGCAGTCACCTCATTAAATGGAAGACTTTGCAGATTATCACGTGAACAAATCTCCTAGAACGTGAGGTTAATTAAAATGAACAGATGCAGGCGAGCACCACTCGCTACGAGTCACATAAACCAATCTCTCCAGCTCCTGTCTTCAAAGAAACAACATGAATTTTAAAGGTGAATGGAGCTTTGGAAGCAAATCCTGTGAAGTCACCATCACTTTGCAATTCAAAGAAGCGTGCACTTGAAGTCGTGCTCCACATCTGCAGGAGTGAAAATTTAAATGTGTGCTTAGTCATTTGCGTTAAAGACATTTAAAACACCTGCAACAAATCAAAAGGTTTCATTTATTTTCCCTATGGCTTTTTAATTGCTGCAGATAGGAATGCTCATTGACTCTCCACCTGTAGCATTCAAAATGAAAAATTTGTAAAAATGAGTGAGACATTCTGAGAAGGTGAAGCCACAGCCCATAATGTCGCGGAACAAGAACATTTAACATTTGCTTTGAAATGGCACAGCTACTCTGAATGGTAGAATGTGCTAAAAATATAATTGTCTTAATTTTGTCAGGTCAGAATGAATTTTGTTTTTGATGCAAATATTAAATCTGAATTTTGTCAGGTCAGATATCAGTGAAGCACAGGTGACTTCATTTGCAAACCTGTTTACAAACAACTTAGTAAAAGTTTTGAAAATCAGTTGTAGCTTAAGAGGCTTAAAATCAAATCATGGTTTTCCATGTGTGAAACATACTTTTTCTATACAAATTTAAAAAATGGCATATTCTTTAAACTTACACGAGTAACAAGAATAAAATATTGTCGCTGTTGCACTGAAACTTTGTATCAACATTTTTTATGTTTGTCTATGGGTTTGAAAATGTGTAACCAATTAAAAGTTTTAAATAGAACTTTGCCAAGACAATGTTTAATGCTTGAAAAAATGTGTGTTGAAAAAAGTGGTCATTTTGGAGATGAGTTATCAGTCCGACAGCGACAACATTCTGATTTACTATACAGAAAAACAAGTGAGAATGACTTTGGGTTTCATTTTTACTTACATTAGGCAGCTTCCTTTTGCTCCTATTGGTGAACTGACAGGTCAGGTGGTACAGAACGCTACGGCCTCGCTCACGAGCTTGACTCAGATGGGTTCCACCAGACTTCCTGCTTTGAGTGCCATCCTCTGACACATCAAATTAACATATTATTTAAGAATCTGGCTATAAACTCTCAAAATAACATGTCAAACCTTGAAGAAAAGATCATTTGAATCTAGGGATGTAACAATATCAAAATCTCACTGTACGATAATACCTCGGTATAAAGTTCATGATGATGACTTGGAAACGTGCCATAAGCATCCTCTTTTCTTTATCCTCTTATCATAACTGTTGCTTAGAGGTACGAGTTATAGTATGAGATAAGATAAAATAAAATAATTGCACCAGATGGACCTTGCCAAAGGTAACATCTATTCTTTTTTCTAACATTCTCTATGTTAGGCCCGGAAGACTTATCGTTTCATACAGTCATGTGACCATGATAATATTCAGACAATTGTGCTATAGCGATAACACGATATCGATAATATTGTTACATCCCCATTAGAATCAAACAATGGCTCACTGCCATCCATTTACCTTCTGTGTTAGAGCAGGGATGTGATTTGCCGTACGAGTCAGTGATATTTTTAAAGGACAAGAGAAACAGAACCACTTCTCCTTTCTCATTTTTAATAGGCACGATGTCCAACAGACACCAGAACGACGTTCCTGGAGTCAAAGAAGTTATACCATGAGTGCTTTTATACACGGGCAGCCCACTCTCTAAATGAGAGGTCGCTGAGTAACTTCATAATGCAGTGCTGAGTATGTGTCACATGAGTACAAATAACCTATTCGTTTCTTTTCAGTCTCAAGTTTAGAAATCTAACTCGAATAGGTGACCAAGTAAATGTATGAAGACCGCAATGTGACCAAACTGACACATTAAAGGAAAAGTTAACCAAAAAATGACCATTCTGTCATGATTTACCCTCGTGCTGTGTCATGATTTTCTTTCTTCTGTGGAACACAATAGGAGAAATTTAGCAGAAAGGACTGAGGTGCTCTTTGCTTGACAGTCACCATTTATTTTCATTGTACAGGAATGAACAACTAGGATGTTCTGCTATACAGTAAAAAGCTAATTTTGTTTTACACACAAAGCAAGTCATATGAGTTTTGAAAAGACATGAGGGTAAGTAAATGTCAGAATTTCACATTGCATCCAATATACATTAGAAGGCAAAGTGATGTCCAACATTGAAATATTGACATCTTTGTTCAAATATATGATTTAGGAAGTAATAAAATAGTTTTTTGTGTATGTTTGGAGTTAGAGTTCAAGAAAATGGCTACAAAATATTACTACAAGCCAGAATCAACGAAATATCGTTAACGGATATTGCACTTTTTAGCATAAAGCTTTATTTAAAAAACATTCTATGCCATTTTTGTATATTCGAATAAAACCCTGATATTAATTACATTACAATTAAAAATATTTTCAAGGATCAGTGTGCCTTTAACCAAATTATTTATTTTAACCGTCTTTACCGTGCTTCCTGTAATATTGAACCTCCGTCTGGAACTCCCTCTGTCCCTCTAAAGTTTTCTCCACCTGTTGGGTCACTCTCTCACTTGTTTCCGGTCCGTGCAGGAAGTGACACGTGCATGTCTTCTTCATGACTTCGGTGCGTGCAAACCCGGTGAGGTCACAGAACCCATCTGAACAGTACACAATAGGGTACCCTCGACTTCCCTGAGCATTGCCCAGCAGGAAGTTACTGTCTGTAGACACCAAACATAGACACACAAAAGTAAGCAAATTAAAAAAGAATAGTGTTACAATTCATTAAAACGGTATTACCATCATCCTATGGAAGGCTGTATGTCACAATACAGTACTCTACCTCCCTCCCTCCCTCTTTCTTTTGGTAAGACTCATTATCATGGTAATTATAGGCTTCCTGTTTTATTCCCAATGCTTTGGATCGGTGGCTGAAAACTAAAGGAACTGTGTATTGTTTCCATAGTAACGCTGCTATCCATTTCACCTAAATTGTGCAGATTATATAAGAATTGATTGACTGTGGGTGTCTGTGTACTGTATGTGTGAAAGAGTCTTAGGATGGCCTTTGGCTCTCAATGCTAAATATATCAATCGCAGCTAATTATCTTGGACCCCAAGCTGGCAGACCCCTTTCCCACAATACACCAGTCAATTGGTGAATACAGGAGCTATCAATACACCAAAACCTAGTATACTAGAAAATAACCTCTTAAAACACAAATTAATGTTTTTCCAGCGACCCCACACACCCTTCGGTCAACCATGCAGATTAACCGTATTGAATAAAGCTTTATGAAAATCAATCACTGAACAAGGCAAAACAGACAAGTGACTAGTATCATGTTACATATTACATATCTTTCATAATTATTGTTTTGGGGAATATATTTCATCCATCCATCAATTGTTCAATTAACCCCCATTTTCACTTGTTTGTGGAAGAATCAATAGGGTGCAGTGGCGCAGCAAAACTAAATAAAGTGATTCCTGATCCACCGGTCTGGACATCAACCTCAGTACACAAAACACCCCCCATAGTGAGCCGGTTTCTGTGCTACTCACTTAATGAATAAACAGATGAATGACTGTATAATAGAGAATGAAGCGATTTATGTTCCCAAAATGAGCAAATAAAACAGTTGAGGGGTTCATGTTTCATACACTCAGTGAATACCATACATTTAACAAAGGAACTTTTAGTTTAGAGTTTAGATCTGTTGATGTTATTTTTGAAATAACAATATTGCGTGTATGCTTTCAAGGTGCATTTTATTAATTTCGTGTTCTCTGGGAATCAAAATCAGACCTGCAATAAAGCTAAATATTCAGGTCAATTTGTATGTGCTCTTGTCTGACCATTTTTAGTGTTCATCATTATCACAGGCTGAAATCTGTCTACGGTATCAGATAAGCTGGAAAGAATGTTGTGCATTATAGTCATCTCGAAGTAAAAACAAAAGTATGCCTAATATCACCCTGTAGATCTACATCAAGCCCAAAAAAGGCCATACTCAAACACAGCAGAATAAAAATCTGGTGTTTTGTGGTTTGTGCATTCTAGAAAGAAGGAGTGGTGATACTAAAACTATTCAGGCTCATATGATTTCCATACGTACACAAAAACATCCTTTGCTAATTACATTTCAAATGAAAACTTGTATTTTTATACACCAATACTACAATAAACTATACGAGAAAAATTAAATTGAATAGATGTTGATACCTGGCATCAAATACCTATTTTGGTCCTTGGGAATTACGCTGGATTAACGTTTTATTGACAATTGGATGAAATAAAAAATAAACATGTAAAGTATATACATACAAAGAATATCTAAAAGCACTTTTGGTAACAAAACTGTAAAAATAAACAGTATCATAAAACGATCGAGCTTTACACTCTGAAAAATAGACTTCAGGTGATTTGGATTATGCATTTAACAACAACTAGTCACATTTTTCATAATTCTACAAAGGAAAAGTGGAATAAAAACCCAAAATAAATAAAGAAGTTCATGAACTGTGTGTGTGTGTGTGTGTGTGTGTGTGTGTGTGCGTGTGTGTGTGTGTGTTTAAAAATGCATATCTACCCAATTAAATGCCCATGACTGTTAATGTCACGACACGTGACAGTTTTAAAAGTTATAGATATTGATATTTTTATCACTGTATGCTGTGGTTTTAAGACAAGATGTTCTCAGTATCAGTTGCTATGGAAATATATAAAAAGATAATAAAAAAATATATGTCAATGTGCCTATTTCTGCTGCTGAGGTAACCAGGAGACAGTGCCTACAGTTTATTTTTAAAATGAACTGTGAAAGCAAGTTCATATCAACGCAAACTAGACAAAACACTCAGAAAGAAATAGGTTTTTAGATATATTTAATGTTGCATTTATTTTCAGAGCATCTTGTACCAGAGTGACTAATGTGCACAAATCACATTACTGCCAAACACCTGAACAGAAAAAATACAACACTGCCAGATGAAAGCTGCTAAAAACAGCAGACAAAATATGGCGAAGAATTCTGTTGCTAAGGTAATATGCAACATGCTACTGTACATACACTGTATAGTGCATACAAGAATACATGAGTTGAGGTGAAGCTATGTACAAATGTGTGTCACATTCATATTAATCCATATTCATGAGTAAAATACTTTCTCAGGGATTGAATGCAACTATACGAGTATTCACCAAAAGCCTTCAAACCCTTGAAAAGCCTCGACAAATTTGCCATTTGGTTTATGTCTGCATTTAGGTTTATGAACCCTAGTATTGACTTATTGAAAGGTCCAAATGCCGCAATGCACGTGCACACTTCCATACAATCTTTAATAACATGCTAAAAGGGCGATTAAGACTTAAAATGAATGCTTATGTTCATTCTAAGGCGAGAGGCTGAAAAACAACCTTAGTTTCTCGCAACACGACAACTAGACACACGGCTGGAGGCCAAATCACAGCCAGGCTGACATTCAGACTACAGCACAATCTCTTTGTAAATTATAAAACAACCGTTTTAATAAGACTGAAAAAAGCACATTCCATTCTATTAAAATCTGGTTCAGGCAATTAAAATTATTATGATGAAGAGGGAGACACACATAGAGAGAGAGAGAGAGACACACGTCACGTCTGTCACTCACACATGCACATACTGTCACTGATTTAAGCGATGATGGGGATGGTGTGACACGATATTAAGAGGTCATTTATTAAAGTGATAGAGCAAATGGTCAGCGTGACATTTCATGGTGTGAAAATCTGTCCCTGACAACAGCAGAAAGAATGATTCATGTGACTGGCTGTGCTGAGAGTTGTGAACATTGATTTGTTGAAGAGCATTCACACAGGCTGAGATTTTAATTTCACGTTCGATCCCAGTGAAAAACTTTATTGCTTAGGGTTTTCTTTTATTCCACAGATGTTTCTCCAACATAAAAATATTACAATTGTTGACAGTAGAGAGCTATAAAAAGTAACACTGATAATACTGTAGTTGTGGTCTTTTATAAATAAGATTCAATTTGTTTTGAGCTCATATTGATTGAAATCTCTGGTTTTTCAATTTATTTCTACTTTCAGATTTTTTGTTTTAGTGTCTGAGCTATTCAGATATTTTTGAAATGTCTTATGAAACCCCAGGAGACAAATTTGTAATGTGAACTAAGAAAAAAATCTGAGAAGCAACAGACCTCAGCAAGTGCGCGTTTAATCCCATTGTTGTCCAAATCTGCCAGCGACAGCAGCGACATGATCTCATTCATTTTTAATGGGAGCTTGGCACCTTCCAGGATGTGAACGTGTCCATCAAGGCAACGTTTAAAACGAATCTAACTTCACAAACAATGAGCGACTTTCAGAGCTCACATCATCCATCTCACCAGTTACTTCAGCGGACAGAATATTAGGTAACTTTCTTGTTGTGGGTGAGTTTCTGATTTTATACGACCAGTCTCAGATCATATAAAAGGATGATGTTAAAAAAGATGATACTCATTCCTAATTGATATGACGTAGTTTATATTAAACATTTGAAGTGATATAAAGCTGATTTAAGGTCAATATAAAATGAAACAACATCCAACAGCGGCGACAGTTTTATCTGTTACTATGACAACCAGAATGCCTCCTTATGACCTCATAGAAGACATGAGCATCCTGTTGCTGCTGGTGTGAACGCAGCTTAAGAGAAACAATTGAGAGAAGCAACCGATTCATCAACGGATCAAAAAGACCTTGTGTTTAGAATCCTTACGATGAAACTTATTGTTGTGAATAAAAGCGCACAGAAAGTGAAAGCTTTTTGCTTATTTCACATGATGTAGTTACAAATATTTGTTATAAGTTGTTGTGTTGATGCTGTCATTTAGGGCTGTCACGATTATTAAATAATCGTCTCATCGCGATTGTTTGACCTCATCGCGATGATTTCGGATCATCGCAATTATCGCACATCTCTATAGAAGACGCTAGGGGGAGCTGTAGTGCATCTGCATATTGCATATTTTAGTGTATATATTGTTATTAAAGCATGGTAATACTTGTAAAATGTACCACCACAACACAATCACTTAAAAAAAAAACTAAAACATATACAAATTACCTGCAGTACAATTTAATATTATTTAAGCAAATCTCAGTGTGAAAACCAGTCTACCAAAATTTCATTAACACACAAGTAAAATTTTACTGTAGTCTTGCAAGTGAGAAAAAAACAGACTAGAAGCTTTTCTATGACTGATAGTATTTTAATGGTGGCTTCAATTCACACCTGATCAATTTACTTCATTTACAAGTATTTGGTGGTTGTATTATTGACAGGTAAAAGCCTAAACCTTAAATATATGATGACCCAATTTTTTCCGATGTATTTCCAAGAAAAAAACATAGTCTTGTATTCAGAACAATATGGTCGTTTCAATCGCTGAATCAAAAATGAATGAGAATTAAATGTCAAAGCTCAAAAACAGACAATTAATCGTCATAATCGCCGAAGGCCCAAAACAGACAATTAATCGTCATAATCGCAATGATTTATTAGACAATTAATCGTCAATCAAATTTAATAATCGTGACAGCCCTACTGTCATTATCTTGTATTTATTGGTTTGTTTTATTAGCCTGATCACAGAGCAGTAGTGAAAAGGTGAAAAGCAAACTCTCCAGAGATCCAATTAGCAGACTCCTTACAGACCGACCAGGAAGCAGACTGACACCAGATGCTCGGTTTCACATGTGATATGAGGGTGGCTGAGAGGCTTTGAGCTCTCATTAGGGAAGTACAGGGAGCTTGCGGACTGTCTGAAGGTAAAATAATGTGTGCGGTTCCTATAGCTCAAAGGGTGAATCATACTGCTAGCAACGCAAAGATTATGGGTTTGATCTTAGGAAACAAGCAAAACGGATTAGATGTAAACCTTACACTGTCACGTTGGAAAAAACAGAACCTAATGTGCTGTATTGATGGATTACCCTCTTCCTGCTAAAAACATACTGACTTTTTGACACAGTACAGGTTGAACACTCGCACACTGTCAATGACAAATACTCATGGTTTAGTCATCGCGGCACTCTGTGTTTTCTAAGCAGATATCAAGGCTGTAAAAGGTCAGAAAAGGTGGACCACTTATATAAAACAATCCCTCTCCATCTTTTGTTTTCTGAGTTTGAACCATATTATACAGTGAAACTCCCACGCTACTGAGCAGTGTTCCTATAATGAATAACACTTCTTGATTTTTTTACAAGAAGCTTTTGTGCACATGCACAAACACTCAAATTCAGCAGTTGAACTATAATTTACATGCACAGCAAGAGGTCTCCATGAGTTCCGGAACAACACAAGATGTTATGATACACATATTTAAGCAGAATATTTGTGATAAGAGGAAACAAACAGCTCAGCATCGCTCATCTGAACCACAGACACTAAAATGACAGAATTTCAACTTTTTCAATCAGAGCAACATTTCAGATAGATTTACTGGCTTCATAAAGTATAGTATTTATGGTAAATCAACAGCAATTATATTTTCAAAACAAGCATCAAATAATATAACTTCCATGATTAGTCATTAGAAGAGCTATATTGTTTTTATATGCATATTAAAATATTCTTTAGAAGTGTTACTCCTAAATTAAATATTACACTATTACGTCACAAAAACTTTAACAGTCAGTGTTGCAGGCAAAAGGTATAAAGAAGAATATGTAGACAAAAAGTACATCTTTTTTTGTATACACGAAAAGTATCTTAATAACACAAACTCTTATAATTATGCATATTAAAACAATTATCAGCAAATTACCCCTGTCACTATATACTGTATATAAATATATATATTTATTTACAGTATAATATATATATATATATATATATATTAGAGAGATAGAGGCAGATAGATAGATTTCTGTTATACAGTCTAAAACCTGCAGAACAAACCATGACAAGTACTCACGTGTGCCATCAAAACGCTTGGCAATGGTGTCGAGAAAGGTGTTTTGAGGGGCCAAGAGCCCTTTCATCACTGGCATGGTGACTGATCCTTAGATATCCATCACATAAAGCAATAAAGAGAGTGCCAGAGAAAGTAGAGATCAATGCAATAAAAGACCCCCCAGAGGAGGAGATTTCTGGAAGAGAAGTAAGGCGTGTTGGTTCAGATGAGTTGAAAAACGCTTTTTGTTAAGAACCGTAACTGGAATGCCTTTTGCAAAATTCACATTATTTACTTGAATCCTCCGTTTCTCAGCTCTAAAGACCATTGCATGTTCAACAGCAATCGGATGCTACAACTGTAGTTTGGAAGGATGCATTCTTGTCGATGCAGTTTTTGTCCAGGTGCTTAAGTTTGGTGCTCACGCTCTACAGCCCATCAATTTGTGATGTCACCCTGCACTGTCACGGCTCTTCTGCGCTCTCTTTCTCAACAGCGGTTCAATATACAGGCTTCATTTCTTTTCTTCATTGCTTGGGATCCTATTCTGTCCATCCTATTCAATGTCTTCTATCAATTCTTCAGCCTGTCCACACCTTTTCTTTTAAAATTCCTTTTCTTTGTTTGGTTTTTGGGTTGTCCTAATATAAGGTCAAAAGATGCTCTGCATTCTTCCATGTCCTCTCTCAGTCAGGTGCACAATCTCTACTACATCTCTCCTCTTACGGTTACTCCACTGTCCCTCCCTCTTTCTCTCTGTTCCCATTTCCATCCTCTCTCTTTCTGTCTGTGCCTCTCTCCCACTCTCTTTCAAAACCCAGAAGCACGGGAGAACAATGAAAACAAAATCTACAGATGTACATTTGAGAGCGTTGTGACCATACACATTGTTTTTTTTAAGATAAAAAACAGTATCTTTCATAATCCCAAATGAGAATTTTCACTTTTTTAATAATCTGTGTTTAGCCTCAGAATGCAAAAATTGTGAATGTGGTTAAATATGTGTTTGTGACATGACAATCTGTCCGTAAGCCTGTAGAAACATCTTCTGCAAGTAACCATAGTCCTAATATAGCACATGTAGCACTCTAGTGACTGAGAGACAGTTATAGAGATTGCAATGGGAGCATTACTTTGTGCTAAAGCCACAAATAAAAAAGACTTTAAGGGCTGAAGTGGGTTTAAAGGGAAAGTTGCATTACCAGAAGCATGAAAAGAACGTGGAGAGAGAGAAATGGTGTGAAAGGGAGAGCAGACCAGCCATCTGTGCTCGACAGATATTTACATATATTACCAGACAAAGGCAACCTCTCACACAACAGACACACAGTGGAATCTCTATAGAGGTAAAATCTGAAAGGAAACATCTCTGGGTCAATGCTTATTGGCAGGGGTGTATGAACAATGCGAAAATGTGTTTTTCCAAAGGCAGCGGGGGTGGGAGCATTAAGGCACGAGTCATGAAAAGCACTTATTATCTCCAAAAAGTGGGTTAGGTTGGGTTAGGTTGTCACATATGAATTGTAAATGTTGGCCAAAACAATTGTATGATTTTGGTTACGTTGTGAATTACATTATTTCATAACAAAATCCATAATATTACTGTCTGAAAATCTAGCATAGTCTAAAATAGGTCTGCAATAGTCTGTGTAATACATCCAGAGACTGTGTTTAATTTATATCCATTTATTTTTTCCTTATTTCTAGATTTAGTTTTTGTCTAATGTCTCCAAAGTTTGTGCTAAAATGTATTTTAATAATAAAATACAATGCTAATAAATAATATGATATAATTACTCAATTAGTCAATATTGTATAATAAATAACACTTTGAAATAAAATCGCCCTAGAAACAAATGTATTGCATGATATAAAATATTACACTATAGGCTATATATACAGTAATACCTTTAAAGAGTATTGCATTTTTCAGTTTGCTGTTAATAAATTGCAGGTTCCCATTTTGAAACATTCAATGTGTGAAACTATATTTTCCTTATTTAAAGAGATAGTTCATTATTAAGCTATGACCTCTTGTCATTTCAAACCTGTATGACTTTCTTTCTTCTGCAGAACACAAAAGAAGATATTTTCAAGAATGTCGGTAACTGAACAACGGTGGTACCCATTGACTTGCATTGGTTTTGTGTCCATACAATAGAAGTGAATGGGTACCGCCTTTGTAGTTTGTTCGGTTACCAACATTCTTCAAAATCTTTTATTTTTATTTTTGGGTGAGCTATCCCTTCAATTGTTTAGTTAGTCTATTCAACACTTCAAAACCATGTATCGACAAACTGAGCATTTTTTGACAAATTTTTACTGGAAGAGAAACTATACCGGTTTCCTCTCAACCTTATATAGCAGTTTATTTTTTACCTTTCATATAGTCTCAAATATTTCCTGACCCCAAAAAACTTTATTATCAGGTCAATGTAATTTTACTATATTTATATCGCCTGCCCTCTGCTGACCACATAAGACACTACACACAACTGAAACCTCCAGTTACTTTTTATAAACTAAGATAATGATACTGCCCTCTCCATGAATATAATAAAATGCCCAACGTTATCAATTGAGTTATTTTTCTTGTCCATTTATTAGTGAGAAAACTAATCACATGTCATTATTATTATAAACATAATTTTGGTGAAAACCCCGACAAGTGTCATCGCTTCTCATTTGCGTCCACATAAACTGTGTCTTCTCGTACCGTGGGGATCAGATATTTCAGAGGGCGCTCCAGGCCGAGGCTCACGGGCGTGCTCGCCGTCACTCCGGCGTGCAAGAGCGACCTGTGCTCGTCGTCCCCGAACCTCTTTCCCATAGTCAGGATTCCCGCCGCTTGATTCCGCGAACCATGCAGGAGCTGCTGCAGGCGGGCTTGGACGCGTCTCTCGCCCACCTTGCGTTTACCGAGTGTAAGAATCCCGGCAGCGGCGTCGTTGTTTAAACGGCTGAAATTTGTCCCGCGCGGCATAACAGCTCGTAGAGTTTACACGACCTGGACCCTCGCGCACAACAGGTGGCCACGCCCCCCGCTTCACGCGCCAGCAGCGCTATGAGCAGCAGTAGCTGAAATTTCTGTTATAGAGAGGAATAAAATGGTGAAAGTTGATACATGACTATGAGACATAAAATCTTTCAATAATTACGAAGCATAATGACGCAACTGTTTGTTTGTGTTCGTTTATATTATTTTATAAATTCCTACATTCGTATTGTTCCTTTAGCAAGTGACTTACAAATAGGATTTAAAGGGATAGTTCACACAAAAATGAAAATTCTGTCATGAATTACTCTCTCTCTAGTGGTTCCAAACTTGTTTACATTTCTTTGTTTGGTTGAACAAAGAGAAAAATATTTGGATGAATGCTTGTAACCAAACAGTTCTTGGCTACCCCATTGACTACCATAGAGGGAAAATGACAAAAGTGCCCCAGAACTGTTTGCTGTCCTACATTCTTAAACATATCTTATTTTGTGTTCAACAGAACAAGAAAATTATAAAGTAATTTTTCCCACTATTGCAGTCAATGGGATCCAAGAACTGTTTGGTTACACGCATTCTTCCAAATATCTTTCTCTGTTTATACAGATTTGGAACAACTCGAAGGTGGGTAAATGATTACAGAATTGTTATTTTTGGGTGAACTATCCCTTTAAAATTTTGTCCTAGGACAATGATAACACTAATCTACACTAATCTTCCTGTGGCTTAGTGGTAACAGCATGGCACTAACAATGCAAAGGTCATGGGTTCGATCCCAGGGGATTTCACATAGTCAGAAACAAAATGTATAATACAATGCAATGTAAGTCGCTTTGGATAAAAGCGTCTGCCAAATGCGTAAATGTAAATGTTATCCCTGCATGAGATACAATGAAAAATACAAAATATTTAGTCAACCTTGTTTATTTCAAAAGTTCTGAGTAATAATCATTACGAGCCAACAGATGTTGAACCAATACTAACTTGGATAATAGTAAGTATTTTTAGAAAAATAAATGTTTTTCTGACTTTCACAGTTAACCTTTAATTAAATTTGCTTTCTGTTTAGTTTACTGACAGTTTGAAGCAATTTTGAAAGGTTAATTTATGAATAAAGCTAAACACCTGATTGTATAATTTTGTGTTAAAATTCATTATAATTGCAAATCAGATTGTATTGCCAGATGCACCCTTAATACCATTACATTTAGCCTATGCTTTTATCCAAAGCGACTTACAAGAATTAGAAAACGATAGTGTAATACATCATAGGGAGGCAATAATACAATAAGTATTTCTGCCAGGTGGCGAAGCTTACATGATTTTTGTCTCACAAAATTGTTTACAATTATTGCTAAAGAGAAAACTACCTGACAGTCTCTTATTGGTCTTACCTTGGCTGTGCAGTCCATGCGCTTGACTTCTGTCCCAGTCTTGTTGTAGACAAATGGCATATGGCTGGTGGACTTACTCCTCTTACTCCAGTGAGCTCGGATCACTGTTTTTATACTCTCCTCTTTACTCTAAGGTTAATTATAACCATGAAATGACTGACAAAGGAGACCCACATGACCCAAAAAACCACGTTTCTCATGAGGCTGGATTATGATATTATCATTAACGGTATCTAGGATTGCCGTATCCAGGTATTTGAATAGAGTTCTTCAAGACTATTGTGAATGGCCAGACAAAGCTTCATTAGCAAATGCCAACAGAATGAGTGTATGAGAAGGCCTCAATGTAACTTGCCGAAAAGATGACGACGGAGCGCAAAAAGACTGAATGGGACAAGATGGCTTTATTTGAAGGTCACCGTGCAGTCGGAGTTAATGATGGCCCAGTTTACACCACAAGATGGGCTCATTAATGCGGCTTGCATTATGTGTTATGGATTGCGTGAATAATGAGTAATTCTCATCGCATTACAAAAATAATATGTTTGGTGGTTGTGAACGGGTCACAGGAAATGGAAGTACATCTTGCAAAGACAACTACAAGAGACTTCCAATAGCCTACATGGAGGAATTTAAAACTTAATAAAAAACATACATCTGGCATGTCAACGCAAATATAAGTGCTATCATAAAACTCCCTGTAGTTGTTTTTGCCCTCAAAACTAAATATGACTTATAACAAAACAGATGCAGTGTATAAAAATGACTTGGACACATTTCTGATGTCATTCGGCTTTTATGTAACATCCAAATGTTATTTGACAATAATATGACAGTAAATACCCAAACAATATTTCCCACCCTCATCCCCAAGCATTCACATTTCCTGTTCCTATGAACAACGTCTACAGAATGACACCTGTCGATGGAATCTGCAAATATAAAATAACCTCCATTTTACTGAACACCTACCCACAATATTAACAGCAGTAATAACAATATTCGGAATATTCATAAACAGTGTGTATTATTGGGTGTGAGGTGTTCGTAATGAGATGGTAAAGTGTCCTTTACAGTTTTTAAACGATTCTTTACTTATTGAAATATTTATTTGCTTGAAAGATCAGCTGAGATCTATGTATTCCCAGAGGTTCTCCCAGTTGAGTTGGTCTAAATGGGACATTCCAGTTTCCAGTTTAGCAACAAGATACATATTTTCCTTATTCCAAATACATCATGTACGCATCACACATACATACGCGCACGCACGCACGCACACACTAGATACCCCTAGACAACTGCCCCTTTCAAGACAAAGCTGATGGATTTTAGATGAGCCAGATCTAAAATAATAAAATGTGCAGAGGGGCCAGCAGGGGGAGTAAGAGAGCTCACCAAGTCTTGAGATCAATTATGTTTATCTATTGTTGCCTGTCTTTATTAATGCCTTTCTTCACATTTACATTGTTTTTCTTTATTTTGTTTCCTGAAGTTTTAACTGAGAGCTCAAAGTGCTTTACTTATCAGTGAAGTATTACTTTATGTCTGGCAAGGTTAAAAACTACTCAATTGTTGAATATAATTGAGTTTGGGCCTTGTATTTGACTAGCAGATGTCTGATCTGATAGCCTGACGCATTCACAGTTTCTAGAGCAGCCGGACCCCTACAATCCATCACAATCCTAAAAACTTCATGGTGGGGAAGCAAATTTAAGACCTGATGCATCACACAGCTGGGAAGCAGCAAAGCACACAGAATGAGACCATCTCCCGTGTCATTAAACATCTTGACCCACCTGACTCTCTTAACCTGAGACCACCTGCTTCCCAAATACAGATAAACAGAGAAAACCACACATACACTCTCTCTCTTTCTGTGTCTCAGTGCAGGGTGGTGTTGTCGGTCTCATTCTCATGGATGGTGTGGAGGGGGCGTGGGTGGGGCGGCAGCAGGGGCGAGGCAGGGGAAGTTGAGGCTCCGTTCTTGGCTAGGCCACACGAGTGAGCAGCACAGTGAATCTGTCGCAAAGTGTCCAGTGCTTCTCCTTTCGCGTGCTTTAAAAGGTCCGCTTGGCCCTAAGAGAAGGAAGAAGAGAGGTTTAACTAACATCAATGCTCTCAGCTAGGTGCACGTTAAGAAAGTCATGCAACTCGCAAGAATTCCAGTTGTTTCTGCAAAAACCGAAAAAGCCAGACTATTTATGACTTATTATGTCAAGTTGATAAAGTCATGAAATGTAAGTTGCTATCGTCTTTTTTCCTATCTTGATGTATATTTGAGTGAAACGGCTTCTGAAATGAGAAGAAACGTAGGCAGGACTAGATTGGACATTTGCTAACAAAATGGAGGCAGATTTGAATCTTTTCAGCGACATGTTGCTATAGGGGAGGGGCAGAAATGAGTCCCTGATAGCTCCGCCCCACGTTAAACTCATGACAGGAAGAGAAGTTATTTCAAGGGGGATTTACGTTTTTTGATTAAAGATCATGAATACACATGAATTAAAAAAAATCAACTGCACAGATAAATCACTTATCACAAAATGCAATATTCCATGGAAAAACATTTTGATTTCACGGTGACTTTTTTAAAATCAAAATGAACAGCGATTGTAATTCTAATGTAACTTAATAATGATAAAAAAATGACACGAGGATGAGTAAATGATGACAGAATTTTCATTTTGGGCTGAACTAATAATCCAGTCTAGAGGTCACAAATGCATACAGTAAACTACCTTTTCTGCATCAGGAATGGATGGAAAATCAGGAGGGGCACTGACCAAACTGGCAGGACGAGATGTGCCAATAAATTTGAAACAAATATTTCATAACCCCCTTTAAGACTGCAGTACGATTAAAAATAAAATAATGAGGATTAGTCTGTTTCTTTTACCACAACATGCAGTGCATTAATCCAGCCTGCAGGGTTCAGTCTAACACAAGATAACAGACTGCACAGAACTGGCAGCACTGCATGTACAACCACAGGATTGGGTAGATCAGGCAGCCATAAATCACCACACTCTCCTTCATCTCGCACTCTCTCTCTATCTGGAAACATCCCATAGGAAAACATATGAAGGGGACAGTCGAGTGGTAGAGGACGGGAGGAGGGAGAGGTATCGGTCAGTGTCCCTGAAAAGAGTGCCAGGAAATGTAAAATCGTTTTATGTACAGTATATGTGTTGAAGGTACATTTTGAAGGTAACTTGTATACGCTAATACAAAAGCCGCATAATTTCCAAATCACACACACACATCTGTTTCTATTGTGATGGGGACTTTCCACTGACCTCCTTTCTTTCTATACTGAGCTAATGATATTTTTTAACCTTGTTTCTTGATTGCTGTAAATCTGAACTTTATACATTCATTCTCTTCTCTTTGTGTACTTGCTATAGCCAAAACATTAAAGAATTCAATTTTATTTTCTTACAAACTCAAAACAAGTTCGTTCACACAAAGCCACTGCTTGTCAGCATCATTTATGATGCATACATACAGGCAGGCATGGTGGAGAACTGCGTCATGTGGTCACTGAGCGTTCCTAATGGAAGACAAGAGTGAAACAGACAAACTAATTTAACTCAATGTGACGACAACTCCCAAGGTGAGCCCTGCAGCATCAGCTGCACTGCGTTATTCCTGCTCAGACTGCAGTCATGCACCTTAACCTGCCTGATCTGAAATAGACAGATGTGAGGAATTTTGGCAACTGGATGATTTTTCTGCATCCACTCCAGAACGTGCATCCTTTGAGAACACCTGCAGAGCCAGAGAAACTCCTTGACCTGGATAGAGGAGTCTTTTGCCATAAATAAATGATATATTTTCAAATGGATGAATTATGCATATGGGCATGACGCATATAGACTCTTAGGCTGAGGGTAGATGAGAGGCCATGACAACTGCAGAGAGACATGGTGGAACATACTTTATACAGTTTGGATGAAGTGTTTCCGCGTATCGGCCGGGTGAGAGTTTGATGTCATTTCCTGGATTGAGTCGGGACCATAGACTGTATAAAATATGGACGTATAGTGTCCGTGACGTCACCCGTAGGTTTGTGAAGAGTAAAAATGAAGCCTAAAGTAGGCGGAGCCGGTCGTCGCCATCTTGGCATCCTGTCATCGCACGTCACTCCCGGATAATCGTAAATGGGCAAAGAGGCGGGACGTGGTTGGAACTGAGGCGCCCGGTTGGCTGAAACCACTTGTCACTCAAGTGGCCACGCAACTATTTTGCAGAATTTTAAGGCTTAATATAAGTTAAACGGGTGAGTTATAAAAAAAAATCACCCTCCTCACAGTTGTCATGAAGGGTAAAATGACCTATATAGACCAAAATAATTTTTTGTACCAGGCTGTAAACATGTTTTTTTTGTGCTGTAAAGTTGGCCATTTTAACATGGGGCTCAATGAGATTCTGCTCTGTTTTGGAGCCAGCCTCTAGCGGCCAGTCGATGAATTGCAGTTTTAGTCACTTCTGTGTTGGTTTCACGAGAGAGACCGGAAGATTGCCCCTTGGTCGGGACTTGTCAAACTCGGCCAAATGTGTTCAAGCTGTAGATGGGCCAAACTGCTCTCCCAGTACAATGAAAGCACTGAAAAAGACCTTTGAAAGGGCATGTGCTCAAGACTTTCTGATCGGCCGTGAACGCCTTGGGCATCAAAAAAGGGCACTTTGGGCAGGGGAAGTTGCTCGAGCACCCTCCAGCCCCCTCTTTGTACGTGCCTGGTATTCATGTTTTAGTCTGAAATTGATCGCTTTAGTATTTTCAAGTAAATGAACCCATGCACACTGGCCACACAAATAGGTCTGTGTAAGATACACTTTCCATGGCGTTTTAGGCCTCTTTAGTGCTTTAGTCTTGAGTCATCTGATTTAATTAAGACTTAATACAACCCACACCCCCCCCCACACACCTGTGCTGCGTACCTGATCTTCAGTGACACACAAACCTGCTTTCAAAATAAGAGTCGATTCTAAACTGACCCCCAACACACAACAATCTACACAAAGATCTTCAATCCTCGTCCTGTAAACATTCATCAAGAACAAATCACCACTGACACCAGTCTGTAATGTTGTTCAGCAATATCCCACAAGACAAAATACTATAGTACATACTGTAGTACATACTTCAGTTTTTAACACTACACTAAACGTTTGATCAGAATACACCCAACAGAACATTTAAAACAATCAAAATGTTAAGCGAATATCTTTAATATTTTATTATATATGTAAGATTAAAAACAATAATAGTACTAAATAAATTAGAAAGTGGAAGTGCTCTGGACCACTGTTTACACCTTGCGAAGTGGTCTATAGTATACTGTACCAATTATAGTATACCATAGTATCATTTCTATAATACTCTATAGTACACTACAGTATGCTACAGTTTACTATAGAACTGAAAATACAATATCTATTTTTTTCATGTCAGATGATGCTTTAACACCATGAGATCTCCTAATCTTGGTTAGTCTTCCCTCTGTGAGCTTTTTATCTTTGTTTACATTAGTACGGACACAAATCAATCTGTTACAAAACATGGCAGTTTAGCGAATCTTATCTGATCATAAACACCATAAATATACGTGCCTCCAGAGAGAGAGAGAGAGAGAGAGAGAGAGAGAAAGAGTGAGATAAAAGTTAGAGACTTTACTGTATGGGGAAAGAGATGCAAAAAAAGAAAGAAAAGCGAGATCTTTTATGTCATAACAAGTTAACAAGACTACACATCAAATTATCTGATGATGTTGTTAGCAACCTGCACAAATTAATTACCATAGTATTGAGAGGTAAATGGGGCCGGCTTGAAGGCCTCTGGGCGTCACTGCTGATTAATTCCCTCCTTTACCTGCTATATATTAGCTGACAGCTGTTATTGAGAAGCTTCCAAATGCTGCATACTAAACCACGCTTGGTACCAATCTATGAGCACTTTTCCACCATCGCGCCGAACCGTTCTAAGCACAGTCTGAAATGGTTACAGTTATGTTTCCACGTGAGCCTAGTTCGACACGGCACGATTACAAACTGTTCTCGGCTCGGAATCGCGTTAATGAATGCTCGCAGAGGCGTTTTAGCTCAGTCTCTTTTGTTACCAAGGCAGCGCGTGATGCGTTTGTGTTTAAATGTAAAAAAATTCCGTTATCAGCCCTGCGTTGGAAAATGAAACCATTTACGTACGGCTGGCATGGATCGGCATGGAGTGGAATGATTAAGCAACACGAACGATTTGGAACGATGGTGGAAAAGCGCTCTGTGAGGTAAAAAAGCACAGGTAATAAAGATCCAATACTGAGAACTATACCATATTTGGCAACACATTTTTTATGCATTTGTCCACATTCAACATCTTCAAATTCCTCAAAAAATGATTGCTGAATGTATTACCAAATAAGGCTGGCGTTTCAGCGTCACCCTCATGATTCATGTTTAGCATGAAGACATGTCATGTTGTAAGAAGCCAATCTATTTCTGGCTAGATGGGTGACATACAAACCTTCAGCACAGTGATGTTCCAAGCGTAACTCTCCATGGCTTTCTGCAACTTTCTTCCTTTCAGGCCTTCTCTTGCCCCGATCCGATGCAGATCCTCGTGAAAGTCCAACCCTGTGGAAACAGCCACTGTTAAAGCCACATTTCACTCCTAGCCAGTGCAACATGAACCTGAAGATGGTTGTTTTTTATATTAAAAAGCGGTTTTATTCTGACAAGTTGCCACGGGGCAATCAAATCAAAATGGTGTGACTCACTCAATATATGATTCAGAACAGACATTCACAGAGATTAGAATATATGGATGGACAGATAAGATGGACGGATGAGAGAGTACAGATAGATGAATAAATGGAAAAGCAGCATGTGCGTGTGGATGTTTGGATATATAAATGAACACGAAGCCATAATTTGTACAGTAGTCCTTGAGTCACTAAAGTAGAACAGCGTGTATCATGCTGCAATCCATCAAATCGATGTTTTCAAAGCACAAAATATACATAAATAAGTGCAAAAGCAGTCAATCCCTCACTGAAATAGCACTGTGCCAATACAATAATGCATCAGATGACAATGTACTGTGTGTACCAATGTATTTAGATGCTTAAATTGTTCTTCAATGAACCCATTGGTACTACCATGTTACATGTTGACAACACCATGATACTTATAGGGAACATTTCCAAAAACATCAGCGTTCACCGTGTATGTCCATAAACACTGGTGTGCTGTCTAAACGTTGGTGCCATTTTTATTAGCAACTTTCCAACAAATATCTAAATCTAATGTGTTTACCTTAAAGGGATAGTTCACCCAAAATCAAAATTCTTTCATTATGTACTCACCTTCCTGTCAATCCAAACCTGTATGACTTTCTTCTGCAGAACACAAAATATGTTTTGAAGAATGCTGGTAACCAAACATCACTGGCTTCTATTGACTTATATGGGCAAAAAACGCTTGCGACATTTCTCAAAATATCTTTTGTGGTCCACAGATGAAAGAGTCATGTACAGGTGTTGAACGACAAGATGAAGAATAAATAATGACTTTTTTAATTGAATGATGCCATTTAATAAAAAAGCAAAACACTTTTAATCTGTGTCACAATGGTCTCTCTGTAAACCGTAAAACTAGTTTCCCACATTCTGTTTCCTTTGACCTTTAACTCATTTTCACACTCCCTCTAAAAAAAACACCCACATGTGACACAGGAATGTGTCCTAAACTCAATGCTCGATGTGTGCCTCAACTGGACAGAGCTATGCTGGTTCTCAACAATTCAGACATATGGTGTCTGGGCACTAAAGTCTGGAGGTGTCAAAATGTTCACAACCCCTGCCCTCTTCACCCCTCTCCCAGCTGGGATTCAGTCCAAGTCTTCTGATCTCCACAGCCGAAGCCAATATGTACCAAGTGCCAACAGACACTGCACCCTCAAAGCATGCAGCTCATACACACACTTATATCATCTGTAGTTACTCAACACTTGCATTATTTTCTTCAGTCCCTGTGGCTTCGGCGGCAAATGAGGACAGTTGTACTTACTCCAAGTTTATCGGCTTACTGTGTCACTTCTGACAGCACGGTTATCAAAATAAGTTCATCGGAAACTGCACATCTTCAAGGTCATGCGAAATTAGGAGCCCAAGGAGGGGACAGAACAGAAAACTAGCCTAATGAAAAAAGCAATATGGATGCAAATAACAACAGATGCATGCATCAATTCCACACAGTTCCTTAATGTGGTTGCTATGGCGATGTAAACATATGATGAATGACTGGCTCCTGAATGGATGATTGGATGTGACATGTTGTCGTGTGGAGCGGAGTCTGAGGTGTTATGATGAGGGCAGAGAAAAAAACAGGGATAAAAAATAGGATTAGGAGAAACAAGGATTAAAGGATGAAAGAAACAGGATTGAGTGACTGTGAGTTACACAAGTATTCAAAAGCTCGCTCAAAGAGCAAATGATACAATATGTGACTCATTCCAAACTATTAACTGCATGCAGAAGATTTTAATGAATATCAACTGAATGGATGTATTCAGTTATATATACATATGAGGATTTATGTGACTATACTCTGTAACCCTGTTTTGAGGGTTAAAGGAGTAGTTCACCTCAAAAAGAAAATTCTGTCACCATTTACGCACCTCCTTGTCATTTCAAACCTGTATGACTTCTTTTCTTCAGCAAAACACAAAAGAAGCTGTTTAAAAAAATATTGGTAACCAAAAACCGTTGGCCCCCATTCACTTCTATTGTATGGACAGCCATACAATATGTTTCCATGCTTACAAAACCATGGGACACAAGAATCATGTGAGCAAAAATGGTTATTTGTACTTCTCGGTTCTTCCTTTCTGTCTTTCACTCCATCACAATGATCATAATCACATTTAATTAGCAGAGCCGGACCGAAGTGTTTATTAGAATGGAGAGGAGCTGGACAAGCCTACCGGCACTTTTAACTCTCTCTCTCTCTCTCTCTGTGTCAAAGAGCTGCCCCCTCCCTTCACCCTGTTAATTAAGGGTCCGATCAACAGCTGTGACACTCAGCTGGACAAGTCCAGATCTGAATGAGGGAAAGACGGAGAGAATGTGAGAGACTGTGAGTGAAACGTGTTTATTTTTGAGTGAAAACCAGTGAGAGCGAGAAGGTCATTAGCAGAGGCATGATTCAACAGCGCAAAATAGATGGACAGAGGTGGAAGAACAGAAGATGAGAAAGAGGAGTGGGCGAGGAGACGGCGCTATAGCAAAGCCAACCTTGGTTATTTACTGATACTCTCTCTCACTCTATAGCTGAATTCTCAGTTAAATGGACAGTTCATACAAAAATTAACCTGACAGTGAAAGGTCAAGACAATGTTCATTAAGTAAAAAAAGCACTGCGGTCAGATTTTTTACTCGCTCGCTCCCTCGCATGCCTTCCTTTATTAATCAATCCTTCTTCCAAAACATACATCAAAACACAACCATGCAGTATGTAGCTCCAATTAACTTCAGCTACCAAAATCATTTGAAACAAGTTTGCAGAGTGTACAGTACACGGTATGGTAGTATAGCTGTACCTGCTCGCTGTGCTTGTGTGAGTTTGGAGTACACGCCATCGGCTGATTCGATCAGCGTGCGACTCGTCTGGATCATCTGTAACCAACAACAGGAAACAGGAAGTCAGGTCTCAACAGGAAGTAAGACTTCCAGATCAGGCATGCCCTCCCCAGAGAAACTCAATCTCACAAGCATATACAGTACGTGCACTAAGTAATAAGCTGTATCGACTGAAGAGCGATTGAGTTTCATTACATTGGCTAGACAAGACAGTAAATGTACATCCCGCTATAAAGACATGCGCATGGAAGCCGTTGCTCATTCTGTTATTGCTAATAGGACAAACACACTATATGAAAAGTTTGGTTCCAAAAATTCAGTTTTTAAAAATTTTCAAAAATCATGTTTTTATTGTGTTAGTTAGCTGTATTTTTTGAGTTATTATGGCTTAAATCAAAACAAACCAACTGCAGTTTGATTAATTTGATGAAACAGTTTTTGATTAATTGGAGTGCATAATAAAAAAAACATGATTTTTGAAAAATGTTAGTACCAAATATTAATATATAGTTATATAGGATATGCAAATGTTAAAGGAACAGTTCACCCCAAAAAATACATCGACTCACCATTCCAAACCTGTATGAAAATAGTTTTTAATGGGTATCGGTTTGCTTTGTTGGTAAAGTTCAATATACTATTTCTAGGTACGTGTTTAGGGATAGTTCACCCAAAAATATAAATTCTGTCATCATTGACTCACCTTCGAGTTGTTCCAAATTTGTATAAATTCCTTTGTTATGATGAACACAGAGAAAGATAATTGGAAGAATGCTTGTAACTAAACAGTTCTTGGACCCCATTGACTACCATAGTAGGAACAATTACTTTATATTTCTTTGATCTGTTGAACACAAAAGAAGATATTTTGTAGAAAGTAGGAAAGCAAACAGTTCTGAGGCACTTTTCACTACCATTGTCATTTTTCCTACTATGGTAGTCAATGGTGTACAAGCATTCGTCCAAATATCTTTCTCTGTGTTGAACCAAACAAATTTATTTAACATTTACATAACATTTATACAGGTTTGGAACAACTAGAGAGTGAGTAATTCATGCCAGAATTTTCATTTTTGGGGGAACTATCCCTTTAAGTAAAATTATCAGTTTTGTTTCATTCTGTGAACTAGCAACAACATTTTTCCCAAATTCCAAATGAAAATTTTATTTGCATGTTTTTAAAACGAGACAAACTGGTCAACATAACAAAAAGATGCAATGTTTGCAGCTCTTCAATACTGCAAAGAAAACAAGTTCATCTTCATGTTTAAACTACACATATGATGGAACAAGCCAAAATTTTTCATAAATTTCGTGTGCCTTGGTATTCTCTCAGTCTTTCACATTGCTGTAAGTTGACTTATGTCATTCCTGAGGTTTGCGTCTGTTGAAATTCAAGAGACACTGGAAAGTTTCAAAAGTGGAAAATCTAAGATATCTTTTCTGGGCTTGGGAAGCTGACATTAAAACACATTAAGACACAAAACACACCCACTCATCCTCCCAGTACATCATGCACTCATTATATATGAGCATGTCTACTCAAATCAAAACGCAATAGAGCGATGAAGAGCAAAAGCCACGGCAAGGTCTGACAGAGCAGCTTTAGAGGGCATGATGCCACTCCAAACACACAATAATCATTCACAAAATCATTCACTACATCTGTTGAGTAAAGATTCATTATATGGAAAGAAAAAAAAAACAAGAAAGAGCTGAGCATGTTCTATAGACAGTTTCATTGGATGCACGCATATGGCCCTAAGTTAACTTCCGGTATGCGTTTGGTTATAATATAACAATTTATATGTAATTTCTATTTCTATTCATATTAATATATTTTTATTAAAATTAATAGAACAATTTATTGTATATGTAATTTTTATTAATAGTAATTCATATTCATATTTTATTGAAAATGAATTGTGTCAAATCAAAATCAAAACTACTCAACAACAGTTATTGATTTTTTGCGGAGGTCTACCGGAAAGTAAGTTTGGGCCACATAACGTTTATGTTGTTACCATTAAAACCATCTATAATATACCGATAGCACTGCGCTACAGAATGTTACCATACCGTGTCATAAGCGGTGAGCACTTTACGCAGCAGCTCTGGAACGGGGCCCTGAGCTTCCATGATGGGGTAGGCCTCGCTCAGATCTAACGTCACGTGTAGCGTTCGCTCGCTGTTCATCAACCAGGACGACACCGTCAAGATACACTGCTTCATGTTAGCTGCCGGAGTCAAGCCGCAAAGCTCCTTGAAAGACACCATTGCATTCTGTGAAAAATATTAACAGAGGAATTTAGCTCAGGTGAAGTGACCTTTGTGAAGAGTGTAGGTTGGTTTTGATTGGATGCACATTCAATATAAATGCGAGGCACGTATCAAGTCTAGCTGACTTTTTGCTTCTTACTGCTAACCTTCCTGAAGACTGGTAACAGTGGTACAATAATAGCATCAGGAGAATTGTGCCGACTTTTGCCAATAAAGTGCAAACTAAAAGCCTGACATAGAAAAGATGAACAAATTACACTGATTTAAATATGCTTAATACAGAGAAGTTTAGCTGTCCCATAACATTTTTAAACTCTCACAAAACTTGTTTTTGGGCATGATGAAGTCTGATGTTGTGTTTGTGTATTTGCATCACAAGCTTATAAAGTAAACACCTGAGGGGATTTGATTCATGAGTAAGAGGGTGGAAATTAAATTTACATGTAGTGCCATTACAAATCTATTTTTCGGTTTGGGGACGTCCCCACTAGACGCAATATGATTTGCTATTCTCTTGGGACATTTTGAAAGTATCAAAACATGCCACCCCACACATATACACACTCCCACTTATCTTATAGGTAAGATGAGCTGCTTGACTTGCTTAAACATAAAAGCTGTTTAAGAACCAACCTGGACAATTTGTTCATATAAGAATGCTACCGCTACAGAGACACAAATAAACTGCGGCCTCTCTATTATTTTGTCCAATACACTTTCTTTTTTCTCTATTCATCATTCATTTTCTAGTTTAATGACCTCTTCGCTCCATGATCTAAATACCATAATTGAATTCACACAGAAGCGGCGATGCCGAGGCCAGGAGAGCGCGGGAATGAGCTGCTTCCGGCACGCGCTCAGATAATGTGTTCCAGACACTTCGTCCTGTGTTTGTGAAAGGGCTGTTTGAGATAGATCAGGAAGAGAAGGGTCATGCTAACTGAGGACTAATAGGACTAATCCCCAAAACAGTAAAAAATAGCAAAATGTGATACTAGATTTGGATACTAGTAAATCATTGAAAATAACAGATTTCCCTAATTCCACTGACAGACATCCACAAAGCTCTACAGTATACTTTTATTGTCAACAATTATCTACTTTGCTTTCAGTGTTATTTTTCTAAAACGTTTAGTAGAAACATTGGTGAGCTATAATGGTGCGTTCTCTGAGTAATAAACAGCTCTTCAGGGAGAGCACCTGTAAGTTAGAAGCAGAAGTACATTATCATGAAACCCTACAGATGCTTTTACACAGAGTCAGCATTGATTTATTACTCTTGTTCAGTCATAAATCTGTCGCAGTCCAGCCATGAAACACTCATATTTACCCATTAAATATTGCCATACGAAACTAATTCATCCACTTATACACATTGCTGTTTAGACAGAATTATGTAGCTCTTTCTACAAGAGGCATGTTATGTTTGTCCAAAGTGCTAAGTTATGTTTTAAAGTGTGCATGTCTTACTTTCTGAAAGATCACCTGCTTGTGATAGCATTAAATATTAAGAATTAAACATTTAGCATTTGCACACGAGCCACAATTTTAACTGGCTTTGTGAGACTAAAGTAGTTCATGATCCGATTTAATCCATGATCTAATTATCTGCTTGTTGTGTGTGTGTGTGTTAAAGTTCTTTCTTTAGTGTGACATTGCGGCTGCAGCGGGGTGACAGATCACTCTACACGACTGCACTTCCTGTGGGATTTCTGTGACACCATGGAGACTATAAAGACCATTCTGTTTGACTATATGAAGGAGGGTGGGGGTGAGAAAGTGACAAATACAAGAGTGAAAGAAAGCAGCAGAAATGTAGATGTTGTAAAAACATCAATTTGTGTGATTATTTCTCGTACATAATGAACTTTTAAAAAAAAGTTAAAGTTGGAAATAAAAAATCAATATAAAACACACACACACACGTTTAATCTCTTCAGCTCTGGTGTATTTCGCATTTTTACATGGATTTAAAAGAGTGCCCTCCCACAAACATTGGAGCAAATAGATAGATTTTACAGAAAACCCTTGAAATTTGATCAATTTTACATTTATTCTGTGTTGTGTTACTCTAAAGTGTTAGATTGGTGAAATATACAGTGATATTCTTGAGTGAGAGATCTCATTTCATCAATGTTTTGTGAGTTTGTGAGGAAGGGGGTTTTGGGAAGATGAATTCAGACCTTATGTCCTTTGATGCAAATTAGTTGGGACTGGTAAGAAAGCTGGTATTTACTTTCATCATTTTATTTTCATGTATAAAACTAGCTACATTTTATGCTAGTTTATTTGATTTCAGATAATAGTTTAGCAAATCTCAAATCTCAGTCACAACGAAAAACTTATTTTTGTGTCTAGTGCTTCAAAACAATATCATACTACCCCATTGTTCACAAGTGGTAAAATGTTACACATGTATAAAATCACCTCATGCTGTATACATTAAGCTGCTCTGCTCTCCTCATTGTCAAATTCAACATGAGGTAAAAAAACATAACACATAACGCATTAAAAACCTACACACACTCTGGAGTGTCTCAACGGCTTTCTTTATGCATTTCCTGTTTACAAGCTTTAGGGTAAAGCCCATTGCACATTGAGTCCGAAATTTGCATCCGAAATTTCCGCATGTTAAAAAATAAATACGACCTCACGTTGTGTCAATCACATTTACACACTGCCTCCGATATTTTCGTCCGTCATAAAAAAATTCGGACCGGGTTCGATTTTCTGCGTTTTTCGCATCCGTCAAGCATTTTGAGTGGCCTTTTTTCAGAACAAACAAGAGCCAAATACAAAAAAATGCATACGAAAATTTCGGACTGTATGTGCAAAGACCTTTAAAAGAGTGTTTTTCTGCACCTCTGCTGCCCTCCTCCTCAGTGCATAATATAGGCCTAAATCAGTTTCTTTTTTACTCTAATCAGGAATCAGTGCTGCAGACACATGTACATCATATCACATTCTATTCACCTTGTATAAACGTTTATCCCTCAAACTGTGCAAATAATACAATGGCAAAATTGGCAATTAACAATTATCCATAAACTGTAAATTGGCAGCACTAACACAGTTAGCTAAAGACTTAACACCAAAGTTTTCTGTGATGTATTTATCATATGTAAATCCATAATGAAATGACTGTTGTTATGGTTACCATCTCGAGTAAAAATAAACTACTGGGCCCGTATTCTTAAAGCTTCTAAGAATCCTCTCAGAAAGCTCTTAATTTAGCATTAAAACTTCTACGTAGGAGTCTTAGCTTAAAAGTGATTCAGGACCAATCTGAGAGCAACTCTGCGCAAGGAAAAGACAAAAACGTTTATCTCAGTGAGGAGGCGGGGATGACCCCGTTGCTATGTATGACACAGTCTTTTAAAGACTGTGATTGGTTGGTTGGCCAAGAAGGAAAGAGCGCTTTTAAGTATAGGGTCATTAGTTTGAATTGCACATGTATTTTTTCCTGTTTTAAGGTACTCAAGCACACACACACACACACACACACACACACACACACACACACACACATGCACGCACTATATATATATACAGTATATAATTTATATATTTTTTTACCATGCTGTTAATGTCAACGTATTTGATAGAAAATGAACAGTGACACAATAAGTTTCTGTAAGTGTGTGTGTGATCACTATAGAAGGTTGTGACAGAACCAAATCATCTCTGCTGCATACCTGCATTTCTCCAGTTGCTAAATATGTTAATGTAGTTATTTTTTCTATTTCGGGTGCTATTTCATTTCTGTTAGCGTGTCTCTACTAGAATCGGTCACAAACATGAACCCTGCACGATCTAATGTGTTGTGTCTTATTAACTCACTGCCATTCAATTCAATGTAATTTATTTTATAGCGCTTTTACAATTTGTATTGCATCAAAGCAGCTATACAAGAAAACCAAAACCAAGATAATCAAAAGTTGAACACACAAAAAACAATAAAAAATCAGATAAACCTTAAAAGTAATATGGAAATTGTCATGCATTGCAACACATTTCTCACTTTTCGTTTTTCATCCATTTTCTCTGCTGCTAAAGAAACTCTTAAGTCTCTTAAAAGTCCTCCTCGCTACTCCTAAAATTTTGGACCTTAAGAGCTCTTTTAAGGGTTAAGATGCTTTATGAATTACTTTTTTCTTTACTATGACCTTTTCTGTCATTTTAAGGGGAATCGCCCACATAGAATTCTGTCACTAGGAGCAACTCTTTGCGCTAAGATTTTTCATGAATACGGGCCCTGGCTTTTACTTTATGGTGGATGAAACTTTTGAAAAGCGGGTTTAGATCTCAACAGATTTCCAATAAATGGTCTGTTGTTTTGCATTCGCAGAGCCGAGAAAAGAAACAAAACAAGACAATCGCAGTACGCAAACGTAGATGTGTGAACTATAGCAGAAAAGCAATTCTGGCAAATGAATTTAACACAATTACACACACTAACAAACACATTTCAGGATAAGAGGAGAGATAAAGAGCAGTAGGAAAGCTCAAGCAGGCCATATGTCTTCTGTCTCTAATTATCTAATGGGATGTCCTTTGAGGCTTTAGTCTTCTTAAATTAGGACCATGTGCTAGAGGACGTTACATCTGCTAAGCAAGAGTCATTTGAAATCAATATAGCAGCTTGCACTCATCTTTCATGTCATGAATTGGATTGATGTATTGTCCTCCTAATCTCATAATTTTACCCTTTTACTAGCATTCAATGACAAAGTGCGGTTGGTTTGAATACTAGAAACTTCTGTGCAGATAAGAACAAACAAAAAATATATTTTTTTGTAAATAATTTCAAAGTTCTTCTAAATTGAAAGTTTATATACCTGGTTTTGCTGATCTTAAGGCATTTCGACACTGACAAGTTAAGGTGGGGATGCTGTCAATTGTAGTAAACAGCAACTACATGCGACTCTTACTATGGTATTTGGAAGTAAGACTATAGTAACCACAAATGTACCATTCATCAGTTGTATAATTTAGCCATGACATTTTAGAAAAACTACAGTAATACAAATGGTAATCAATCCACCAACTACACAAATGACTACACTTTTACTATAATAAAAGCATGGCTAATTTTCCTAAAAAAAATTGGGCCTTCAAAATGTGAAACGCTGCATTTTTACTTTTACTTTGTTTTCAGGACATTTCTAAGGTAATGTTTAGAGTGTCAATGTTAAGTCTGTATATAGTGTTGCTATAATCTTCATTACATCCCCCTTACCTGTATTGAACTGCATACAGGGCCACGGCAGCTTACAAGACTAAAAGTGGCAGCTGACCTTCACATGACATTGCAAGCAAATTTCCCATTTAATCCAAAACACACACCTTGCTTCAACACTAAAAACAAGAGAGATGCTACTGTATGCTACTGTATGCCACTGTAAGTTTGATCAGAATGCAAATACAGCATCTACAGTTTGTACACTAACTAATATAATAAACATATTTTGTTTTTAACAGGGGGACAGCTATAGCACGTAATGCACTTTGTCACAAACACTAAATATTGTCCGTCCTAACATGCATAATAATATAATTCATTCAGCATATAAGCAGCACATACTCTAAAGTGCTCAAAAATTGTATTTCTCACATCAAAAGCACTGACCCTTGTGAAGTCCATACCTGTACGTTTTCCCGTACGTCTGTTGCTTCCCGCAGAGGTTGCGTTGATGCCCTGAAGAGCTCATCCACCACTTTGATCCCTGTGGTCTTAGTAGAGGTGTATTCCCTTGCCTTGCGGCCCTTTCTCACAGAGAGACCCTTCTTATGAGCCTTGCCCCCACCTCGTCTGTTTGTAATGGCGACGTGAACAAACAGTGTAGTATTGGGCAGAAACTCCCCCGTAAGTGACTGCAGTGGAACGTGTCTGTAACCAGGAAGCAGACACTCAAAAGGAATGGTGTACTGGCCAATAAATTCATCGCCGATGTAGTCGTCATCAAGGACGACGAAACGCAAAGCAGCCAATTCCGGAAGGTTGATCTGGAACTCAAAGCTTTCATCAAAGATGGGATTGTCACCATTTTGTGAGACAGTTTTAGTGCGTTGCTCTGCGCAGTCTGCAGGAATCCCATGGATCTCCACGTATATGTACGGCTCTACCACGTCGCCTTTAGCAGCAGAACCACGTGGCTTTGGTAGGTTTTGACCGCTGATAACCTTGATGTGGAGGAGCTGGGCTGAGACTCCAGGAAGCGAGTCACGGGCATTGGCACTGAAATATGACACTTCCTCTCGCATTATGGCCGGACGCAGGACGTAGCCGCAGTTGCCGTTTTGCCTAAACCAGCCGAGGTTCAAATCCATCATCAGCCCTGGAGTCTGATAATTCATGGCCACAATTTGGCAACCGCACTTCCAAAAATCTTGAGGATTCATGTTGCTGGCATCGATGCGCATAGGCGTGGGGTACACCCGTGACAGAAATCGTTTATTATAAGCCACAAAGTCTTCAGGAAACTCATTGGCAAAGCGGTTGGCATCAACCTCATTGAAAGAGCAGATCTCCCAATGCTTCTGTTCCCGTTTAGACGTCTCGAAATCGCGGAACTGTACAGACTTGCAAAGGCTCACCAGATCCGACAGTTCCTTACAGAGCCGTAATCGTTTGCAGCCAATTCCGTTGAGCTGGTCTCTATTGTCTACACCCAGCATTCTCCTCGACATCTCAAATCCTTCTTCTTCATCTGTCACCTCCCCCTCAGAGTCTTGCGAGCCTGGAGGCAGACGCTTCCCTTTGATAAGAATTTTTCCTTTGAGTTTCTCCGGGGAGGGCCAGTAGAGGTCTTCTACATTGGGAGGCTCTGAGTGCAGTTTGTCCCCAAGGATCTTCTTCATGTGTTGAGCCATGACCCTCTGCTGGGGGACGCTGCAGTGTGTCACAAGACAGAGGATCAGCGGAAACTCTGAGCTCTCAAAGGCGTACTGGTTAATGACATCCAGAACTTGACAGAATGCCAGCTGGGAGGCAACCGAACTACCGACGTAGACCACGGGCTCACAGTCTGGCCCGTCCCAGACGACCACCTCCAGGCTTCGACAGCCCATGCGTAGCACGCGTACATAACTGCTGAGGTCTGACGAGCCCCAATAGTGGTCCTCCAAAAGTGAGGCATTATGGGAAGAGTTGATATAGTAGTGTGAAAGGGGCTGCGTCATGTCCTGACAAACATGTTTGTGCTGCGGGTCAAAAATGTGGCACTCGGATGACAGGAGGTAGTGTGTAAAGCCATCTATGGACAAGTAGCCGTTGTTACGTCCTTCAATGGAGGGTTCGTACCTACGCACAATCTCCCGACACATTTCCTCTGTGACTCCCTCCACTCCCTGCTCCACCTCCACAAATAACATCAAGTCCTTAGAGTCCAGGTACTCTTTGTTGCTGGAAAACTGTACCAACAAGAAAAATATCTCAGAGCGTGTGCACAGTTCACAGTAGGCCTCTACAAACGTGTCTAAATCTATTCCTTCACCATAGCAGTCCTTGGCCTTTTGTATCTCTTTGAACTTAAGCTCAATGCGAGACTCCCGCATGCCAGGATTGAGACCCTTGATGATTTGCGTGGCTCGGAAGAGATCAATGTGTCCTTGCCTTTCTGGATCAGCCAACTCAAACACTGAACCGATCCAGGACGTTCTTACACTGGGTTGACTGGGCTCAACCACACCCACCATGTGTCGCCCATACGAGACCAGGTACCGCAGTCCCATCACCCAGGTGCAAACCACGTCTGCTGTGCTTGCGACCAGATCCAGGGATTCATAGTTGTCTCCGTATATTATTGAGAACGCGCACTCATCAGGGAACTGATCAGAGAGTCCGTTACTGCGTAGGACAGGTGTTTTCTTTCCCAGTCTAACCTCTTTGATGGTTTTGATCTCGAGCTTGGCCTTCTCAGAGTCTTTCTTCGATGGTTCCCAGCGAAGCCAGTGCATATCTGGGTCCAACAGGAAGTAACGATTGTACATGCGAGAATTGGAGCGAACTTTCTTCATCTCGCAGCCTTCCATCATGAAAGCCATGCAGGCAGCTGTGCTGTTCATCTTACGGTCGTTTGGCATAGAGCTGAAGGAGACCGTCTTCTTTCTTGCCTCTCTCTGCTTAGAGCCATCCTGCAGAAAAAATCACAAAGTATGATGAGTATACATAGGTACATAATCATAAAAACAAATATTACGTACATACAGTATAGTGATTTCTCAATTATAAAAGCTTAATGAAGAAAATAAATTAGAGTTTTGGGATTCAATTTTTATTAGCAATTTAAAAAAAGACAAGTGTTAAAATATACACATTCAATCATTCCTTTTGTTTCGAGAAAGACAAATGTAGACATTATCAATCCCTAAGGGGGAAGTCAAATTTAAACCTCACAACCACAAATACACATTAGTGCAAACAAATAGCGTGTTGTGAGGCAGTAAGTATGGAAAGCATGAACCAAAGTGAATTTTAACAGCTAACAGCTATGGAATAAATGTAAGAAAACATGCATAGCTAAAATGCTAACTACCTTAGCTGTATGACAACTAAAGTGCCCATATTACCACAGGTCAGTGTAATCCATCACACAGCAATCAATATAAACAGACAGGAGAGAGTAGCCAATGGCAGATAAGCCACTTAAATCAAGCTTTTAACATATAGCCTCTGATAAAGACAATTCTGTGACCTTTTGTAAGAACTAATTAAAGAGACAACACAGCAGTTATTTTCAAATGATCAAAGGCTGATTTACATTTATGCAGTAGACAGATGCTTTTTTTTCAAAGTGATTTTAGTCTACAAGGTTACCTTGTACATGATGTAAAAACAGGTTACATGATGTAAAAACGTATGCCTTTAATGCACTAAAGGTATCTTGGTACTCCACAATACTATAGTTGAACCACAGGAACTGTACTCTCTGGATTTGTTCCTTGTTACCACACTTATACCAGTGAAAGCAGCATGCACAGACACAAGATCTGAGATGTGAAGATGTTCACTGCCAAAGAAAACATCAAAACAGATCTGATTACTTGATCTAAATATGAACTCCTGCTCTGAAGCCTCTCCAAGTCAAGCCCACATTTGCACATGTAGAGAGAAATATTGTACCAAGGGAGTCTTCAGCCAAATCAAAACTATATCAAGCGCATATGTACCCACATTGAATGGAGAGAGATCTATTATGACACCTGGGTCTTGAGTATACACACATGCGGATTAAGAAAATCGTAGATATTTTCTGCTGACCGAAAATATAGAAACTCTAAAACGAGTCCTTCATTTTATACATCTGCATCTGACATGTAATAGCAAAGAGAAAATCAAGTTCATGGCTGTGAAAATAAAGAAAAGGCTACTCGCTATTCATAAAAAATTTTTAGTAACAAAAAATACCGTTGGCTAAGCGACCTACAAATATCAAACTTACAGTCATCTCTGAATATTAAGCTTAGATAGAAGAAAGTATTTTATGACATATTGAAAATGATAATAAGATTTAACAACGATGTGCGCACATGACCTCAAACAAAATACACAGTGAATGGACAAGATGTTTTTTAGGTGACATCCTGTAAAAGGTGCTTTTCATTTCCTGTAATTTGGATTATTGGATGGGCATTGCTGAACAGGAAGCCGTGTGAACATTATTGGAAGCGGATCTTGAGGGTCGTCTTTGTATAAGCCGTGTGTTTCATAACACAGCTGTATTTGCACAGAACCGCTGAAGGCTGTCGACATTCAGACTGCTCCTGAACGACAGTGTCAGGGTGTTAAAGAGTGTCACCATGTGAGGAGGATGATGGGGAGAGAGAGAGAGAGAGAGAGAGGTCTTGGGTGAGAGTGCATAAATTGACAGAGAATATTTACAGAGTGACCTTTGTCATTCACAAGGATAACAGAACACATCTCAGCACAAACCAACACACACGACACATGAGGAGGAGTATGACTGGCCTCACTTACAGTTAGTAACGGTGTGTGTGTGTGTGTGTGTGTGTGTGTGTGTGTGTGTGTGTGTGTGTGTGTGTGTGCGTGCGTGCGTGCGTGTGTGTGTGTGTCTGTGTGCTACAATATCAAACAAGCTGATCTGTGCCCATCACAAAAAAACGTCTAGTTTTCCTCAGCAATTTTATTTAAAGGAGTCATATGGCGCGAATATGTGTTTTTCTGTGTCTTTGGTGTGTTATAAGTTGCCCATGCATGTATTAGACACGTAAAATTGCACAAATGAAAGTGTGGGAACAAAAGATGCATTCTATCTTAAAGCGAATGCTCACCCAGACCTGCCTGAAACGCCTCGTGTAACCACACTTCACTTCGTAATATGACTTGACTTAAGACCGCCCAAATCTAAATGCAAGTAAGGTGGGCGTACCTGTAAATCTCATTGTATCGTCACTGTCGCAGTCATGTCGCTGAGATGCTGTGTGTTTCGTTGCGAAAAGAAAGACTCTTTGTTTGCCCTGCCAAAAGATGAGACAACTAAAAACTAATGCTTGTTTCTATCTCACACAAACTCTGTATGATGTATATGGTTGTTTGTTTATAGTCTTTATAACCTCGTATATAAAAGGTAAAACAGTTAGATATATTTTTTAACTATTTAACATAATATTTTTTTAATAAAACCTTACCAGTCCTTTACATCCTGCTCAAGTCGCGCTGGCAAAGTTGATGTATCGGCTTGATCATCATTTTCCGTATCAGATTCGGGCTCGAATTGATAAGGAAAGTACCGATGACATTTTATCACCTGTCAGTACAATTGCTTTGGAACCTGATGTTCCAAATATGGTAAGAGGCGTAACATTTCCGTCAACGCTTGCAGTATTCGACCAATCACTACGCACTGGTTAACTGGCCAATCATAGCACACCTCGCTTTTCAGAGCGAAGAGCTTTGTAAAAAATCAGCGCGTTTCAGAGAGGAGGGGCAAAGAGGAGATACAAACATGCACGGTATGTGGAAAATACAGTGTTTTTGAACCTTAAATCGTGTATACACATTGCATTACATCTAAAACAAACGATAATATTCATTTTAGCCGTATCATTTGACCGCTTTAAGTGTCTTTTAAAGTAGGGATGCACCGAATGTTCGGCCACCGAATATATTCGGCCGAAAATAGCAAAAAACGCATGTTCGGTATTCGGCCGAATATGTGAAATGGCCGAATAATTTTACCGAACATGACTCGAGAAACGATCAACTAGCAACCAGCGCAGAGAGAGAGAGAGAGAGAGAGAGAGAGAGAGACGTGCGCTTTATTAATGCCGCAAACATTTTGGCAGTGTGTGTGTGGAGCATTTTAAGGTGTCAGAGAAAGACAAGCACGGGACTTGCCGCACGGAAGTAAATTTCCGAATGAAAGCGTCTTTACCGGTCGGTAACTTGTGGCTATTTCAGACGGGAGCGGGCTGTCTGACAGTAGCCCCGCCGCTCGCGACATCCTTTGACATCATACAGTGGTCGCGCGCACACAGTTCCCTGTACTAAACAACTTGTCAAAGTATGTTCTGTGCATCCCGGCCACGAGTGCACCAGAGAACAGTCAGCTTTTGTGGGCGGAGTTTGCAGGAGAGACGTGAACTGATTGGTTGTCAGTCAGCATCAGTCAGAATAGCTTGCGTTCGATGTTTTTTTTTCTTACAATCATTTTGCAACGTAGCCTATAATAATCCAACAGTTTTAGTTTATTCGTATTTTTAGTTTATAGGCCTAATGTGGAATGACACTTTTTAATGAAGTGTTTTGTTGTAGGGGTACAGAGTAACTTACATTACATTCTTTTACCAGTCAGTTATAGGCCTAATTAATATAGGCTATTAAATTTTTTGTTTTAATGTATTTTGTTTTGCTCAATTTTATATTAAGTTGTATTGTATTTTATTGAAAAGCAAGACAAATTTTTAAAAGCAAATTTTGACTATTCAGTTTGTGCAATAGTGAAAAAATAGCTTAATAAATAGAAGAAATGCAAAAACCATATTCGGTGTTCGGTATTATTCGGCCTTCGGCCAAGTGTTTCACATCATGTTCGGCTTCGGCCAAGAATGTTAGATTCGGTGCATCCCTATTTAAATGTATATAAATTATGTATCAATTTAAATGAACCACCAACAAAAAGTTGAATTGAAAAGTTTGAGAACCACTGTTGTAATTTTAAGCCTTATAAGTTCATTACAATTCTGTTTAGTGATATGACCTGAACATTTGACATGACCAAATGTATGGAATAAATGTTGACTAACAGACAGGATGGCTCCTAGTGCCTCGTATTCTATGTCTTTGTTTGTTTTTCCTGTTTTAAGCTACTCTTCTTTAATCACTTTTACCAGGGACGAATTGCTTAACATTAAGCAATGCCCTTCTATCAATCTTTTCCCTAATTTTGAAAATTCAGACGTCTTACTGGACATTTTACTCGGAGGAGCGGCAGCTCTGTACAAACGCTCTAAAAGACGCAAGCGGGGAAAGCGAGCGGGTGCGCTCGTCAGACTCCGACGACGCGGATTTAGGACCCCGCTGCCGAGTATACACCTGGCGAATGTCCGCTCCCTTACCAACAAAACGGACGAAATACTCTTACTCACCAGGACAAACAAAGATTTTTCCAACTCCGCTGCGCTGTGTTTCACAGAAACATGGCTCAATGACACCATACCGGACAGCGCGTTACATCTGCCGGGTTTTCAGCTGTTCAGAGCGGATCGCATTGCCGAGTCAACAGGGAAGACCGTGGTGGTGGATTATGTTTTTATATAAACGAAGGTTGGTGCAGAGATATAACAACACTGAAGAAGATGTGCTTTTCGTACTTAGAAGCGTTCTCTATCAACTGCAAACCTTTTTATTCGCCACGCGAGTTTTCCTCATTTATTCTCGTGAATGTTTACATTCCTCCACATGCTTGTGCGAGCGCGGCGCTGCAACAGCTGGCGGATTACATCACTGACACGGAGCAGCAACACCCGGATTCTCTTATTATTATTATTGGGGACTTTAACAGAGCAAACCTCTCCCGTGAGCTGCCAAAATACAGGCAGCATATCACATGCCCCACCAGAGACAGCAACATTCTGGATCACTGTTACACCACAATACGGGATGCATACCACTCTGTTCCCAGAGCAGCTCTGGGTCTCTCTGATCATTGCCTGGTTCATCTTCTTCCGACCTACAGACAGAAGCTTAAATCTGCCAAGCCTGTAGCAAGAACAGCAAAGAGATGGAGCAGCGAAACAGAGCGGGCCTTACAAGCCTGTTTCGACTGCACGGATTGGAGTGTCTTTGAAGCTGCAGCCACTGATCTGGATGAGTTAACTGACACAGTGACATCCTACATCAGCTTCTGTGAGGACATGTGTATTCCCACCAGGACTCGCTTAACATACAACAATGACAAACCATGGTTTACAATGAAACTGAGACAGCTTCGTCAGGCCAAAGAAGATGCTTACAGAAGTGGGGACAAAGTCTTGTATAATCAGGCCAAAAACACACTGACAAAGGAGATAAGAGCAGCTAAGAGAAGCTACTCTGAAAAGCTGAAGAACCAGTTTTCAGCCAACGACCCTGCATCGGTGTGGAAAGGCCTGAAAGACATTACCAACTACAAGCCATCATCCCCTCAGTCTATGGGTAATCAACGACTGGCTGACGACCTGAACGACTTCTATTGTCGTTTTGAAATGCAGAGTCTCACCCTTCACACCCGCCCTGACCCTATCTCTGCTATACCATTAACACCTCCTCTTGACACTCAACCTGCACTTAAGATCTGCGAAGAGGATGTTTGCCAGCTTTTCCGCAAACAAAAGATCAGAAAAGCACCAGGCCCAGACAATGTCTCACCCTCCTGCCTGAAAGTCTGTGCGGAGCAGCTGTCGCCCATCTTCACTAATATTTTTAACAGATCTTTGGAGCAGTGTGAAGTCCCTTCATGCTTCAAACGCTCCACCATCATCCCTGTACAGAAGAAACCCAAAATATCTGGACTTAATGACTACAGGCCTGTTGCTTTAACATCTGTGGTCATGAAGTCATTTGAGAGACTTGTACTGGCCCACCTGAAGGACATCACCAGACCACTTCTTGATCCCCTCCAGTTTGCTTACCGAGCAAACAGGTCTGTGGACGATGCAGTAAACATGGGACTGCATTACATCCTACAACACCTAGACAGACCAGGGACTTACGTCAGGATCCTGTTTGTAGACTTCAGCTCGGCCTTCAACACCATAATCCCAGACCTCCTCCTGCCCAAGCTTACCCAGCTCTCTGTGCCAACCTCTACCTGTCAGTGGATTATTAACTTCCTGTCGAACAGGCAGCAGCTAGTGAGGTTGGGAAAATTTAAATCCAGCACATGTACCATCAGCACCGGAGCTCCTCAAGGATGTGTTCTTTCTCCACTGCTATATTCACTCTACACAAACGAATGCACCTCTACAGACCCTTCTGTCAAACTCCTGAAGTTTGCAGATGACACCACAGTCATTGGCCTTATTCAAGACGGTGATGAATCTGCCTACAGAAAGGAGGTTGCTCAGCTGGCTGCCTGGTGTAGTCAAAACAACCTAGAGCTGAATGCATTCAAGACAGTGGAGATGATAGTGGATTTCAGAAGGAACCCTCCATCACTTCCTCCCCTCACCATCCTGGACAGCACTGTGGATACTGTGGAGTCATTCAGGTTCCTGGGCTCCACCATCTCTCAGGACCTGAAGTGGGAGTCCCACATAGACTCCATTGTAAAGAAGGCCCAGCAGAGGTTATACTTCCTCCGTCAATTGAGGAAGTTCAACCTACCACAGGAGCTACTGACCCAGTTCTACTCAGTGGTCATCGAATCTGTTCTGTGCACTTCAATTACTGTTTGGTATGGCTCGGCCACCAAATCAGACCTACGAAGACTACAACGGACAGTTCGTAGTGCTGAGAAAATTATTGGTGCTCCTCTGCCCACACTTCAGGACCTGTACGATTCCAGAGTGAAAAACAGGGCAAGAAAAATCATCATTGACTCCACACACCCAGCACACAAACTCTTTGATCTGCTGCCCTCTGGCCGGCGCTTTAGAGCACAACACCAGGACTTCCAGACACAGAAGCAGCTTCTTCCCCCAGGCAATCTCCCTCCTAAACAGATAACTGCTCCTTAAGAGCAATATTCCACTTCCACTACTCCTATAGTGTGCACTATAGTGCCTTATTATATCTACATCTTATGTATACATGTATATAACACTACCTCTACTTACTAAATTATCCATTTGCACAAGTGTACATACAATCTGTTAATATGTTTATTCTACTATATACTACCCTGTACAATGTCTCTTATATGTTATTATCCCCCATTTTCTGTAAAATAGTCTTTATTTTATATATGCACAATTTAGAATGTTTTAGACTGTAAATCGTATTATATTGTATTGTCATTGTGTTAAATGTCTGTACTAGAAGCTTCCAACACCAAAGAAAATTCCTTGTGTGTGCAAGCACACTTGGCAATAAAGCTCTTCTGATTCTGATTCTGATATCTCGGCATTGATTTGATATGACAAAAAAAATAAGAAGAAAAATAAGCGTTTCTGCATTTATAGCTTTATATCTGCGCTTTGAAAAACATGGCAATGATAAAAAATCAACAATTTAATAGAATTACTTTGTATGAATATTATTTTGTGTGTGTGTGTGTGTGTGTGCATTTGCCATTGAATTATTTAATTAAAACCAGATATTGCTCTCGAATCAAAAGTTCAAAAATGTTAATTTATCATGCCTTCCCATCCTAAAGGACATTAAAAACAGCAAATATAAGCCCAAGTTATTGATGTCTGCACTTTGAAATGACATTGATAATGTTGCAGTCACACACATACACAACAGCAAAGTGAGAAGACACACAACTGACCCTCGCACAGGAGCTGCTTAGATTGAAAAACTTTTGAAACGATTAAACACACAGACAGATGCCCATACATGTGACCACCCACTCATAAAACACTGAATGTAAAGTGTTCATAGAATGAAGTGATGTGTGCATGCTGGAGCAAGAGGGCTCTTTCTGGTGTTATCCAATACTCACTCACATTCTTGGCTCACGTTTTAGGAAATATTTTAATATTTTTCCAGCTTGGGCACGTCCTTTCTCCACAGAGACCAATTAGAGCATCGCCTGTGAGGTCTTTGAAGCTCAATCACATGTATTGTGTCTGTGTGCATTAATGTATGTGCATAACGCTTATCAATATGTGCAAAATCTTTCAGTTTCTCATTAGGTGTCTGTAAATGTTCAAGCTCTGGTGTGAATCTTTTCTAGACTGCAATGGGTATTATTTATCCATTCCATAATACACACGCTAGCAGTTTCTCTCGCTCTCTCTCTTCTCTCTCTCTCTCTCTCTCTCTCTCTCCCTCTTTCATTGTGTGTTTTAACTGTTTTTCCTATTGTTTGTTGGAAATCTTTGTGCTGCTGCAGCTTTTATCCTCCATTAGAGGCAGATGCTGTTTCTTTGTTGAAACTAAAATGTTTTGCCAAGCCAACCGATAACTTACAGGACATATATGTGAATTGTGAACTGCTTTCCACAACATTATGAGCAATTTGTCTTCTTGTTACCAATAAAAAAGGCACTTGTTACAGATGTTTTACCTGTGCATACTGGAATAGAAACCTGAGAGTGAAAATAATATTTTATAAAAAGTTGCACCTGTAAATCTTTTCAAAGCCTTTGTACACTGGCCCACATACAGACATGCACATCACATCACACCACACGAAAATGTAACATAAATGTGCCAAATTTCTATGTTGTAACACTAAAAAAGAGGGAAACTAGAGAAACATATTACTAGATTTAACAGTTGTTTATTATAAATAATATGTAAAAGATATGTACAGGTTAGTTACATTTACATTCATTTAGCAGATGTTTTTATTCAAAGCCACCTGCCAATGAGAGATCATTTAACATTCTGTCTATATTTAGTCTGATTAGGATCTTGTATCATCGTGAAGGAGTTTATGTAAAGATAATGACTAGCTCTGAGTGTACATTATCCCACTTATCACACAACTAAATAGATATAAAGAGATAAATTGGCATGAACTACTGATTTGTGACTCACTTCTGCAATTGATCAGAATCACAAGAGAATTCCGGAGAGATGTGCAATTATTTATAATGTTATAATAAATATCTATCCGTGTGTGCTAGTATTATTATTAATGATTAAAAAGTTAAAATGTTACAGCAAACTTAATCAACTACAATTAGACTGAGGAAACGAAACACGATCCGAGACTGCGGACCAACTGAAAGCAAGAGAGGAAGAGAGAGCTAGAAACAAAGAGACGAAAGGGAGAGAGCTTGTGTTCAGTAGCCTATACTTTTTAAAACAGACAATGTGATTTTTTTAGAAATGTCACAATCTGTAGTTCACCTTAAATATTTCAGATCATGTGTTACAGTATATCGAAGATAAGCTCTGCTTTTCTTTCAGTATATTCTACAGTTTCAACCACCGCCTGAACATGGCGTTCGCATAGCAATCTTTGAATTTCAATGTTGCTGAGTTCTTGTATCCAGGTGAGTGAAAATCAAGAGCCAGTGCTTGAAATGAGACAGAAACTCAATCTATACATAAGACTGATCTCATGCACCACGGCCCATTTTTCATCTGATTCTCTGCTTAAAGTTGCAGATCCATTCTGGTTAGAGGAAAACAGCTGTACAGGTCAGACGCTATTTAATTCCTCATATATCATCTGACTGCAGCTGACAAGCAAAATACAAACCAATTTGCCTGCCGGCAGACAAACTTCTAATACACTGCTACGTGTGTGTGTGTGTGTGTGTGTGTGTTCATGTTTGTATATCCCGGTGGGGACCTAAACCTGAATACACACCAACACATGGGGACTCGTGTCACCGTGGGGACCAAAATTGAGGTCCCCAGGGGCAACAAAGCTAATAAATTGTACAGAACAATATTTTTTACAAATCTAAAAATACAAAAAGTGTTCTATGATCTTTAGGTTTAGGGATAGGGTTAGGGATAGGGGATAAAATATACAGTTTGTACAGTATAAAAACATTACGCCTATGGACTGTCCCCACGGGGATAGTCAACCAAAGCCTGTGTGTGCCTGTGTGTGTGTGTGTGTGTGTGTGTGTGTGTGTGTGTGTGTGTGTGTGTGTGCGTATTGGCTTAGAGACAAATAATAGCCTTGTCTATCTATTTCCCACCTCTATGCATAGTTCTCAGTATCTCTGATTTTATTATTAATAATAATTAGGCCCGGTTTCACAGACACGGTTTAGCTTAAGCCAGCACTATGCCTTAGTTGAATTAAGATATTTATGTTGCTTGTAAAAAAATGCATTAGAAGAATACATTACTGGTGTGCATCTTGAGACAAAACAATGGCACTAACACATTTTAAGATATTTCTGGGCAAGTTATATTCAGTTATGACAGGTCAAACATTCATTTAAGTCTGGGACTAGCCTTAAGCCTTGTCTGTGAAACCGGGCCTTAGTGTTTTAAGCAGGTTTTGAATGTTGTCTTACATTTTAACCTTGTCTTTAATATCTGTAATGCTGTTTGAGTAAACTACGCTCCTAAATCGCTGTTGAAACACACACACAAACACATAACCTGAGTGTGGGGGAGCCGGAGCGTGGGATAATTGACAGCTGTGGCTTGCAGGCACCTGAGTGGGAGTACTGAAGTGGGATTTTACGGTGAGAACTACTTTGTTTTCAAAAGTAGAAAAATGAAAGTAAAAAAAAAGAAAAATGAAAGCATCTGTGCTTTATTTAGCACAAGACTCTTGATTTGTTTCTAGTACGTGAGGGTTCCTCTGGCGCGTGACGCAGACCGCCCCTGCAATGGCATAACCCACGCAATTCTATTAATACTCCCAATACGGGTGCGCTGCCATAAGGCTGTTCACTAGATAAGCACCCCAAGACTTTGGATCTCTCCTGACGCTCCAGCAGACCAGAACTTCCGACCTCAAAGCAAAATCCTTTGTCTTTTTGCATATGCTGCCAAAATCCCTCTAGGGTATGCTTCATATTGTTTCTCACCACGCAGTGCACAATACATGGCAATAAACTGACTTTGATTTAAATTTAACTGATAGACTGAGTAAACCGGCATTTGAGCTGTCTGTTGTGGTCCTTTGCATTTGCACTCAAGATATCAAATGTTTATGAAACACTGAAATCACCAACAATTGAATGACTGGTCTAAATGGAGTTTAGTATCTCAGTTTAAAGAGATACTGTACCATACAGTTTTATGTGTGTCATGTCTTTAAACAGCACAGCGTCCGCATACAGTAAAGGTGACCTTCCTATTACCCAGAATGAACAGTGGCTGTGTATCAAGGCCACCTACCCAGTGGAAGTAGGGCGCTGGGCAGCCCTTTGACCCATTTGCACTTCCTTCAGGAGAAGACTGAGAGGAGACCCGGTAAGTACCTTTGCAGGCGCAGAAACAGCCCCTCACCTTGTTTCCCATGGGGTCGACACTAGAGAACAAACAGCACAAAGTCTATCTGTCCTGAATTCCGTTTTGCAGTTTCCATTACAGCGGTGTATGCGAGCGGAGATCCCAGGTTCAGATTAATGAATCATGGATACCCACAGTAACATTTGGGATACAGAGAACACAATCCACCACTCATTTATATACAGGGGGGTATAAAAGTCTGTGACCACACTGAAATTCTAGATTTTAATTTAAAACACATATTTCCTAACTTCCTTTGAAGCACTTTTTGGAACATAGCACAAGCATAGATCATCATCATTTAAAGGGATAGTTCACCCAAAAATGTTAATTCTTTCATAGTTTATTCATTCAAGTAATTTCAAACCTACATGACTTTCTTTCCTCTGCAGAACACGAAAGACGATCTTTTGAAGAATGATGGTAATCAAACAACATTGGCCCCTATTGACTTCCACTGTATGGACACAAAACCACTGAGACATTTCTCAAAATATCTGCTTTTGTGTTCCACAGAAGAAAGAGTCACATACAGGTTTTGGATGACATATGGGTGATTAAATGAGAATTAAATGTTTTAACAACCCCTTTAAAGAACAAATGATGCATAAGAAATATTAAGAATGACTCCTGTTATTTTTAACTTTTAACGTAAATAGTTATTACATTAATATGTATGGACCCCTGAGTGTATGTGTGTGTATGGCTACACACAGCTTCTGTGTATCCCTATGCATGGGTTACATAGAATGGGGTTTTCCAGCCTCTCATTTAGACAGCACGCTAACAGCTGTGTTTGTGAAAAAAATCACAATTGAAATAAACAGGTCCTCAACAAGGCCTTTGTTTAACAGAGTCAAAAGCAGCAATTTCCCTTCCACTCAGTATAACAACAAAATCACACACACACACACACGCACGCACGCACGCATGCACACACACACACACACACACACAATATGAATCATATGGCACAGAGAGCAGAGCAAAGCTCTCTTGCAACACTAAAGCCAAAGAAACACTGTGTGAGTTGCATCAGTTAGCAGGTCTCATTGTCAAAACAAGATTCCACTCTGTGAAAAAAACACACAAAAACACACAGAAATAGAGAGGGACCGCAAAGAGAAAGAAACGCTGGTATAACGCTAAGAGCCAGAGACGAACCCGAACAAAGGACTCTCTCCCATTCACACGGGCTCACACAGTGAAGCACAGCATTAGTTAGAGCTCTCTAGGGACCTGTTTGTGCTTGAAAAGATAAACGGCCGTACGTGACTAATAAACAGCAGAAGTGGATGGGTTTAGAATGTTTATGATGAGGTGTGTGTCGAGTGGAGAGCTGCGTTCAGAGAGGCTGTACAAAATTAGCAAACGCAAACTTGTGCACCCCTCTGCCGCCACCATCATTCTTCTCAATTGAATGAAGAGTGAGGATGAGTAGAAAACATGTTCTGGAACATTCCACTATTCAACCTAACACTTCATCACGTAAGGGATAATGTACAGGCAGCCGGTTGTTATCACAGAAATAAGCCCTGACAGAGTGATCTTGTATCACACAAGGGGCTTATTTCGCGATACCAGCTGCTTGTACATTATCCCGCTTATTACACGGCTCGGCTACTTGCCACATGAGAAAAAAACTGGACATGAAATGTGAATTTAAAATATTTTATGAGCTCATTTTTACCGAATGCAGACCTTCCGCAAGGAAAAGCCGTTTACTTTAGAAACGACGTTCAAATGTCACGAACATTCAATTTGGTTGAATTATTTGTAAATATAATGTCATATATGTTATTAAAAGACATACTTATATTTCATTTTGTGTAATATTAAACTGCACCTGTCAAAATGATTTGCAGCATCCGGGTTACTGGGTGTTATTATCTGAGAATAACAACCCTTGGAATGTCGCAACTTGCCAATCAGAATCAAGCATTCCAGAGCGCCGTGTAATAACTGGGAATAACGAACCTGCAAATGTCGTGACTGGCCAATCAGAATCAAGCATAACGAACCGTGTAATACTGCAATATTAATGTGTCGATAAAATATAATTGTACGCTACAACACACACACTGCTACAGTAGTTGAGTTACAAAAATGTTTTAGCCCCAAAGACAGGCTTGAAATTGTCGAAATAATGCAAATGTGCACATTGCAATGAATGGGTTGCTGAATGATTTTCCAAAAGTTTTGTGGAGTCAAAGTTTTAGGTCGATAAATAGAGGAGTGACTGAAATGTGAATGCTACTTGGGATATGTTGTAGCGAAGATGTTCAGAAGTGATGCCTTCTTTTCCCAAAAAGAATTTGAAACCTTCTTTCTCTGTCTTTTTTCATTATCATCTCATTTAAAACGTATATGTGGAACACAAAAGAAGCTTTGAGAAATGTCTCAGTGGTTTTGTGTCCGTACAACGGAAGTCAATGGGGGCCCAAATTGTTTGGCCACATTCTTTAAATATCTTCTTTAGTGTCCTGCAGAAGAAAGAAACTCATACAGATTTGAAATAACATGAGGGTGGAAAAATAGAAATAGATTTGAAAATAAAATAGATTTGACAAATTTAAAGCGTTATCGTTATTATATATTCCACATCACATTATTTAGCAAGTTATATAATAGAGACCATGAACACTTGATGTTCTTTTATTGGATATTCCCTGTAGCACAAAAGTAACAAGTATGTGCCAAAACAAACTTTAATACCAACCCTCAAGTTTTTTTTTGCTCAGAGTACACAGACTGTATTTATATTACCGTCAGAGTTTATCCAGGGAAAGCATTGAAGGAGGAGACAGAAAGAGACAAGTGAGTGTGGGAGATGGTTGTGGGTGATTGTGTGGAGGTGTTGTATTCTAAAGCTTTGAGTTGCTGCCAGGCTTGCACTGAAAACAAATGCACTCTTCTCTTTCTCCACACGGATCGACCTCTTCTCTCTACACCACAGACAAAACTGCCTACAGCTGCGAGCTCTCACCCTCTCCCACATACACACACTCACACACACACATCAGAGTAATGCTGTAGAAATCATATCACTTGCTCTATTTGCTTATTTATTTGCCAGAGGTCTTTTTCTGTCAGGACTCTGGGGGGGGGGCTGTGGGTATTTTTAAATGGACAGGTTTGGTCCAATAACTGCACACAAACCCTCCCATTAGTTTCTTTGCTTTAATTACACAAATTTTAGTAGAAAATACACAAACGCTACTACGTTTTTATTCATAACTGGAATAAATGTATGTATATTAAATCGCATTATCGCCAATCAGGGACGTAGCTACATGGTGGCCATGGGTGGCCACGGCTACCCCTGAATGATGGATGGCCACCTATCTGGCCACCTCTGTTGTGCGAAGCAGTTTTAAGATGTGTGTCGGAGTTTACGGAGTGCTGCGCAGATCATTTAGTGTATGCACTGAAAGTAACGTGAGAACATTACTCTCGCGTTAATATGATGTCATACGCTGACGCACTGAGGCAAACAGTCTGAGCGCTATAGCTGAACAGCGGCTAACCGCTTTGTGACAGTGTACTGTCTGTGTACCATGGAAGTTCATCGCGAGCAGACAATAGGGGCTGGCTGAATGATCAGATCAGTAAAATCAGTCTTTTTTAACTGGATTTCATTAATTAATTACATTTTCGTGAAAGTTTAAGTTGGGGTACTGCAATGTTTATTTTCTATAAAAAAATGCTAACTTATAGCTGACAGCTAGCAAATTATTTTAAAATAATGTTAGCACATGAAAGAATTGCGTTCTTTGTGTATGTTTTTGACCAGCAAACTATGTGTAATGAAGAATTGGTGTAAATTACAGTACAGGATTTTTTGGTCACCCTAATAAAATCACTGGGTCTTACCTGGCCACCTCTAAAAAAAAAGTTCTGGCTACACCCCTGTCGCCAATAACCAAGTGGGTTGTGTGTCAACATGCAACAGCACTGGCCCCCATTCACTTCTATTGTATAGACACAAAACCAACGCAAGTGAATGGGTGCCGGTTTACAACATTCTTCAAAATATCTTCTTTTGTGTTCTGCGGAAGAAAGAAAGTCAAACAGGTTTGAAATGACAAGAGGGTGAGTAAATGACGACAGAAACTATCACTTTAACCTTTCTTTAGGAATCCTGCTGTCCTGTATCAGAACTGTTTCTATATCTTTCTGTCATATTTTCCACACATGGTCATCTGTGAATTTGCAGGTGGATGCAGGAAGACTCATCTGTAATGTTTTAAAACCGGACCTGGCTGAGGTTTATTTGAGTAGAACAGTAGCATTGATTAATGGCAGGAAGATGCTCCGCACTAATGTTCTCCAAACATTCCAATAGCTTCCCCTCTAATGTCCTCCAAACGTTTAAGTGACATTCAAGTGAAGCAGTAATAAAAGAAAAGATAAAAAAAGGAATCAGAGAATGGATGATAAATCAATGCAGGAGTAATGGCGAAGCCTCCTAAATTCCTCTTGCGATCCCTAAATATTGCTCTTTCTTTCACCTATATCACAAACCAACAACAGTGTGATGTTAATCTCTAATCTGCACCCAATGGCTTTATGACAACTATGAAAACAATTCCAAAACATGCACAAATGCAAATGTCCATCTCTGCACTGACATTTCACGCATCTCTTTCTGGTTTTGCCAGTAATCAGTCATAATCAACAATCTGTTCATCTTTGTTGGGAACCATCTGCCATTACATCCAAATGACTAAAATGAGTGCAACCTTAGGCTTTCGTTATGAACGTTTCTATGAGTGACGACGACATGCACATAGAGTAAACATGCACATAAATCCTATAAGGACGTGTGACTAGGATTAAATTAAGGGAATGTTTCAGTATGGCCTTGGCATTACTTTTAAAAGCAATTCACATACTATATATTATTACTACAAATTCTAAACCACCGGCCAACAGACCGTACTAGGGACGCAACCATATTTAATTGTTTACAGATTAAAGCAAGGCTGTGATTAAGTGCTAAAGTCAACACATCTAATTTCCACCACCCATCGAAATTCCACCAATTTCCATGTTTTTGTCACAAATGCATCTGAAAAGACATATTTTCAACACTGCGGCTAACAGAATACCAACATTACAATCCACTGAGCTGTTCTGAATTGTATGTCTGTCCCTCACATTAAAAGACATAAATGACTGAAAAGGACAGAACACTTGAAGGCTAAATTAAAGAAAATCTGTCCCTGTCTCTGTTGACAAAAAATGGAGGTTGGACATATTGCTAGAAGAACACATTTTAAACTAAATCACCTTACTAGTTTACAACGACAAATTTTATCCTTAAACTCTGAGATGCTCACACATAAACATGACACTCATGGTTACTTTGCCATCTAAATGAGGACATATGCGGCCATTTAACGCTTTTACACCACAGGTGAACCCTAACTAGATAACAGGCTTCTAACAGAAAACATTTTTGCATCTTTACAATAAAACAGTAAAAACATTATTTGTTTTATTTATGGATCAGTTGTCCCAATGAGAATTTCCACTAAGGTCCTCAAAAGGAGGCTGTGTGAGATTAAGTACATCTAAGTAAAAACACACACACTTAAAGTCCCAGTGAAATGAAAAATTCTTATTTTTTCATGAAATATTGCAGCGTTTATAGTAAATAGCTTATCAATGTGGGTCATTTTCTTTTTTAAATTCATGTACCCTCATAATCTTCAGTTAAAATCTGAAAATGCACTTCCGCACTGAAATGACTATCCATCTCAAATGACGTTAACTACGGCTTGGCCGGAGAGCATCCGTTAACTCCTCCCCTTCAACTGTCAGTCTGCTGCCAGTTTCATTTCAAAATCAATGCAACAGCTGTTTTTACACATCCAATCCATTCGCAGTGAAAAACGCAAGCCACGCCCACTAATTTTCTCCTTTGAAATTCCTTTTCACTCGGAAATGTGTCAGAATACGGACGTAAAAACGATCGCAACTTCCGGTCCACGGGGACTTTAATTACCACATCGGCACACTAAATGACTCCAGGAGTCAGACAGTAGTCTCTCTGCTAATTGTGCATGCTGGTATTGACACTCAGTTGGGTTATTAACCGTTTGACATTGGCAACTAGCAAACCAAACGAATGCTGAACTCTTTACAAAAACAAATCAAGCACTTGATTATCTCATAATACCAGTGTCAAGTATTGTTAATATCAGCATACTTGTGTTTTGTTTACTAACACAATCTTTACAATGGTCTGACTCTGCACACAGCAGCTACATCATTACAGCCAGTACTGTACTTTATAATAACATACATTTACTTACATAAGATTTCATTAGTAAACATTTTACTTTAACAACCAATAAGGCAGTATTACAATTTGATACAAGATGAAGCAAACAACCTAGGATCAATTTGTATTTCATGTTGACTTGAATTGACAAGGTTCTTGAAGACATTCACTCTTCAGGCATTGATCAGGTACAAAAGGACACTGACTTCATTCTAGTAAGAGCAGAGGCTTCATTGTCCTGCAATAAATTACCCACTGACAAAAAGAGGCCATGGAGAGAAGGGACACAGGAAATCCTCATCAGCTCTCAATCTCATTAAAGTGTTAAGCACTAATCAGGAATGCCAGGCAAGAATGCTTTAGAACGGGACGAGTGATGGATGGAAGACTACAGACACTGCCTCTCTCTCTCTCTCTCTCTCTCTCTCTCTCTCTCTCTCACACACACACTCAGTCTTAGCAAGCTGCCTACCAAGACTGCATTTCTGACTTTTACTTTTGGAGCGTTTATATGACGTATGCCTATGATGTAATGTAGTAGCCTACTTTCACTAACTAAAATGAAAAACACGGAACTAAAAGGATAACTTGAACGTACTGTTGATTTGGATAAAAAAACATCTGCCAAATGCATACATGTAAATGAATAAAAACTAAAACGGTCACAGCATCTCTACCCAACATCTACAGGAGCAAATGATTTGCCTTCAAAATGAGCTGAGTTAAGTTATTTCTTAAAAACGCATTAATAAATCCTGATCAACTAAATGAATTTGGTATTCAGTCATTTCTTTTATATTTTACACATTATCCGTGTATTTCTTTTATAGGGCATCAAAGATAGACTGCAAGGTAAACTGATGTCAGTCTTTCAAACAGATTGTGTAGCCTTCTTTCTATTATTCACGCAACAGCGTGCAGAGGAAGTACAGGAAAGGCCGGTTGCTAGGCAATATGATGATGCCTTTAAAAAAGCGGTTGGCATGGCAAGGTCAAGGACTCCTCCCTCAGACTTTCCCCTTGTTCCTCCCAGCTTTACAAGTACAAAGGCAAAGTGCAACAGAACCAGACTTCACCTACGTGCACAGCACAGGATATTCTGCACTTGATCACTTCCGACTTTGCGCATCTAGATTAACTATAGACCCAGTTATTGATATTGAAGATGTATTTTTCCTTCTTTAAAAGTGTCATAGGAAACAATGTAATTAGGCGATTCTTGACTTTACAAAAAGGCAACGGTTGGAACAGATACCATCTTATCGTTCCTCTTAACAATGGCAGATGTGAAGGTGGTTTAGTGAACCTGTTTTCTGAAAGCAATCAAAGCAGAAGTGACACACTTCATCTATAAGTTTTGATTTCACTGTGCATTGTGCAGGACATCCTGAAATACCCTAAAGGTGAAAAAAATTATACTGTGAGCATGCATATTTGTGCATGAATGTATTTATATGTGCATGTGTGAGTTTATCTAATAAGTGTAGACGGTTTCATCAGACGCACTTCTGGTCTGTGTTTGTTGATCGGTCTGGCTATTTTTTTATTTATATTATAATTTATATTAATATTAATGTATAATAATATGTTATTGTATAATAATTGTATTAAATAAACAATTTGTTGAATAGGTTGTGTAACTTTGTTGCATTAAAGTTTAGCTAACAAAGCATTTAAGTAAGCCAAGTAATAATGGCTAGATATTCTTTTAACTTGCTAGCTAATGTAATTTACTAGTTATTTCTTTTGCTTGTTATCAGAAATGATCTACAGGGAGTCTATTCTTTGCGGATGTTTCCCAGAAGTTAAGTTTGGGTCACAAAACCATCTCTTAGACTGTAAATCGTATTATATTGTATTGTCATTGTGTTAAATGTCTGTACTAGAAGCTTCCAACACCAAAGAAAATTCCTTGTGTGTGCAAGCACACTTGGCAATAAAGCTCTTCTGATTCTGATTCTGATTCTGATTCTATGTGATCTACTCGCACTGCAACCGTTTACCGCATCTTGTCTGATTTCCTGTGTCTTCTGTTCATCTTTCATATCAAATACACTCTCTCACATGCCACATCTATTATTGGCTCCTATTAGAGCCATGGGTACTTTGCTAAAAAAAAAAAAAAAAAAAAATTTTTTTTTCGCAAAATCATTTATGATCGATGGAAATCAAAGTTGACGTGTGAGGTGTCTCTCTAATCTGATTTAACTGTATTTATTATCGAATGACCATTTGCAAATCCTCATTTGTTGAAGTGACAAACTCTTTCTCCCTCTCTGTTTTCTCATCTTCTCTCCTGCTCAATTCTCTCCATGTACAAATGACATCTGTCCGAACGTGAATATTCATCACTTACAAACTAAGGAGAAGATTAAACAGATGGTGCGTTTGTGTGCCAAAGGAGGGCCTTGTAACAGGTCACCATTATTATTTTCATTCCACACACTACAGATAAATCATTGGGATAAATGAAAGCAAATTTATAACAAATGAGGTGGGTGTGCGTATACAAGTTTGACCACACTTTCATATTTTTTATAACGTCCTCACATACAGTGGCATATGCCAAACATCGACTCGTGAGGACCGCTCAGCCACGTTTTTCAGGTCAGAAGTATAACAGGCTGCTGTGGGGCCATGACACTGACATAATATACAGTATATACAGTGGCAAAACAAAAAAGATTGGTAACACTTCAGTATAGGGGGCAATTCTCACTACTAGTTGTTATTAGCATGCCTATTATTGGCATATTGGCTGTTTATTAGTACTTATAAAGCACATGTTCTGCAAGACCATACTCTACATCCCTAATCCTACCCAATCCCTAAACCTAATAACTACCTTACTAACTATTAATAAACCACAAATTAAGAGTTAATGGTTTGTTAATAGCGAGAATTGCCCCCTATACTGAAGTGTGACCAAAAGATTAAATGGAAATTAAAAACTAAGAAAGGGACCATATTAAAATAAATATAAAAAGCGCAGATAAATAAACATACACAATTTGGTTATGTTCTCTCTCAGGGACCCTCTTTATAAAAATTGCAGTCATTTTCAGAAGAGATGGGATGGTGTCATACATCTTTTGCTTTATAAATTGTCATTCAGCTGCTTGTGCCTCAGAGAATCTATTTCAAACACCCACAAAATGTGTGAGTGCGTGCGTGTGTGTGCATGCGTGCGCCTGTGCGTGTGTGTGTGTGTGTGTGTGTACAAGCACTAGATCAGTGGTTCTCAAACTGGGGGCCGTGGCCTCCTGGGGGGCCCCAAGATGGATCCAGGGGGCCACAGATTTTGTGGCATTTTATGAAATATAGAAATTTATCATAGATTTTATGCAATCAAACATCAGAAAAATGACACCACCAACCAAAAGAATTGAGGTTCCAGCATTGTATAACTGAATGTTTTTGGTTTAATTAAAATTCTAAGGTTATACGTCTTTATATGGGGGGCCGCAAAGCGGTGAACTTAACACAAAGGGGGCCTTACAACGAAAAAGTTTGAGAACCACTGCACTAGATACAATTCAAGCGGGTCTGTATGACTGTTGTTCACTCCAGTGAGATCACAAAATAACAAACACATTATCAACAAGCATAAACACAGCACACAATCACATACACAAATATGCCTGCGGTCATCATCCCCATCAACAAAACCTCAACTTCTCCACTTTTCACACAAAAACACACTACAGAACGAGCTGTTTGGATATGCAACGGAATGCAGCAAAGATGCCCAAGGATACCACTACACTACACACACACACACACACACACACACACACACACACACACACACACACACACACACACACACACACATTCCCTACAGAAGCTTGACAGGGGGCCGATGAGGCGAGGCTGTTCTGACTCATGCAACAAACAGAGAAAAACAAAACAACAAACTGTCTCATTCAGAAATAAGAGGCAGGACAGGCCAGCTGAAATAATCAGTTCCATTTCGTACTGCTTCCTTTCTTCAATTATTTTCTGTTCTTTTTATTGTGACAAAACAATTGCCTTGCACAATATCTGTCATCCAAAAAACCTCCTTTTGTCAGGTTAATATTTTGCGTGTTACCGTGTGGCGGGGACATTTGAGAGCCAGTCCAATTAGCTTCAATGATTCAACTTTTGAACCAATCACGATACTCATTCCACTCTATTCGAAATGTGTAGATAAATGAGAGCAATGGCCTTTTTCAAAGTGAGAGAATATACTGTAAGAATGAACAAATCGTTGCTGTCCTTCTGACTGTCCAAAATCGCTGTTTTTCAGGAAATGGCAGAAACACTGTACTTTTTAAATGATTAAATACTGTGTTGTCAAAGTTGACAAGCACTTTTTAATACGTTTTAAGAGCTCGATATTTGAAAAACCCAGTGACACATCAAGGGTGAGAATAATAATGATTAAAAAAACATGTTTCAAAGGTTTCAGGAAGCAAGGGGAGACATCGCATTACCACATAAAGGTGGTAGCATCTCCAAAGTCACATACGCTCATCAACATTACACAGAGGATTGATGTGGTTGATGTTCAGTATGACGTTAACATTACATGCTCAAATGCTTAGTTTGTGTTGTGTGTGCATGTGTGCGTGCGTGTCATTCTCATTAAGGGCAATGTTTTGGAAATGGAAATAAAAGCACTAATGGAATGGTGACCAATCACTGCCCTCTCCCTCTCTCGCTCTCTCTCAGTGAACGGTTCTGTAGATTCAAATGCAAGTCTTTAAAGATCTCATGAATCCCATTGGGGTCTCGTGGGTGGCTTTTAGTCCCTATCTATCAGCTTTGAGGCCATGTGATATGGGACTGTTGTTGGTCTCAATGATGTAGGCAAAACCTGACCCAAAAGATAGAGGTGATAGGATGCAGAAGTTTCAATACAGAGTGGATATGGATAGCTGACAAATATACCATGTGTTTAGAATATAAAATAACATAGGAAAGATTTATCTTCATTGTTTGTTTTTTCTCTAAAGTTTTGATGTCATACCATAGGACACATTACAGTATATTTGTCAACTACCCATATACAGTATACTGTTAAAAAGCAAGTGTTTTCTCTGAGCACTCAAAGCCACACAGTTAACCAAAGACTGTATGCTTCAGTGTGTTCAATATTAATGTCCTGCCTCTAAAATACATCTCCGATTTGTAAAATCATAAAACATATCATATTTGTAATTCATAGCAAATATCCTTAAATGAGTGCAAATGAATCCCTGAATCTAAAATTGGAATAATTGATATAAACACACCACCAAAGACCTAGCAGAGTGGTGTGCTGTCAGAAAATTTCAGACACCTGCCTCTGATCTGCCAAAACAGCATCTTGTTCCTGCATCGCATCTTACTGTGGCACAGAAGTATGGGGATTTTTAGAACCGTCCTGAGATCAGAACCGGGACAGTTCAGTTTTAGACTCCAAGGCTACAGTGAAATGATTTTACTGAACTGCTGGAGAGAAGCACACATATGTAAACATGGCTCATAGCGCAGCGATTTCTCCAAAAACCCTAAGCAACAGATTGAATCAACATGACAGCCAAAAACAAGGATGCTATTTTTATTCGCACAAGACCAAATCCTACGCACACAAATGCGTGCGCACATGGCCGAATACACACCGTACACACCTCCTCCACTTTCATGGCACAAGTTGCCATAGTATCAAAGCCATCTGTGTACCACCAGTACTGGCACCTCGCGTAAAGAGACAGAGGGAGAGATGGGAAAAAGTTGGCTCTACCATGTCAGAAAAGCACGGAGCTTATCTACAGCACATTACAATACTCATTTAAAACTTTAATGCAGATGACTTATCGGAAAGCTGACAGGTTTATGAGATCATTTTGTTTATTTAGATTATTTGTCAAGATTTTTGACAAGCTGATCATCATGATGATTGATTTGTGAGGTTAAACACTGGGACTCTTGGCCTTGGCAAATGACGCATAACAACTGCTTCTAGAGTATTTTTCTAATAAAAATATACACTATTGAAATATTTTGCAACACTTTTTCATCAGGTGAATATTTTGACTTCATTATTCTGTATGGTTGCATGCTCCCTTGCTATGAGACGTTTGAACATCCTACAGGTGTTTTTTAATCTCATTAGTTGTTAAGGTTGATTTCTGTTTTTACTTCAACAGATGAGGGAACTGAAAAGTCTAATATGATCATATGATCAGTTGTTATATGAAAATTCTTGTCATCATGTCTTGTCATTTCAAACCTTTCTTTTCTCCGCAGAACACACAAAATTTTTTTTTGAAGAAAGTTGGTATCCCGCACCTATTCACTTTTATGGTATGGAGTTGGACACAAACCCAATGCAAGTGAATGGGTGCCACTTAACACCATTCTTCTAAATATCTCCTATTGTGTTCTGCAGAAGAAAATCATGCAGGTTTGGAATGCACATTTGAGTTAAGGATGACATGCCTTTTTTTTGTTATGTAAACTACGCACGATAATATGACTTCCATAACGCAAAAAAGCACTACCTCAAATGCAAACGAAGCTATAAACAGACATTAAAGAGATCTACAGGTAGCCTACAGGCAAGGATAAACTGTTTTCCCAAGCATGCAAAAACCACAAACACATAATGCATTAACACAAACTGCAATGTGCTGATAACTACTCTCATTTCCTGTTTTTTTTCTTCGTTTTTGAGACCCAGCCAACTTCCTCAACGCCTCATGCGCTCATCCAGGCGAGACTTTGTCATGTGACAGAAGCATGGGGACAAAATGCAGAAGCACTGAGCTGTCAAAGTAAACAAACCAATCAGTCAGAATATTAGCTGGGGTTTTAATAAAAGAGGATACATCTGTTCTTTACAGGGACTTTCTCGCTCTCTCTTTCATGCTGTTTATTTACTAAAACCTTACTTTCCTTTCACTTTTTCTGTTAAAACTTTGAACTGGATGAACAGATACAATTATGAACGCATGTTAGAACCATTAGACTGATTAATAATTTACAAAGATTAAAAACGATTTAAAACACTTGCAGAGGCAAAAGTCTAACTTTATTAGCTACATTAAAGGGATAGTTCACCCAAAAAAATAGATAAATAAAAAAGAGATATTGATAATTGTTGGTAGCGTCATTAATTTTAATCAGTTACTAATCCAACACTGGCACAAAAAAGCAACTGAGAAAAGATACTGAAGATGCAAAATCTATTTTGGCTAAATGTATAAATTTACCTGCTCGAAATAATCCTGATCAGCCGCATCATTCAAACAACCAATCAGCTTCGAGTATCTAATCTAGTGATCTGCTCCATTAACGGCCCACTATATTTGAATGTCTATTATCAGAATAGTACCATGTTGTTCTATAGTGGATTCCCACTGTGTCCATCATAAACTCAACATTCATCACCTCACACTGCTGGTGGAGGAGATGACAGATGTGTGCTCAGCCTGACAACAATGGCTGTAAACAGCTCCTGCCTCTTCAGTGAAGTCATAGTGGTGATTTGAAGTGTGTGATGTACTCGGATTTAGACAGAGGGTCTCTCGAAGACAGCGCCAGAAACTGGGCCTGCCGCCAACTGCCCTACCTGCTGCCAGGAGGGGTTTGGAAAGAAAGAGAAAACTGGTTTCTTGAATTACCTTCCATTCTTGCTGGTAACAAATAGTGTAAGGGCACAATGATCAGACATTTCAATGGAAAGAGGTGATATCTCATCTACTTCTATCCTGATAAAAAGATAGGAACACAGACAAGAGCAAAAAGACTGCAGTACTGGAGGTGTAAACCAAGTGAATTTATTTCTATGGCACTTCTCATAACGTGTTCTTAAAAATTTAAGCGAGGCTTAAATTTAGGCTTTTTCCGTTAGTCATTTCAACTACCTATTTTAAATTTGCTGTAAAATTACTTATTTGCTCATTTTGATGAGGTGGAGTAAAAACATAAAAAATAAAACAGTAAGGTGAAATGACTTGCAAAGCCAATTTGTCTGTACCTTTCTTAACATTTTATTGAAATATATTATACAATTTTTTTTATAAAATATGCAAACATGCAAATAAATATATCAGCAAAAAGACCAAATCTAAGTGCTCAGACTGTTAATAACCCCTAAGGGCCATCACAAACTTAGGTTTGCCCACAATAACGATTAGGGATGTAACGATTCACCGTGAGCCGGTTGAAAATCGGTTATAATGTGTGACGATTCAAATCGGTTGAGGTGTGAACTGAATCGCAATACATTTTTTGAACAGCAGGGGCCGCTATTTTCACTGCAAATCTAAACGTGGACATGCTGATATTTCTTAAATGCAAAAATATCCAAGAAAAGCTCAGACAGTATTAGTTTGTTAATATTAAAGAGACTTTTTCTATTATTAATTTGTTATAAAATTGCAATTTAGTTTTGTTATTTGAAATAAAACATTATTTTATTATACAAAGAAACGTGAAGCATTTAAGAAATAATGCAAGGGAATTTGTTCATTTCTAATTTGTTTCAACTCATTTTGTAAAAATAAATCGTGAGTAAATCGTGAATAAATCGCATCGCTCCCAAAACTAATAGTAAGCCAAACCTTCATCCCCTGGCTCCAATAATGGTCTACTTACACTTAAAATGTACTTCTCCAATACCAGCAAAATATGCATTTAATACGAATTGCAGCTAAAAGTTTCATGCTAATGTGAGTTCTTTCGGACAACATCCAGCTAACACACACCAGATGCAGGCAGCATGAGTGAGAAAAACAGTGTCATTGGAACACTGTCTCATGCTTCAGCTGCAGCCAAAGTATCCCATTTCATCACAGCCGCTCGGACTTCTGGATATCAGACTGAACGTAGAAGTTTCTGGATGACAGAACCGTTTCCTGGGGGGGGTTAGGGGTTGCGAGGAAACACTTCGATGGGGGTTGAGGAGGGGGGCTGAGAGGAAAAAGAGAGAGAGAGAGAAAGAAGGGTCCCAACTGCAATCTGGGACACATGAGGTCATTTCTGGGAAGAGGAGAGACATCATGCCCAGATTTCACACTATTCACAACAACTCAACTCAACTCAACTTTATTTATATAGCGCTTTTTACAATTTTCATTGTTACAAAGCAGCTGTACATAAGACATATTGACTATAAGCAAACCAATTAAAGTTGTACCTGCAAAAACAAGAACAAGGTGAAAACAAAGAAGACAGACACACCCACATACAAAACACTCCACACACACAATATGCACATGTACTAACACACATGTCTGGTTTACTATCTCCGTGGGGACAGTCCATAGGCGTAATGAGTTGTATACTGTACAAACTGTATATTTTATCCCCTATCCCTAAACCTAAAGATCATAGAACACTTTTTGCATTTTTAGGTTTAAAAAAAATATTGTTCTGTACAATTTATAAGCTTTTTTGCTGATGGTGACACGAGTCCCCATGTGTTGGTGTGCATTCAGGTTTAGGTCCCCACCGGGATATACAAACATGAACACACACACACACACACACGCACAGTGAGAGCACACATTTAAGATAAAGGAGAGAGAAGCACAGGTCAAATATAACAGACTATAAATTTCTATATGCAATATTAATTAAGTAAAACTTTAAAATTCTAAAGCAGCCCCCCCGGCCAGGCAGATGCAAAACAGTATGCAAACGGTGGCAAGGAACCCAAAACTCTAATAGAGAAAAAAAAACTCAGGAAAACCCAGGCCCAACCAGGGGATTCCAGTTCCCCTCTGGCAAAAGCTACTGCCTTTGCACAAGCTCCAGAGAGCTTGCACAAGGCTAAATAAAATAAATAAATTTACTAATAAGGTAAATTATAGTTTAAGATTATCATTAATAATCTAATAGCATTTGAAAATCTTTTTTACAACACACATAGATGCACTCTCTCTCTCTCCCTCTATGAATATAAGAAAACTGGTGTGCTGATGATGCATAAATGGGAAGATGTGAGAAAAAAGTGTAATATATAATGTATGTTTGTGTAATAAATATAAACCAATGAGTATTTTTAACTTGTCTATCTACTGTAATCATTGTTTAATTTAGGTTACTCCTAATTTAACACCTATATATCCTGGCCAGTACATTTTTAAAGTTCCATCAGTGTGAGAATTGATTTCTTTTAAAGTACAAAGAATTCTATATGATCCAATATAACAGTATGCATAATAATCGGAAAATAACACAAAAGTAAATTCCAGGCTATCCATTCAAAACGTTTCATTTAACATACACACAAACACACATATGTAAAAACAATTATGTACAAATACCCCACACAAAAATATCACACACACAGATACAAAACATGTGAATTGATTATAAAACTATGATTATTTTGAGACCCATCAAACAACACATCTGTTTGGTCATAAAAAACTCCATGACTAAACAAAACTTCAGACGTCTCTGCAAGGCGTATGTGTGAACTCCAGAGAGCAGTGACCCAGATTCCCATCATAGTCTATGTGTGTCTTCCAAATGTCACTTTCGTATGAAATTTTTACTCAAGTTGTACATGGACTGAGACGCTTTACAATGTTGAAGCCAAACCTCATTACATGTAGAGCAGGTGAGGTGACGCTCTGGATAAATAGCGCAGTCCTATGACTGAAGTTCATGTCACGTTTATCAGAGGCTGATACACACATACTCCTCTAATAATTCTAATCTAAAACTAATCACGACCCGTAGAAAAACACAAGACAAGACTGACAACGAAGAAATATCTACTAGCACCATCTTTCTGTCTGCTGCTCCTGAGGCTTTTTAATGAAATTATAAAATCCTCAAATACATTTTTGCTATAAACAGTTGCCATCCAAACTGTATTATTATATTATGATACTAATGGAACTACTTACATTTAATATTGTAACATCCCAGAGGAAATTTGTATTGTTCAGAGGTTACTCTCTCATAGCTCAGGAAAGTTAATGGATTTATGATTCATTTCGGTATCGACTTTATCTCAGATGTTTCTCTTAAAACCTCTTTAGTAGAAAATAATAGACACATAAGACACCATTTTTGATTGTTGTGGAATAATACAATGAATGTGGACAGAGTTGCTGTCCTGGAGAAAGAAAAAAATGATTTCCTATGAAAGGAGATGTAATAAAAATATAGCCTATACAGCCATTATCCTGTCACTTCTCAATGTCATAATTAACATCTGATCAACACCAACTCAATCATAAACATCAGTTTTGCTATTGGTAATGGCACAATCAGCAAATGTCACATTTGTTTGTATCCCCGGGCTGACTTCACCTCTATTAGTTTGCCAATATACAGATGAGTATACTTTGCTACAATCCGAATATTTTTTTTCCATTTGTCGTTTGACATTTGCACAGTTTAACAGCATTTGATTTGATTAAATGCTCCTGTGTTCACGCAACCAAACAAACAACAACCCTCAGTCCCACATGCAAACATTTTTGTTCAATTTCTCTCTCTGTCATCGAATTATGGATAAAAACCACCCATCGCTATTCACTGGGTAAAAAAATGGTGAACTGATTACAAACATAATTGTGACAAAAAATTCTCCCCTCTTTTCTTCTAATATGTATTTTACAAATGTTTAAACTTTGTATCAGTACTTTACATGCTTTTGCATCGCTGTACTCACCTTTTTAAGTCACTTTGGATGAAAGCATCTGCTAAACGTCATTTGTTTTTCAAGCATACATGCCACTAATGCAGGCTTGTTTTTAGTGTGATGTCAGAATCAGAAGCATGACACATTCATGATGACAGACATCTCTGAGGGTACCGCTGTCAATCATAATTCCTGCAGCCTGCTGCTGTCTGTCACCTCTCTGAACACATTACAGCGATGGGTCAAGCTGGTTGATTAATCATCCAACAACCAACTAGCCCTTTAGTGAGGATCACTATTTAGTGTGCTGACCATTAAATCCTCTTTGAATGTTGCACTTTAAATTCATCTGCACATTTGATGGACTACTACGGCTGTTGCATCGTGTCTCGGGCCTTTTTCGAAGGATGCTCAAAAAAAAAACACATAAGAAGAGGTGAGAAGAAGTAAAGCAAGACAGATTCTGCTCTCCTGTGCTATGGCCCTAGGCACTTTGTGTTGAGGATCTGTCGTAGCAAGTCAAACTATGTTGACTGCCATTACTAGTCTTAAAATGAGGTCACCTACCCACAAACTACACGACGCGACACGACAGCACCTGGCAAAACTCTAATCCAGAGTGGGAAATCATCCTTAAATCGGGATACGATATATAAATGGGACTCGCCATATGATTACACTTGAAGAGTAAATTTGTGTTTACAGAATTACAGATGTACGTGTGTTTACTTCTGAGCTGCTGAACCTATCACAAAAGAAAAAAAATCCACAGATTATCCTCAAATGCTGTTTTTTTGTCACACCGGCCCTTGTATGGCTGCCAAGACACCTACACAGTCACATAGGAATTTAATAAAGCGAGGGAACGGGAGAGTACCACGGTGTTTTGTGTCAGTTGCTAAGCAAAAGGAATCAACCCAAAGACAATTCAACATTCAACTCCTCATTAATCTCAAAAAGCTGCAATAACACACAACAACACATCAACTAAATCCACCCCCACTCCAGCTGAGGTTTGTTTTGTGTCTTCACCTCATCAGAGGGCGATTCGGACATGTTGTCCTCAAACTGTCACCGTTTTTTCTCTTTTCCTTCTTCATCCAAAAATTGACGTTACAAGTTCTGCGATTTCAAACGCTGTTTTGTTTTGACATGTTAGCCGCTTCATGACATATTGTTTACTTCACTGTCAGATGTCAACTAATCGAATACATGGGTTTATTGATCCAACGCAAAGATCATGTGCCTGGTGTTGACGTCTGTTAAAATCCATCAATTTCCTGGGGTCAGACTCAAATGAGCCTATTCTGCAACCTTTAATGAATAACTTTTTCAAATTATGAAACAATTGGACAGCTGTCCTTCAGTCAGTCGATTGATGTGCACTTTGCTATTCAGCTATCCTTTATTAACGAGGGAATTTATGATTCAAGCAGAATGTGGGTCATATGGGCACCCCCGACAAACATTTGCCCCCTGTCTGTGTTCTTAAACGGTACGACTGTGCCTCAAAACCTAGTCCTGAGCACTCCTAGACAGCATTGTTAGTCAGGATGTCCATTGACATTGCACATAATGTTCAAACATCAACAACAAAAAAGAATCAATTTTGTTTCTACAGCAGTGATTGGTTGCATTGGGAAGCATGCGGGATTTAAATCGCTGCAGTGCTCTAGAAGTCAATCACGAAGTGATAACACTCACTAACCTTCATAATACCGCAAGGTGGATTCCCGGTGCCCGGGCACCTCTCTGCAGAACTGTCACGACTCCGTGTACCGATCCGTGGACTGCTGTGTTCCCTGTACCGTCCGTTAGAGTACAATCCCTCGGCCCCGTACACCGGGTGGCCGGCGGCGAAGGCAGCCGCGGAAACGTCCAGGTATGTGCGCGTCCTCGTGGTGTAGGTGTCGCCGATGCTCAGCGATGCCGCCGCCGCTGCCGCCGTCTCCGCCGCCACGTCCCGGGTCGGAGTGGTCGCGAGCTCGTACAAGGGTCCCGCCAAAGATTCAGAAGCCTGGGGCTTAGCCATCGTCAACTCTCCCGGTAGCTACGCCGAACAACTCACCATTAAAGTGAGTGAGTCTGTGATTTTAGGAGCCCGCCGTGAGGCAAACAGCCATTTGAGCCCCGTACGTGCCCGTGGGCGCGAGAGAAACCGTAAGATCCATGAAAGGAGACGGCACCGCGCGTGCTCTACCAGCCGGGGTGTTGAATAGATTGTGCGGGCGGATGGATTCAAACTCCCTTCTCCTCCCTCCCCCTCTCTCTCTCTCTCTCTCTCTCTCTCTCTCTCTCTCTCTCTCTCTCTCTCTCTCTCTCCTCCACCCCCCTCTCTCTCTCTCCTCCACTGGCTCGGGTTCTAGCAGAAAATAAAGCACACAGATGGCGCTCGCACCGTGTTCCGCCGGCTGTCAGCAGTGGGCGTCCGTAACTACCGAGAAAATGCAGGCTTATGAGGGCCAATTAGCCTCGTTCTGTCCGATGATCGCCAGACGCCCGGTAAGCAGCGAGAGAAGGATTTCCGCTCTCTCACTTCATTGTCTGTATGCGTTCACTCGTGTACCAGCCCTCCAAGCGACTGTCCCATCACAGATGACTGAAGATGTTTTGTGACCGGATAAAAGGCTCGTTTGGAAAGTCAAGTCTTGCCACCTGATTTGCAAACTTTCTACATCTCACATAACCAGAAGCCATAGACAAAATCATATTTACATAACCATGTCAAGCCGTGTCTTGCTGAAACCTGATGAAGAACAAATGCATGTGTGCTTGCAAATAACAAAGAAAAACATAATTGCATATATAAATCATTTAAGTACTGCAACATTTTATCAGAGCCATATAAGGGATAGTTCACCCAAAAATATAAATTCTTTCATCATTTAATCATCCTAAAGTTGTTTCAAATCTGTATTTCTTGTTCTGATGAACACAGAAAAAGATTTGGAAGAATGCTTGTAACCAAACAGTTTTGCCCGCCATTACCTAGGTATGGTAGTCAAAAGTGCCCCAGAACTGTTTACTTTCCTACATTCTTCAAAATATCTTCTTTTGTGTTCAACAGAACAAAGAAATTTATAAAGCAAATTTTTCCCGCTATGTAGGGAATCAATGGTGGTTAAGGATTTTTTGGTTATAATTGAATTCTTCCAAATATCTTTCTCTGTGTTCATCAGAGCAAAGACATTTATACAGATTTGCAACAGCTCCAAGGTGAGTAATTGATGACAGAATTTTTGTTTATAAAGTTGGTCAACTTTAAGCCTGTTTTATCAGTGGGTTTGTCTCTTCCATAAAAAAGTTGTACCGGGCCTCTGCCATATTCTGAGATCAATGAAATGCCTCTGAAAATTATAGGTCATTTTGACTACATGATAGATTTTCTTGCACAAGATTGTATGCATTGCATATTGGCAGTTTGTCAGAATCAAAAAACAAACACAGCTATCATCCACACACAAGCTAATGTCGGTACGAACCCACAGAAGGGGGAAATATTATACTGTCAAATTATATCCCCCCAGAAAAGCCAAATCACATTAGCTGGTGATGGCATGATAGAAATCATATGCTGCTCTGCCCAAACAGCCATTAGCATGATTCATCATTTCCAGACTGCAGCAATCAAATGCCAAGCTGGGACATTAAAACCAGACAAGAGTAACAGCCCAGAACCGGGCCATTAACAGCCGTCCGGAGTTGACCGGACCTCTGCTGCAGCTTGTGCCCTGCCATACTGCATGCTAATCGTGCCACCAGCTTTCACCATTCAGAGAGATCTGATGCTGGTGTGCTTTAGATGATACGAGTATTTATATCATTTATAATATAGTTTTTGGTGTATCATCTATATTTTGCAAAAACACAATCTGTTTCCAGAGCTTCACATATGATGTTTTTTCGTAATCCTTTGGCAAGACCTCATTCTGACTGTACTGTCGAAACTTTCTTGAAAACTGTGTGACCGATGAGGAAACGCCTCAAAAACTGAAGCCCTTAATTCTCTCAGCAAGATCAGCAGATGCCATCAAAACACTGCCTGGAAGCAGTTTCGTGAGAATCTGTTTGCTGGCCTGAGTTGCTGTAATGGTTCTTTTCACAATGAAGCCCTTCTTTTCAAATAAGGATAAAAAATGCTTCAGTTTCATCCACTTTTTTCTTTTTTGTGTTGATTGAGGACAAGTAGCCTTGCCGCAACCCCAAATGTCCTTGGAGATGCCCCGCCCCAGTTGGTCATGAGCAGAGCACTGATTCGTTAGTTCTCTGGAAAATACATGATTTATTGAATGGTATTGTGGTCTGTGTGTGTTTGACAGAGCAACACAGAGAGAATCCTGAATAGGGATTAAAACAAGGAGATGGGGGGGACCTTCCCGTATCTCAGAGAGAAATGGTGAATGAAAAAAGTAAAATAATATATTTCCCATTAGAGATTCCTCCAGCCGCAGTTCAGGAGTGTAGGAGAGAGAGAGGACAAACAGGGGATGAGAGGCTTTTATGAGCATAACTTTATGTCAACTGCTACTTAAAATACATTATTCAGAAAAGAGAGAAAGAGAGAGATTTAATTCAAAACCCATCAGAATGAATTCGTTGAAACATGGTAAAAAGTAAGATAGCAGACGCTGATTGCTTTGATCTCTTGTTTGGTAAATCATGGGTTTTTAATTATTCACCATCCATCCTCTGATTCAAAAACACATCTCATACTGTCTCCACCCTGAGCCCAGCATGCAAAGATTCATTCAAAACATAATACTAAAGATTTACATATGAAAATATTGCGATCAAAAGCATTATTACTTTACAAATTCATTCCACAGGCTGCAAATAAGATTACGTGGCAATCATAAGAATACTTTAAAAATCAAGCTAATGGGTTTTTATAGAAAACTTTATAGTCAAAAGAGATTAAAAAGACAATTACTGCCTTTTCAAAAGTTATTAGTATATAATCTCATACTATGAATTGTAAGTATAGTAGCTACAACAGTGGTTCTTAACCTGGGTGGGGGGGCCCAAGATGGTTCCAGGGGGCCACAGATTTTGTGGCATTTTATGAAATATAGAAATTTGTCATATATTTTATGCAAACAAACATCAGAAAAATAACACCAGCAACCAAAAGAATTGATGTCCCAGCATTGTATAACTGAATATGTTTTTGGTTTAATTAAAATTCTAAGTTTATGATTTTTTAAGTCTTTATTTGGGGGGCCGCAAAGCGGTGCACTCTACACAAAGGGGACCTTACAGCGAAAATGTTTGAGAACCACTGAGCTACAGTATACTGTGGGCCACTAATGAAAAGCAAAAGTGTAAAACAGAAAGATGAAAAGGAAAACGTGTGTTGTTTCCTGTAAGCAACTGCTTTTCTTGTAAGCCTGTCATCCATTCATCACAGAATGAGGAATCGAAAGCCACTTCAGACTCTTACAAAAAAAAGAATTCAGAAAAAAATAGCTCGTGAACGCATATATGTTATCTTTTTAAACGTTATAAAGAAAATTGTGAAAAGTTGCCTACACGAATATAACATAAGGGATGAGAACAATGACGGCGCAATACAGGTCAGTGCGGACTGCTGGAGAAACCCAATAAATATGATAAAATTGCTGTCAGCTAGTGATCAGCGCCATCTTGTGGTAAAAAATGAAATTGCAGACCTGCCAACCTGTACTCATTTTGCGTAGCCGGTACGCATTTTGACCTCAAAGTACGCTGGTACGATTTGTCACTCTAAACTACGCAAAAACCTGATGACGCCTCTGCTGCGTGCAGTACTCAAAACAAGCAACAGAAAAAAGAAGAATATGTCCAATCATAGCACTGAGTTCTTCCCCCAAATGGAAAGCTGCGATGATTGACACGTCCTATGGCCTATCAATCAATAACAAGAGTCAGCAAATCGGCAGAACCACAAAATCCCGCGTGATCCCCTTCCACACACACGTTCTGACGCATTGTTTTAAACGAAGAGTCAAGACGTCTTCTGAGCTCTAAGGTAAACGGATCGGGTGGATGTGGAAAGTTGAAATATTGAATTAGCTTAATCCTATGCAGTCGATGATCTCGCGGGCTCATTTGATAACGTGCACTTGCCCGCAAGATGCGCTAACATTATTTCTGATTTATAAATGAGCGCTCACGAAAAGTTACCATGATTTTACCAAGTACCATAGGCGCCGATTGCGCTGGTGGATTCTCACACTCAATAACGTGCACTTATATCTGCGAGAGAGCATCAAGTTTTGGTCACATAAAAACGGCGTGCCGGCGCCGTTCTCTTTCAGTAAAGCGAATCCGCGTGACAGCGGAGCGGATTGAATGCGCTCTGCAAAATCGAGCTCTCGATAATTGTCAATAAAATAAAACGTCATATGCAAACTTTTGAGATTAATAATTATAAACGTGAATAAATAAGTAAAGTAAATTATGGCAGGCTGGCAAAAAATGTAAGTGCATGTGTGCAGCATAGAAAGTTACCAAGAGGTGTTTGTTTGTGCGTGTGCGTGTGCGTGCGCGTGGCTGGAATGGGGACTAACTGCCACATGGAAAACTTTGCTGATGCTCTGCTCAGAAAGGCCAAATCAGCGACCTATGAAACAAAGCAGTCAAGAGCAAGTGCCACTGCAAGTAAATGTGATTGATATACATCAAGGGTATCTCACTGAAGATTATTTACACACACAATATACACAAATGTTTCCTAAATTTAAATACATGTGTTCAATAAGAAAAGTTATTTTCAAAAATGTGACTGATGCATTTTTCACAACCAATATGTTATATGTTAAAAACCTGTGTTCTGTCTCTTCGGCTGATGGTACTCAAAAAAATATTCCAAGGTTGGCAGGTCTGAAATTGTGTGCGGGCGTGTAAAAATGATACGACTTACGTATTGAGCGTCAAACTTAAAAACGCACTAGTAAAGCTGAATTCAGTTTTGTTTAAAACGTACTTAATGTGCATTGTTTTAGGCAACTTTACAAAAAAAAACATTTAGAGAAAATCTTGAGAAAATTTTAGTCCCTGATACTTGTCAAGTGTATAGAATATAATGTAAAATATAAACCTGTGTCTGAGCAAAATAATTTTTTCTTGTATATTTTTAATCTAACCTAAAGTGAAATCCATCCATGGGGTCTTAACAAAAGCATTAAAATCACACTAGTAATTACGTTTCACAATGCACTGGGAACTAAAAATAAATATAACCCTATCACAGGTAAATGTCTTGTCTCCCGTGATTGAATTTTGCGAGTCACTGAATTTATTTGCTTATTTGCCTCACAATAAATTAGCCCTCCATTAGGTCCGGCAGCGGATCACCTGACTAACCAAACTTACGCTCCATTCATTAGTGCAGTGAACACTTGACATACGGCTTTCCTATACACGGGTTTATTAAGCACAGGTTTCTGTCTCCAAGCAACAGATGAGCTGTTTCCTCGAGCAATTTTCTTTTCACAATTAGACACATAAAACATCTGACGGTCAATTTGAATGAATTATAGACATTTCTCTGGGAGGACAGATTGTACAGAATACTGCAGTGCTTTACGCTGTTCATTTTGGTCAATAATTCATTCGCTTAATGGTGCTGCGGATCAAAAGCCATAGAAATGCTTTAACAAACTTTCACCAAAAGAGGGAGGAAATGCACTTCACGTCTGTAGCCTACTGTCTGAAACGAAAACAAAACGTCAGGAAGTAAAATGAACCATGCCCACATAAAATAGTGAACCTATAGCGATGATTCTAGGTCCGTGTAACGCTTTGCAGTTCTTTTTTCAATTTTCACCATCAAAATTAATCAAATGAAAATTGGTTTCAAACTTTCATTTTCATGGGTACTTCACAAATAGATAATTGTCTCTCAGTTTCATTTTCAATTATACGTGTTTGGGTAATTGCTTCAGAATTTCAGATTTTCGAACAAACACAAAAATTACCTGTTTTTCTAATTTTACATGTATGTGCTTGCGGTTGCCGCTGGATCGTACCATTATCGCCGGTGGTAGGGGTTTACAGTGCGTACTACTGTTTATATCAGATCACCGTTACCTTTGCACGTTAACCACATTGTCTGGACAATGAGAGAGTGGAGTGCGCTTGATTGATATGAAAGTGTGATCCGTCGGTTGGTAGAATGTCCATGTAGAAAACATGTCGCTTTCACGGTTAATGTGTAATTATTATGAGACGTCATATTATCCCTTTATAACAAGAAAATATATCATTTAAATGCCATATTATCTCAGGGATGTCATTTCCACTGGGGACATGTCCCCCTCACTTTTCAAAATCCCGTTCGTGTTCCTCTCACTTTCAAATGTGTTTGTAATGATTTTTTAACCACACGTCATCGCCATGGAGACGTATCGGAACGAGCAGGACACAGAGAGTCTGCCAATAGCATCCAAAGTTGCGAATTTAGCTTATGCGCAAAATTGGAATATCGCATAAAACATTTTCAAATAAGCACCGTTTCCATCCAAATAGTCAACCGCCACTTCCTAATAAACTGCCACTAAATATCAGTAAGAAAAGTAAGAGAAGCCACTGAATATAATGATTTTCATATAGAATAATACTTGCGCAAGCAGACGATTACGAAACACAATAAATGCGGTGCTTTTGTGGATGCCTGCTGTTTGGGAAACACAGTCGTGACAGTTCTAAGAGGCAATTACAGGCCTACTTTGACGACTTTGCTCAGGCATTTAAGAATGACCGTAACAACATTTCTCATGCTGTGTAACAAGATCAGTTCTCTGGTTAGTCAGGTTACGCCGTCTCATAGTGCAGTTACGTGGCTTTTTGGAGGAATTTATTCGGCAAATGCGTTTCCTTCTCCCATTATTCGCATTAACCCTTTTTCGCAAAACTGAAAAACCCCCTCAAGCGAGCGTAAAAACATTTTGCGAATTAAGGGTTTTTAATTCGAAATTTGGCGTTTCCATCACTCGTTTCTGATGCGAAACTTCAAAATGCGAATAAAACCAGAGTGATGGAAACCCGCGTTGCGTGCTTCGCGTGCACACTCTAAAAAAAGATCACTGAAAGATTGTTTTCATTCACGTGGTTTTGATTTGAATTGAATAGAAACCTGTTTTTGCATGGTCGTTGTTTCGGTAGGCTATAAGCTGTTTCCTTATAATGGACGTCTGTGGGGAAGAAACGCGCAACGCATCATTCATTACTTTTTTTGTTTAATAAGGACTCGTTCTTTTAACAGCAGTGTTTATGACAAGGCTTGACAGAAACGTGGGGTTCCCTGGTCGTTTTTTAGGTACGTTAAACCTTGTTAATAAGCATTTTAGAAAGTCATCCTCGTCTCATTCCGACCGCAGATTCAGGTTTACAAGCAAAGTTTTCCTCCGTTTCTCAGTCAATACTCGCATTTGTCCCTTCATGAACATCCACTTTTGCTACACAATAAAAACACATTTTGGTTTAATCAATTTAAACAATCAAAAAAATAGGTATTTTAAACGCAAAACATAGGTATTTTGAATTTGTGATGGGATTCAAATCAAAAACATTTCCCTCCATTTTGTGTCCCCCCACTTCTCAAACCAAGGTTACACTTGTATTATTCCGTCAAAACGAGAAAATATATTGTTTTAACGACATATGATCTCGTTATTATGACACAATTGAGTGGAAAAAAATGTATTTGGCAGCAATACGCCACCCTACGTAATATCTCGGGCTGCGACTGATACAAGTTATCCATCACTTAAGCCGTGTGTCCACCGAAGCGTTTACGCCTGCGGCCGGCGTGTTTTTTCAATTGTTTTCAACGGTAACGCCGCGCTTTTAAAAAAAGCCATCAGTTGACGTTTTTTTTTCCGCTCAGCGCAGGTGCTATGCGTTTTTCCCACGATCAGCGCCGTTCGACTGGGCGACCAGAGTTGAAAAATGCTCAACTTTGGGCAGAACGCTGCGACTGCGGCGGGCGTTTACAGACGAGTTGCTGCCTCGGTGGACACAACCCCTTATACTTTTTGTGCGTGCACTCACTGCACTTGCTGCCCGGCCGTTCCCATGACATACAGATCAGCAGCATTGCCATCTACTGACTAAAACCAAAACGGCAACCGATGTCGAATAGATGAATGATTACAGACCAGACTGTAGTGTTAGTAAAACTATATTTAATACATGTGTAATACATAAGGGAGATAAATATGATTAGATAAACCGTAGGCCTTTCATAACGCGACAGCGCTGTGGGTCCGTGGGCGGCTGTAGACTACACCCCTATCACCGGCGATAATGGTAAGATCCAGCGGCAAGCGCAAGCATTAAATGTAAAATTAGAAAAACAAGTAATTTTTGTGTTTGTTCGAAAATTAAAAATTCTGAAGCAATTACCCAAACACGTATAATTACAAATGAAACTGAGAGACAATTATCCATTTGTGAAGTACTCATGAAAATTGAAAATAAAAGTTTGAAACCAATTTTCATTTGATTAATTTTGATGGTGAAAATTGAAAAAAGAACTGCAAAGACATGGACCATTCTACAGTAGTATAGCATATTAGCCTACCCTAGTAGCCTAGTCTGTAGTTAGTACATTAATAAAACACTACTCTACTTTAGAATTTTATTCTACTTTAGGAAATCCGGTATACTACTTTCATGTGAATATTATTCTAGCAGAAGGGTATAAGCCAGAATTGATTACCATTTCTATTACCATTCAATGATTAATTCAATGTTGAATTGAATACGTTTTTTTTACTACAAAGTACAAACATCGTGTGAGACCATGGTAAATTTGTGATGGTTACTATGTTTTAGCCCTACTACAAATACTGCAGTCAACATGGTTTATATCCTTAAAGAAAAATACACGAGTATTATATTGTGACTCTTTATACACAGCAGTATTTGTGAATCACCATCTCTCTCACACACACACACACACGCTAATTATTGTGCCTGTCATTACCTGTCAATTTTTAAAAACTGTCTACTTGATTTTGTGAGTGTTCCCATATGAGAACATGAACAATAACAAACAGTCCTATGATGTGGTTTTGGCACTGAAACGAACATAACATGTATAACAATCATCAAACCAATTATTAATGGTTTTGTGACCCTATGGGAATTTTTGGTATGAACGTATAATTGGCAGTTGTCATGCTGACAAAAATAGTTTCATAACATTCCGAATTATCCAGAGGCGTGTTACTTTTATATACAGAATGAACTGCATATCTGACTTGGGTTTGTTACTGTATATTGAAAAAACATTACAGTAAGGGAACCTTAAACATCTTAAAAAAAAAACAGCTCAGAGAACTGCTTCACAGCTTTAACTGTCCAAAACTTGGACACCACGGGATTTGGTTTTCAGTTAAAAAGGCATAATTTGTGCTTCACGGACTTGAAGATGTCTGTTTCACAAACCGCTAAAAAGATCATACCGAGAAACTATAATGGCAAATGGTTAGTTTTTTAAATATCAAGATGCAAGGAAGGAGATTCTCAAAGGAGAAAATAAACTTGCTCATACAAATTCCCATTGGAGCCCAAATTATAAAAAAACCTTTATTGTCAATTCCATTTTTCTTTTCTACAGCCAAACCAAAAAACAGAGGACGAACACAAAACAAGCTCACACGCACACATTGACACCAACAGTGTGACAAAGTTTACACAACATGACAGATCATTTAGAAAAAAGGGACAATAAAAATCACACAACTTCCTATTGTTTGTGTTTCTGCTGTCCGTTTCTGCAAAGAAAGAGAAGAGCGAGAGAGGACAAAAGGAAACTTAAGAAACCAAGATCCAACCAAACCACTGATTATGATACAGGCCTATTTCATTCATAGATTTGCAGGTAACAAATTAAAGTTCACCATAACACTCACATGATATTCCAAATCTTCAAGCCATACAAGATCTTTGTGTGAAAAACAGACACACATTGAGTCTTTATTCACTGAAATCCTGTTCCACCGAATGCTAAAAATAACCCATTTTGCTTTCCATGAAAAAAAAAGAAACGGTTTTGGGTTTTGAAAGACATGAGGGTGAGTGAATGATGACAGAATTTTATTTCTGGCTTAACAGTTCCTTTAAGCACACATTGTCACTTTTAGTTTCAATGTGAAAGCTCGGATGAGAAAGACAACGAAACTACAGCGCGACAAAATGTACGTCCTATTGCTTTCCCCTCTGATTAATGGCTGAAGTTTTTGGGCATAGCAGAAACTGATTTCAGGTTATAAGGGCCTTCAACTACCGACATGAGACACAGAAAAGCTACACATCGCATTAAGCTTCCACAATAATAAAATAGAAATATGTTAACTAAAAATAAATTCATATATACTGATATATGCACTTTTGCTGGTTAGTTTTAATAAGAATTTGTATTTTACATCAAGTGTGTGTCAATGTCCTGAGTGGGCAAGGCTTCATGTAAGGAAATGTGTGAACATGCACGTCGATAACAAGTAACATCAAGAAAGGCCAGCATAGGAGCAGCATGTGTAACCATGACAACGGGGGCTCTTGTTTTGCACGTTCAGAGAGAAGCACGAGGACAGATGAGGTCAATGCACCTGTTGTATTGACGAGAGACGTACAGAGAAAGAAAGAGAACGTAATGGTCAGACCTGCAGAAAAACGCCAACAAATGTCTCCAAGCCTGGGCAACCCTTCTAAAACCAGCACAGGCTGGACTGAGATGCTTATTTTTTTGCAGGATGTGTAGTGTAGCGTAATCGGAGAGGGCGATTTGGTTAGCTGACCTCTCTTTGCCTCCTGTGTGTTTCTGTTGCATTTAAACCTTTACAGCGCTCCCCAATGCAGGGGATGAATGAGAGCAGACGTGTATGTGTTTCTCAGAATCTCTGAGTGACAGGTCGTGTGTTGCTGGTTTAGGGGATGTGTGCGTTTCGGGCTAAAAACAGACAGTAAGGATTTAACAAGACCCATTCAACCTGGGGATGCCCGCATGGGTGCACCGAATATTTTCAGCCTTGCAACCTAAACACTCTTTAGTGTACAGAAGCATTACATTGCAAATGACGTTGTAACAATGATGCCATCTTCTGCAAGAAAGCATTTGTGTAAGAGAGCAAAGGACAATACGCATTTACTTTAGATGCTATCCTTGTATATCTTTAGACAGATATCTGAACACCTCCCAAATAAAATGACAGTTTTTTCAAAACAATAAGTTCCTTACAGTAGTACATTTCGTTTCGAGGGTCTTGCAGATTTGCCTGCGAAAGTTACATTTGGAGAAAAAAAGAAATGATTACATGCATTTGCTGCTTTTTTCTACAATACTGTTTGGTGGTATTTTATTATAGGAAGGCTCACAGTATATCATTATTTCATTAGCTTCTTTCTCTTTTTGTAAAAACAACGTAACAAAGAGGTAAACTGAAAAAAAGAGACAAGAAACAAAAATAACAGACGGAGAGAAAAAAGCGAAAGTCACAAAGACCCACATAAAAACAAGACAAAGGAGGAGAAAGTGTGTCGAATTAAAACAGACAACATTATTTAGAGATAGAAGTCACAGAGTGAAGGTCAAGAGGTCATGACTGCTGGCCACTCCACTGGCCCTCCATTGGTCGACGGAGCAGTTCCTCCACGTGTCTCGCTACATCCATGGTGTCATCCAGATCGAAATCGCCATCAGCGTCCAGCATGGGGTCACCACTGAGAGAGACGATGAGTTAGGTCACATGTGACTTTAAACACCCCATTTTATCACTTTTATAGTAGGGGAGACCGGGGCAAGTTGTCACACATATGAATATGAACGTGCATTTCTGTATGGACACAAACCTTGAAGGCTTGGCTTTAGAAAAGCTATTAAACATCTCCACCATTATCACCCCCAAAAAAGAACATTTTTTGACAAGTTGTCACACGGGGATCATGTGTTTCTTTTTAAGCAAAATTTACAGTACTCAAGATCACAGAAAAACATCCATCCATTAGCCAGCAAGTAGTTGCATTTATAAATTGTATTGATAGTATTTAAGCCACATGACACAACTTGTATAAAATGTGACAACTGGCCCCAACCTGAGATACAGTATGAAAGATACCATTGTCCTATAACACCGCTTAATCTTTGAGTCTCCCTTCATTATACAGTTGACCCTTACCTTAATGTGTGCGAGTGTAGTTTTATTGTGTTCACTTGTCTACCCAACAGCTAAAGTAAAACATATAATAATATTGGAATTTTAGTTTTAAGGACAGAATTCACAAAATATTTAATGACATGGGTTTAAGACCAACATTGGACATTGGACTAAAAATCTTTATCATTAAAATGCAGAGGTGTACAGTACTTAAGTATTTTACTCTCAGGGATCAAGTACCTTTACTTTTTTTACTTTGGAAATAATTTACTTCCATACATTGTAAAGCATGGCATATATCATGTTTTTTACTCAACTACATTTGACAAATACATGACAATTTTAACATTAAAAAAGTACATTAATTCAAAGTACTTACTTTTACTCAAGTAATTTACTCAAAAATCGTTTCACTTGAGTAAAAGTAAGATAGTATATTTGTAATGCTCTTAAGTATTAAAGGTAAAAAAGCATGTAAAAATGTATTTTTTGAAATACAATAGTAGTGGAGTAAACTATATATGTATGCTTCGTAATGTAGTGAAGTAAAATTTTCCCAAAGTAAAAACACTCTGATAAATGTACTCAAGTAAAATATAATCCCTTGTGACAACTAGCCCCGGTCTCCCCAATACAGCAGATTTAAAATGCTTGTGTAGTTTATGTATGATCAAATATGGTGACTTCGCATTTTCTGTGCCGGCTCGGGGGCAAAGCCTTGATTCTAAATGTATAAAAACATGTTAAAACGTGTTAGAATGCTACACAAAGACTGATCACTGTAACCATAATCCAGTAAGCCATACATTTAATAAACAAACCCACATGTGCAGAAGACGGATCATAAACACAAGTCTGTGTACTCACATGGGAGGATAGAGACTGTAGTTCGGCTGGTGATTGACAGCTGGAGATGCCGCATGGTCCATGTAGGTGGGATTTGCTGCGGGGTCGGGATTAGGTGTTGCAAACCTGTAGGTACACAAAACAAATAGCCAATCAGTTCATATCACTTATGTTTATGGCAGATGTGTAAATATGGGATCAAGGTCTAAATGTTGTCAGACCCTCCTCCCTGTGTCATGTCTTGTCATCCATTCCAAATAAAAAAAAATGGAAAGGACAAAAAAGGCGTTTAACCTCACCGACACGAATTCGATCAGCTCTTCAGGGTATTACAAAAGCTCTTAAAATGAAGAACGAGTTTGATAATCGCTCTTGTAAATGCTGCTGAGAAGAACTAAATGATCAGACTCTGATGATGTATAACTCCCTGCTGAGTCTGACCGGAGCGGACTCCGTGCTAATAAAACTGACGGGTCGTCCACCTATGGACAATAATGCGGCTAATGAGGCTAACAGAGCTGAGTATATGCTGAAGGGTGGAATGAGACCAACGAGTCTAAGGTTTCAGTGGCAACCCATCACTTCTTGCTGAGCCGGTCCAGTGCTAATATGCTAGCATGCAATTAAGTTCACAGCTCGGAGATGATGGGTTATTTCCCTGCATATAATCAAAGATGTAAAGACCTCCACCGAGAGGTCGAGAAACCTCAGTGTGTGTGCACGTCTACTTACTCGGGTACTACTTGTTTGATCTGTGGTTTCACGTATCCATCCACCGCTTTAGCTAAAGGGGTAGAAGAAATAAACAGATTGGTAAGTGAGTTTAGATTACTCCTAAACTATTCCTCATTGCACAGCTTGAATATGTTTGTCAGTAGTGGCGTTTAGACATTCAGACATAGAAGCATGGAGAGAAATGGAGCTTACACAGTGGAGGGGTGTAGTATTTGGAGAAGACCTCGTCTTTGGGCCGGTCAGGAAAGAGGAACAGCAGATGGTTCAGGTCGCTGATGCGATCGGCCAACGAGCGGATGGAGAAGTCTTTGGTTGTGTACGGCATGAGGTTCCACACCATTCTTTCCCCTGCGAAAAATACACACACAGACATTTTCGGAAGTTTTGGAATAGTTTTAAAGGACCAGCGGATACAAAGTTATTTACTCCTCATGCCGCTTCAAACCTAACATGACTTTCTCTCGTTCCAAGGAACGAAAAAGGAGAAATTTGAATGAATAAGCAATTAAAATGAATAAGGAATGGGGCTTGAAAGCTTAACAGAATTTCAAAGCGCTATTACAGCGTTGAAAAGACTTGTGTGCTACATTCCAGGCTTTCTAAAGCTTTTTTGTCCAACAGAAAAAAATCACTCGTATTTAGAAGAAAATGAGGGTCAGCATATGACAAAACATGGTTTTTGGATGAACTACTGTATTTTTCTAAAGTGCTGTAATGTTTTTTAAAAACATTTAAAAAGCATAAAAAGCGCAACAAATTTAAGAAATATCAGTTCTACAGGGATGCTTCAGATTCAATTCAGGTTACGCTCTATTTACAGCTTTTCTGACAAAATAGGTCAAATATTTTTTGACTAAATAATACATTTATTTGCAAAACAGTAATTTATTCCACCTTCCAACATGATGATAAAAAAAAGTCGGTAACCGAACAGCGCCGGCACCCAATCACTTCTATTGTATGGACACCAAGTGAATTTAACAACTTAACAACATTCTTTAAAATATTTTCTCTTGTGTTTTGCCGAAGTAAGAAAGTCATACAGGTTTTTAATGACAAAAGGATGAGTAAATGATGACAGAATTTTTCACTTTAATGTGCTTACTGAACCTGAAATTCTCCTCTTAGTATACGAATATCCCAAATCATCAAGATCTGGGCCCGTATTTATCAAGCTTCTGATAATTACTCTGCTAAGAATTGACTAAATCTTAAGTGTCAGGCTTAGAGATGATTTACGAAGCTTTGCTGTGCCGCAAAAGGGATATTGGATGACGACATTGGCATGGACCAATCACTGAATAGATTTCCTTATTTAAGAATATTCTCTGATACATTCACGTTGCATGGTGAAATTCCTAAAAGGAGGTTATATTTAACACACATATGACAATAAAGACTTTTCAAGAGAATACATTATGATATAGACATTGGAAATGAAAGTTAAACACGCTTCCACCATTTCCACCATTGCCCATTTTAAACCGGTGCTGAAATTTGTTTTTATTTGCTTTAGTCAAGTGGTTTTGCATTAAATACAATGCTATTTTCGGTATAAATCTTTCTTGCGTGTGAAATCACATGCACATACCATTGAGAACAAAATACAGCATAACGAGAACGCGCAACATGATGATCCATAGAGCAAAACTCGAATGCGTGCAGCATGTTTTGCTCTTTGTGCGCCTTTTATCTTGCACACAAAGAAGTTTGTTAAATACAGTATATAAATCTGATTATGAAAAATGATGTGGAGATGTTGTTTCATTAATAAATGCCTTTCGCAAATTCATACTTTAAAAAAGTGCCACCCGCAATTACGCCTATCCAGGGGAGTACCGAATTTATGCGTGTATAATGTGGAATGATAAAGTTCCTCAGTGCCATCACAAGCCCCTAGTGGCAACTCCTAAGCACTTGAGAGATCTCTCGAGCTGTCGTAAATATCTAGGCGAGTAAGAGTGATTCTTAGCTTTAAGAAATTTGATAACTTGCTTTTATACTTAAATTTAGAAGTAGGAGTAAATTTGTGACCCTGGGTCTTATGGGTCAATTTTTCGAAATTAAGATTTTTACATAATCTTAAAGCTGAATAAATAAACTTTCTATAGATATATGAGTTGTTAGAATAGGACAATATCTGGATGAGATACAACCGTTTAAAACTCTGGAATCTGAGAGCGCAAAAAAATCAAAATATTGAGAAAATTGCCTTTGAAATTGTTAATCAGGGGCACTGTGGCAGACCATCCACTCACAAAAATAAAGTTTTTAAATATTTAAGGTAGGAAATTTACAAAATAACTTCATGGAACATGATCTTTACTTAATATCCTAATGATTTTTGGCATAAAAGAAAAATCGATAATTTTGACCCACACAATGTATTTTTGTCTTTTACTAAAAATGTTCCCGTGCTACTTAAGACTGGTTTTGTGATCCAGGGTCACATTTCATGAATTCTCAGCACTTAAGACTAAAATGGCACTTTGAGAAGCTTGATAAATACGGGCCCGGAAATGTGCATTTAATCGAAATTAATCCTACAGTGCTGCGATTCATGTTGTAGTACAGTGTGGATGCATGCAACTACTTCATGCAAACTAACAGTTATTACTGCATCCACTAGAAAGCAACAGGATAGCTTTTTTGACTAAGACAAAATATTGTGAAGTGAAATTATGCTACTGCTGTGCGCCAACTAACAGCAGTGAAGTGACAAAAACATTTTACCTGCTTTGTTTGGGTTCTCCGCCACCCAGGCTATGGTGATGCCACCTATTTCTGAGTCACTGAAGCGCAACAGGAAGGTTCCGTTGGGTTTGGACATCAGCATGTCCTGAGCCTGCTGCTTATTCACAAAACCAAGAATCGCCCTGCCGTGCACACATGACCACAAACACACAAAGGCAAAGAAGCTGTTAACTAAGTGTACTGTACAGTTTTTCAGTAATTTGTAGAAAGACTCCAGCAAAGAATCCAACTAAATCCAACAATATGTGTTTAATGTAGTGGTTTATTTCTCGGATCCGAAGGAGACACGTTCAAAAGAGAGACTTGACTCTAGAGTGTTAGGGTTGCCTTTTAAAAAGGCTCCTTAACTAAAAGCTCATGTAACTTTGATGGACTCTAGCAGCCTTTGTAAGCAGTTGCCAGTCACTGGGAACTCTTATAAAAAGCTTTTCAACTGGAAACAATAGGAAACGCTTTTATACGTTTATCAAAAGAACATTTCATTCTTTAGAAAACCATCTCTGCTGGTGCTTTCTGTGTATTTTGGGAATTGCAGGTTGCAGGGGATTCATAATTTTTTGTTGTTGAGCATAAAACAGATGTCATGAATGAAAATAAAACACATTATGGCTTTCAGAAGATTATAACAAATAAAAATACTATTAGAATAATTACTAATATTCATGAAATGTCATTTTTTTCTTCTATTGCGGTTGAGTGTAAAAATAAATGGTTTCTTTTCTTTCTTATGAATTGATTTTTAAAGAGATATAAACATGTGGCATTAATGGCATTAGTGTAAGATACGTGTTTGTGGATGACGTTTATATGTGTACGTATTTCTGCACATGGCAATCATCTTACCCATCATTCCAGTGAGGCTTCAGATGTTTTTTAGTGAGCTCCATGACACCATCAAACCACTGCCAAAATGTGAAGTTTCGTCCTGGTAAACTCTCCTAGAATGACAAGCAATAATACAGGTTTTACATGTTATATTTTCGCTGCTTATTGTTTTTTTAACAACTTCAAAGTTCTAAAAACCTGCAGCCTTCAAAAACAAATCAGCTTTTCTTTTTAATTATTTATTAGTGGCTCTTCCCAGCATGCACTGGGGCATTAATCATTACTACGGTTGCAATGTCTGGCCATTTGCCAGTTTCAGTTAGGCTGTTTTACATGATGTTGTTGTCAGGTTTAATAACTTGTTGACAGACGCAAAGGTTAAGATCAGAAGGTGTGAGGAAACGCACTGGGTAAAGAGAAGGTTGAGGGCTTATGAAACGTCTGAAGGAGAGCTTGATCTTAGTCCATTCAGTTTTTAATCACTGAGCCAGAAGCAAAGTCACAGTACTCGGGAGTGAAGATAGCAAGCGTTCCTCTCAACTGCTTTCTCTAATTACTCTCGCTTTGAACAGGGTGTACTTTATCCTGACCATAACATCGCTTTCAACACTTGACGTAAACACAGATAGACACTCACGAACACCATTTGTTGGATCTACACATTATATACCAGAACCAAATGTTCACAGACAGATGCATTGATGAGTCTATCCACAAACAGCCAACCATTTACATGTGTTGAATAAGAAAACACAGGTAAGTATCTCTTAAGCTGTCAAGAACTCGTTACGTCACATTTATTGTGCATGAAGGCTATTCTTAAGACTCACAAGTACTTTTTGCATTGCATTGAGACATTATGATGATGAATCTAAACCGTCTCAACTGTTTGGTAGAACATCATTTAGGAATTTATTATTTGTGAATACATGGCACCAGTTTAGAGGAGGTCGATATATTTTTGTGCTAGAATCTGTTATTCTACGTATTGAAATAAAAAGATAAAATAAAAATAGTAATTTAAATACATACAATTATTTTAATTATCCAAAATAAAATATGCATAAATTTAGTGCAACTACCATGACATATGGTACAATAATTATTATTATAACTTTTTGAATTGTATAAATAAAATATTTTTTTAATACACTGCAGTAATTTTAATAATAAGTTGGTAATACATTTAAAGCAATAAATAATTTGAAAACTAAAAATATAAAAATTTTAACTAAAAATGAAAAATGTATTTTTTTATTTAATAAAAACAGTCATTTTAATAACCCCAAATTATTTTAATTATCTAAAATAAAATTTGCATATATTTCGTGCAACTACCTCTGAGTATGTATGTTACAGAGCCCTTTTAGGGACATGGGGTGGAAAAGTATGAAAGGGAAGAGAAAAATATTTTTTAAAGCTTTTGCGTTCTCTCGCAAACATATTTGCGTTATCTCGCAAAACTTTAGCGTTCTCTCGCAAACATATTTGCGTTATCTCGCAAAACATTAGGGCTGCAACAACTGATCGATAAAATCGATAATAATCGATAATGAAATTCGTTGTCAACGAATTTCATTATCGATTAGTTGGTCTGTGATGTCACGCAGTTATAAATCAAGCGCGTCTTCTCCCTTTTAAAATGACCATTTTAGATGTGTCTCTCCGTGGATGCGTCTCTCCGTGCTGCGCGAGGTGCACAGTTTTAAAGTCACATGTGTCTCTCAGTGCAGCGCGAGGTGCGCAGTTTTAAAGTCAGACGTGTATCTCCATGGTTGCGTCTCTCCGTGCGGCACAAGTTGCGCAGTTTTAAAGTCAGACGTGTCTCTCGGTGCATGCGTCTCTCCATGCAGCGCAAGGTGCGCAGTTTTAAAGTCAGAAGTGTTTTGCATGCATCTCTTCAAGCTGCGCAGTTTTAAAGTTTAAAAGGGAGAGGTGTTTAAATGACAAAATTAAAGATTATATTAGTAAAACCCAATTTGTGGCGTTTGCACTTTGCAAAGTACATATTAGGCTAAATACACTGATTTGGTGGTTTATTTAGTTCAGAGGTAAGTAACGAAGTACATTTACTTGAGAACTGTACTTAAGTACACTTTTTGAGTATTTGTATTTAAGTATTACTTTTTACTGTACTTCACTACATTTGAATGACAAATATCTCACTTTTCATGGCACAAAAAATGATTTCCTTGGCCGACCCTCCCATCGCTCCCACGTTTGGGAGAGACTATTGTCAGTTGCTTCTAATATGACACCTGAATCAACTCACCAGGTGTGTTAATTATGGAGACATTCACAACATTTTGGGAGAAGGCTAATGAGTTCAGTTGTGTATACTTTTCCCATATCTGATTTACTTATCATAAGCAAAAGATGTAATTACATTTACATCCGATTAATCGATTAATCGGAAAAACAAAACAATCGCCCAACTAATCGAATATCAAAATAATCGTTAGTTGCAGCCCTACAAAATATTCAAAAGTCCTGTTGTCCCGCTCAGTACATTAACAATGGAGCGGTTCAGAGTAGATTCCCGGACAAATAACTCGTGAGCTAAACGTTGTTATAACACAAATAACACATAATTCCTTAGACAATGATCTACAACCTAGTCTTCCTCAAAACGAGAATATAAATTGATCTCTATATGAGCAGGCGACATGGACAAGTCCAAAGAAACCGTCTGCAAAGTGACTGTAAATCCGAAAAGCGTTACTACAAAGTTTACACATTAATGCTCTCCTGCTGAATTTAAACTGGTTTTAGTTATACTACAGTATGTAGCACTGAAGTTAATGACTATTTTTCGTAGCCTAATGATCTTCGGGTTTTGCACTTTACAGACGATCCCTTTGGTCTTGTCTCAGCCAGCTCCCACCTGAGATCAATACAAGGCTCGATTTGTGAAAAAAATTAAGTTAAAATTCATTGTTTACGTTACATAGAATGAGGTGTCATTTGTGTTATAAGAACGTTTAGCTCAAGAGTTATTGGTCCGGGAATCTGTGACTATAGACCAATGTTTATGTACGGAGCTAGTCTTAAATTCTGCCAGCAGGACATTAAACATGAAGTGTTTGCGAGGGATGCAAAAGTTTTGCGAGATAATGCAAACATGTTTGCGAGAGAACGCAAAAGTTTTGCGAGATAACGCAAAACCTTTAAAAAAATATTTTCTCTTCCCTCTCATATTTTTTCCACCCCATGTCTCTAAAGGGGCTCCGTAGTATGTGACTATTGTTATAAATGAGTTTTAAAGTATAAATAAACTAAACCTGAATTCCAAAGGCTTTAGTTGTGTACACACAAGCTTTATGCTCAATGTACCAGATCCGCACAGGGCCGTTTCAAAGGCAGCCACAGCCTTAGGCTTGCACATCAAAAGCTCTCTGATCAAACCTCACTTCCTGAATAACCATTAACTAATGCAATAGACGAGAAACGATGTCGATCGCTACGCATTCCGCCCCAGGTTAACGGGATCACTATATGATATTAAGGCAACAAAGTCGGAGCGATGAGCGGCTGGTTAGGATTTAACCAATCTTGTAAGACCATTGTTCGACTGGCTGTTGGGTGACCAGCCAGAGGTCACAGGCAAGGTCAAAACCATTGTTACAAACTAACAGGCCATGTTGCGTTCAGCATTACGGCACTAAAATGATTACCTGAAAAAAAATACAAGCTGAACTAAAAATCATCTAAATATAAGACTACTGTATATAAAAAAAATAAAAAGCTTCAAAATATTTAAAATAATTAAACTGAAAAAAAAACTTGAATAACCTATGATGAGTAGTGGATTGTCTCACCCTGTTAAACTGTGACCAGGTCATGGTCATGTTGCGGTAGTCCTCAGGGTTGATGCCGGAGTTGCTAAAGGCTTTCTGAGCAAGGAAGACCAGGTTCTCCTCAGACAGACCTCGGTTTGATTGTACCTCCGCTTTGTACTTCATATTCAGAGCTTCACACAGCTGCGGCCACAACACTTTGTCAGGCACAATGAAGGGCACCCGTCCCTAAAAGAGGACAAGAAAATTAGGACCACCTTACGAAAACTCTGTCCATTAACCTTTTCGAGACTTGAATGCTGGGCCAGTTTCACTTTGGTTCATGAGTTTTTACAGAAAGAATAAAGAGGATTTTATGAAACTTTAGAGTGAGATTACATCAGCTCTTGGCTAGGACTCCTTCACCTGTCAAGAACCAACACATCTCGACACATTGAAGTCACCCAGAAAACTCACTATGCCAATTCATTTATGACTCATAATGATGGCTAAAGGAATCATAAAGGCATAATTCAACTGAAATGAAAATGATGTTCTTTGTGCACTCATGTCTACAGAAACCCCTAAGACTTTCTTTATGTGAAACATAAAAAGAGTTACTTAAAACAGAACATTCAGCTCTTTTCCATACAATGAAAGTGAATGTTCAGTAAATGAATAGCTTTTGAATAGCTTCAGACGACTCGGTTGGATCTTAGGAAAAGGTTTTAACCTATTAAAGACCTTCAGACATTCTGCAAAACAACTCCTTTGGTGTTGAGAACAGGCTTGCGAGTCAATGACAGTGACATGGGAGTCAATGACAGAATTTTCATTTTTGCAAGTTTTTGCTGATTTGACCATTTAATTTTGACTTGTGGAAAAGCACTTTGGGCATTTTTTCTTTTTCTTTTCTCAAAGTGACTCCAAAGACACCATGTCTATGTTTTTTGCAACAACAACTCCGTAGCAAAAATCTGACAGATGTTCAGAAACATGAGTCATATGCCACCTGCCATCCAATCAACACCCACGCTAATAAACATGACAGTTTTATTTGTTTGTTGTGAGGAGATGTGCTGGTGAGTGAGCAGAATTAAGCAGATGTACATGCATATTTTGAAAAATTAGTGTTGTTTGGGCTTTATCAAATCTTTACTGTATGTGTCGCCACATGATCAGGTTCACAGGAATTTGTTCCTGTGACTTTCATGTGATATTGCTATAAAACGCTGCCGTGATCTTATTACAGGGTCACCCCGGAGCGACCGGGATTAAGTGCTTTGCTCATACAGAAGGCACAATGGTGATAGCTCATGACTAGAGCCACACAGTTTAAAACCTGCCCTGACACCTGCGCATTTACATTTACATTTACATTTGGCGGATGCTTTTATCCAAAGCGACTTACACTGCATTATACTATTCATTTGTTTCTGAGTATGTGCAATCCCTGGGATCGCACCCATGACCTTGGCGTTGCTAGCGCCATGCTCTAACCACTGAGCTACAGGTAAGCTGTATTAAATATAGTTAAATATTTCAAAAAGTTGTATTATGCTTTCAGCTGCCCATAAAACAAATAAGCAGACACTTTGAATACACTTTGCATTTAAGAGTGCATTTAAAGGGACAGTTCACCCAAAACCACCATTGACTACCATAGTAGGAAAAATGACAATGGTAGTCAAAAGTGCCCCAGAACTGTTTGCTTTCCTACATTCTTCAATATATCTTATTTTGTGTTTAACAGAACAAAGAAATTTATAAAGCAAGTTTTCCTACTATTGTAGTCAATGGTGGCCAAGAACTGTTTGGTTACAAGCATTCTTCCAAATATCTTTCTCTGTGTTCATCAGAACAAAGAAATGTATACAGATTTGGAACAACTCGAGGATGAGAAAATGAAGACAGAATTTTCATTTTTAGGCAAAGTGTTCCTGGGGTTGAACCCGTGACCCTGGTGTTGCAAGTGCGCTCTGACAGTTACAAGTTAAAAGTTCAATATTTCACACAGATTTGTCTAAAGATTTGCAAGATCTGCCCTGCTCCTTGCCAGAATCAAACCAGTTGGCTACTTGCCCACCCAAAACACACAGATGCTATCTGAAACTAACCGGTTCAGCAAATGCATTGTCCCACAGAACGGTGGCTGTTGCATTGTTGTCTTGACTTCCATGGACGATCACCACTACAGGCAAAGACAGAGTCTGGGAACAAGACATGCAGGTTAGAAAAACCAATGAAAGGCGTAATTGGCCGATACTTTAAGAAAAGTAATGTCATCATAAATAACTATAATTATTTATCTGAGTACTGTCAAAAGTACAAAACATTCCTTTCAACAGAATAGACTGGAAACAACACTAGTTGCATATTATGCACATTTCTCACATTGCTAACATGTCTTGTGCTTTGGTGGATCAGTGTGTTTAATGTAAATGTGTGTACGTGTGTTATGGATGAGTGCCAAGGACATAGTCGTATTAAAAAGGGGGGGCACCTTTTTATGTGGTTATAAACAAATATCGTTGTGTGTTCAATAGTAAGTAGCTTATATGCTAAACAAATCCATCTCTCACCTTAACCTGAAATACCAGCTCATTTCCCCCAACGCTAAACTGTGACTCAAATAAAATGGTGAATTTCTCTTCGGTAACAGACTCCGCCCCTCGCCGGTCTGAGCGCCTGATCCGCTTCAGAGACTACAGGATAAATGATAAAGTCAGAGAAAGAAATTGGCTTTAACAGGCTTTAATTTGTTACTTCAGATGTGTCATGACTGCACGTACAGTATCTAAAGTTTGTCGATTCTTAAACCAAGCCAAGTTTATTTGCATAGTGCTTCACAGTACAAAGGGTTTCAAAGGAGATTAGAGAACTGCGCGGTGTGTCACAATGTTTTCAAGGGGGCTTAAAAACTTTCCTACTACGGTGAGAGACAAAGAGTCGTGTGGCAAAGAAATGGCGAAGAACATAAATAAAAAACCTTGAGAAAAACCAGACCCAGTTGTGGAGCCAAACCTCATGTAGGAGGTGAATGAATAGCAAAATATCAATTGGAATTCGTTGCAAAGAGATAAGTAATCCAAATAAAACGAAAAATGGCTCTGTAAAGTTAGAGAAAAGCACATTTTCAATTCTCCCCAAACCCTCTTTGGTGCTACTTTTATTGTCGTGTCTGTAATAAAAATGCACCATTTTGCACCACAAAATGACAATTTGACATTACAGAATGTGAAACCACCACATTCATTGACCGTGCTAACAAATGCTTCTAAGTAATGGCGGACCTGTTGCTCGGCTATGCAGAGAGTGAACTGTGAATAAATGTACTGTAAATGGTGTCTGACAGCGTACTTCCATATAATTTACTCCACTCGGCACAATGCACAGTGGTCTTGCTCCTAAAAGACCTCCAGTCTAAAGTGAGAAGCTCTCAGACGGACACACGCCGCTTACCATGTTTCTAAAGTGTGCGCTAAGGGTGCCTGTGGTCTGGTGGTACTCCATCACACAGTTGTTATTTAAGATCTCTCCGCTGCTGTCACTGTAAAACAGAGGAGGTTACATGAAATGATATGATTTATAGAAGTGCATTGCAATTGGTAAAACATGAAAAACATACAATGTAAACAAACAAACAAAAAAAAACGATGCACACTTACATCTGTTATTAACGTCAAAGGTCGTGCATTCAGTTAAACTCAGACACAGATTAAGGTAAGTATAAGTTTTACAAATATGGCAGATAGACCTTGGGCATGTTGCGTAACATATAGAAACAAATATAAATATGCAACGTGAAAAAATGGATCCAGACTACACTACTTGTTCACTTGACAATTGCCAATGATTTGGCATCCTGCTGGACTTCTGCAGTTCAAGATAATATTGATAAGTTTCAATGTTTGGTTACGCTTGTTTTAGTCACAATTTTCATTTGGGTCGTGAAAACCAAATGATAACTACAGTACGAATTAATAGCCGTGAACATCGATCAAAGGATCTACACTATCGGTCCAGTTTTACTCAATCATATTTTTTCCACATTTCAGAAAAAAGCTCTGAGAATCATGCTGCGACTAAAAAATCTCAACAAAAAATTATTTTATATTTTAGCATCTTCAGTGTAGTCACCTTTTGCTTAGAATTTGCAGAAATGTTCTCTTTCTGTTCTCTTCTCATTGAGGTTTCACCCTGAGATGCATTTTATACAGTATTGAAGGCATTCTAATTTATTCTGTGACTACTCTTTCTTCATTATTCAGTCAAAGTCATCCATTTCAAAAACATTTTTATGAAATACAATTTTAGTTTGTAATGAAAAGTTGCACAATTATACGTTTGCCAACGAAACTAATTTCTGACATTCAATCATACACCTTCAGATCAAAACCTTAAGAAGACAATAAGAAACATGTGCTTGTAAACATGGGTGAGTGAATGAATGTGTGTGTGATGTGATGTCAGAGGTGTAGCCTGTTCAGTACCTGATGAAACATGTGCTTTGTGAATCGAGTCCTGTTTGCACATCCAGATTTAGTAATTCAATGAATCATCAACACAGGGCTTCCTAAACATAACCTGTATGTGTCTGCGCCGGTTCCACTCACTTTCTGGTGTTCTCGTTCTTCAGCAGGGCTTTGGCCTGCTGCTCGCTGATGATGGTGGCTTTGACCTGTGGCGGGTTCATGTGTACGTTGAGTTTGCCGCCCACCAGCAAACGCACAGTCGCCGCAAATTTCGTTTGCGTTTTCAGCACCTGGGGAGGCTGATTCTCAATAATGAAGGTACTGGAGAAACAACACGAACATATAAACTCAATGCTTGCCAACGTAAAAAACACCAACACCTTTTCATAGAAGCTCTCCACACACATTAAAAAAACGTATTCCTAATTTTTATTTTGAAGATGCACAGTGGGTTTGAGTAATATTAGTTAAAGACATAATCCGTTTAGAAAGCTTGGTAAATACAGTACACACACACATCATCCAGTTATACATGTAAGAGTGATGAAAATAAATTCAGGCACTGATGGTTTTTAAAAGCAGCACAGCTCCCATTAAGCTCAATGTTCCAGTGACTACATGGCCTGAGGCACCACGCACACTTGAATGAACCCCTGCGTTCTTCCCCTGTGGTAAAAGAGAGAAGTTTGTGGACATTCCCTTGTGTATCACATTAGATGAATCTCTCAGACACGGCCTCTGTTGAAATTGCTCACAAATTCAGACAAGCAGGGTGAGTAATGCATCACCCCTCATTTATTTAGCACTGGGAGATGTTTGTCATTGGCTTGTGATGTTCATCGTTCTCACAAATTGTGAAACACTGTAACGTTAACATTTGTTTTGTGTTTTTTAAGTGGCAGATTCTTTTTATTGTGAATACATATTGAAAATTTATAGAAACACAAAAACACACATAAAAGGACGGCATTGTATTTCTTTATATGTACTGTGTGGCTGGAGATGCACTATGAGGTCATCAATGAAATTCTAACAATGTCTAGAAATGGACAGCACTTATACGCACATACACAGCAAGGGCGTTGGTTGCGTCTCTGCCCTTTGCAACCACCAATCTCTGTAGCCGTCTTGTAAATCACTCCCATTAACTGTCAACCAACAGTGTTGTCCGAATTCTGAGTGGACAATTTTTCAGAGTGCATAGTGGGTAAAATAGTGCGCTAATGTACATTTGCCATTGCTACAGTACCCATAATCCCATGTGAAAAGGACTGAAAATATAATCATTGAGTTCTTATATTCCTGCTGAGCACTTCCCAGCACCACTCTCTCTCTCTCGAACACACACACACACACACACACACACACACCTGGTGACTAAAGCTGAGATGATATCAGTGATGGTGCTGTTGAGTTCGGTGAGCAGCTCTTCGATGGGGCCTGGAATGGGCAGCTGCTGTCTCAGGTGCTCCGCCCTCCGGATCTGCTGACGATTCTGCCAAATGGTTTCAGCTAGCTTCTCGCACCTGTGCATGTGGACACACACACATACTCTGAAATAACAAAAGCAGAAAGATCTGCTCCCTGCATTTGTTGTGTGTGGGTGTGTGATGTAAACGCGCATGTTTTGTGCAAAACGCACATGCTTATCATCGTTTACATAACTGTCTTAGCGTGCGTGTGTGTGTGTACCATGACTGTAGTATGTCCAGTCCTCCCTCGGGGGGCCCGCCGTTGCCAGCCAACTGTTGACGTCTCTTCCACTGAATCAGCTCATCGTCAAGAATCACCGTCTGCTGTTTCCGTAGCAATGACAACGTCTTCTGGTGTTTCTCTGCCAGGCCCTGAGCGCACACAAACGCGTGTAAGCTCATATAACATCACACAGACATGACACATATGACCTTGACTTAGTAAAAGAACTGCATTCTTCTCGAGTCCTAAATCAGGTCTGTGCATACTGTGAGCTTAAAATAAACTTGCTTTGATCAATTATAAAGCGCTAAGGAGAAGTGAGCTACTGAATATGACTTGACTCTTGTTCAAGCTGTTTTACATAAGGAAGTGGATCATATCATGCAGATTTGTATTGAAAAGAACTTTGTTTTTGTGCTTTGTGTGGATCATATTGAGGCTCTATCGAGAAACTCTTTCTTTTCAAAAACTTTTTTATTGAAGGTATTGTGCGTGTTGTTGGCATGCATGTACCAGTCTGTATTTCTGCAGGGTATTGGCCTCTCGGGTCAGCCAGGCCTCTACTGTGGCTCTCTTGCTGAGCAGACTGGGCTCTCGTAACTGTCGGTCTGCTGGGGGCAGCGTGGCCAGGCTCGATAACTGGGCTGCATGTAACACAGAAGAAATTTTCGTCCACAAACATGAGCTTTACTAATAAAACATCAATATTCCTGTATATTTACTGGTTCAAGAGCCGTCTGTGCAAATTGGGGTGTGATGCTATCTACCAGCTATCTAGGATTTTCTTGCCAACTTTTTTTGAATATAAAAATCTTTGTAAAGAAGTTACAAGCACGCCAAGGCTAAGAAAAAAAGCAAATAGCTAGTGACTCATTTTAACGAGCTATTAGTAATATCAAATAAATGACAACTCCCAAACATTTAGCTTACAGCCAAACAAAGAATCAAGAATTATTATATAGGTATTACTGGCCCAGAATTGTGCAAAACAATTTAATAAAACAAATTGATCATTGGTTTACTGTTTGTGCAAAAGTAAAAGGTGACTTGACCTGAACGCTAGGAGGCAAAATTAGACTTGCTATCGACTTTAATCCATGTATGTTTAGTATAAAGCTGTGCCTATATTTTTGCTATATGATGACTTTGTGTTTCGTGTCACTGGTTAAGTGTGTACATACCCTGTATTCTGAGGCTCTCCTGGTACTGTATAATGAAGTACTCTTGGTTGTGCTGTAGTTTTCGGAGGTCATTCTCTGTGTCCTGCGTCAATATTCGGAGCTCCTCAAACACCTGATTTATCTGATGGTACTTCTGAGACATGCTGTCCATCAGCCCGCCTACTGGTGAGCTCGACTGCTAATCACAACCACAGACACATACTGTATGAATGACAACCAGTCTGGCACCTCACGGTCAAGAGTTTCACTGAAATGTGTTTTCTTTTTAATATTCTCGACCGCAAATGCTTAGTTAAAAAAAACAAAAGCTCTCATACTGGCATATTGTCAAAAAACTGCGAGGACATCTGGATGATGATGACTCTGATGAATATTTTTTCATAGTTAATTCAAATGAACTGTCAATTGACTCAAGCTTTCCAACAACACTGTGGGTTCACTTACATTCGTAGCCTCTCTCACAAGCCTTTGCTCTGTGTACAGAATGTGTTTGATGCATCTCACCAGCTCGAGGGGGCAGCGATCATATGCGCTCTGCAAACACACACGCAATCAGGTTTAGATAAACACACGCCTCTATCTACCATCTTTTGTTTTAATTGAACACATGCTAGTACATCCCACGACACTAATGACAGTAAACACAGAGGCTGCGTCTGTATTTTCCTGACTGTCCTGTTCTCTTTAAAACACTTTTTTTATTATGAATTGATATGTCCCACAAACACATGTAATTTGTGTCGAACACAAGCATTCATTTTATAAGGTCTCTTTACAATCTACAGTATTCTACAGTGATGTGCCTGTGGGCCATCCCTCTTCAGCTGGCGGAGGGAGTGGAACTTTTTGTACTGATAATTCAAGACACCTGTTAAGAACTTTAAAAGGTTGGAGCTTCCTGAAGAATGGGGCTCATTTTGTCTTTGTTTTGTTTTGGGTTGTCCCTTCGTTTCGTTTATTTATTTTGTTTATGGATTAGTTTACTTATGTGCTTGCTTATTTTTGGTTTGTGATAATTATGTCCTTTATTTATCTTATTTCGAATGGAACCTTTTTTATTTAATTATGTCTTTTAATGTTTATTTCGTTAATAAATACTTTCTGCTTTAAATTGTGCTCGTAGTCTCCATCATTTGCCACGGCTTTGAGCCGGCCGTGACAATATGTATCATATAGAACCCATATCTTAATAGGAAATTGACTGTAGTATAACCAGTGTATGCCATTTATTTTATTACTGGAATAATGCAGATTTTTTCAAATTATTTTATTAAAAATGGTGAGAGTTTCACCTGTTACAAGTTCAGATCATGTGTTATTCGCTCTTTGGTATATTTTCTATGTGATCATTTTCTTATGTATGTTCTTTTGGAGTGTACTGTTGCTATTTCAAGAGGTAACATATTGTCATAAAGTTCAAAAGAAATGGCTTAGCAATACAATTTTCCACTGGGTGGGTCTTCACACATATTTCTATGTGTGTGCGTAAAAACCTTTATACAGAAGCTTATAGGCGTGTTTAAATGAAGAATCTGGCATGTTAATCAAGCAATTATTTTTTATTTTGAACTTGTCCAACCTGAATTGCACACAAGAACCAGTAGAACCACAATGTATGTGCGTGTAACCTTTAGCTGTGAAGCATAATGTCCTAATTTGATCTTTAGCAAGAATCCGTCTTCCCCCACTTGATGCTCAGCTTTCTTTTGTAGTTCCTGGATCAGGCTGTCCAATAAACGCTTTGCTTTAATCTCCTCCTGAGGGTTCTCTAAATCTATTGCATCCCTGAGAGTGAAAACACATACACCCATAATAGCACTGATAAATTACACAAATGGCAAAATGACAGGGGTAGTTCAAATTCAGTGACGTCACATACCAGAGTTGGCTCTCTATCCACTGGGACAGGTAGTGTCGCACTTCTATGGGGAAGTGTTGTCCGTAGAGAGACTGCATCTGGTGCAGAGCATCTCCCTGCAGCTGCTGGGCCTGGATCCATACTGCCATATTCTCTCTGAGTGTGTGAGACAGAGAGAGAGAGCGAGAAATGGGTGAATATAAGCAATGTCAATAACAAGAATTTTTAGCATTGTAATATTATTCATCACTTTATCACATTATATTCAATCAACTGAATCGCAAACAAATATATTTTTAAACGTTCTCATGTTATCATCCACATACATTCATCATTAAAGTAATCCAAATGGGTTAATATAAATATATACAGTATATATATTCTGAACCAAAACAATACTTTGTGAGAGAAACTGATTAATATTTTGAGCTACAGTATATGTGGGTTGACATGAGGATGAGTAAACTATGAATGAAACATTTTGTTATTTCAGAATTATTCCTTTAAGCGCAAATCTCTCTCTACATATCAATACCATAATGCAAAAAAACTCAAATATAAAACATCAGGCTCCATTATGGTAAAAATGTGCAATGGGAGCTTAATATTATTTCAGCAAAATATTTATTAATAAAAAACATTCTTTTTTTCGATTATCTGTGATGAACCCATATTGACAGTCTAACACGACCCATATCATGCGTGCGGTTTTCAGTTTGAGAACTTTGAAAACTTCCTGAACAATACAGATGATGGTGGGAAACAAATCTCTGTGGGCTGTTATGTCACATTAACTCTTTTCACTCTTCATGGGTTTCCAAGAAAGCATCTGTACACATTTAATGGACTTGTTATGTCAACAGAGCCAATTTTTTGGCACTGTCTGTACGTGTGCATGTGAGATGACAGAAGAAAGAGGAAGGAAACCAATTAGGGGATGCTCATTTCAGTAAATTTCCCTTACCGAGAACCGACGCTCGTAACCGAACATTAACCGTTAACTGATAAGAATTAATATTAAATTGGAATTAAATAAAAATACCTGCTGCGTCTCATTTCAAAGGCTGCGTCCTCCGGAGGTCGTGTTTTTCGGCCGCATACGCCTTCGCATGCGACATCCGGAGGACGCAGACTTCGAAATCAGGCACAGTCAGCTACAGTCGATATGGGTCTGTGACGTCAACAAGAAATACAAAAAAAAATTCATAGATTTATTTGTACATGCAAACAGCAGCATAACGAAGGCTGAATGCTCTGTGTCGTGCATTACAGACATATATGACCAGGACCAGTGCTTTCCGGAAGAGCGACCAGCTCTTTATTTCATGGGCGCCCCCTCACATTGGCTTGTGGACGCTATAGCATTGGCATATGAATCGTAGGGAGTGCAGCCCCCAGGAAACATCAGAGCTATTTTGAGCAGGGGGTGCTGTGATTCTTTTTTTGCCAGGGCAGAAGTTATGACTGTGCCATGGGCAAGCCGCTTAAGTTTAATGTTAATAAATAACGGAGGCAAAAATTAACGTTAGTTGCTGCCGAGAATAAAGAAGGATGCAAGTGTACATAAACGCATGTTATATGTATGCCTATAGCCAAAGCACATTCTGTTGAACGAAACTAGCTGCGCGGCGGCAGCTTAACCACCCAAACATCAACCTATAATAAACCATGGGTAAACGCGATTAAACAACTGCATGCTGCACGGCGACAGCACATAGAAATCAACCAGTAACGTTACACATTCTGTCTGTAGACCTATTAGCCACAAAGAAAAAACTGTCTTACATTACTGCTGTCCTGCACACAAAACTCCGAAAGTGGCCTTTCTTTCTGTGTTGACGCTGATGTAGTATTGCATGAGGACATTAATGTTGGGTAAAAAAAGTCTGAAATTCGTTTTTGCGCCATTTGGACAAGACCGCTCGTGACACTTGACTTTCACTAACGCCGTGATGTCATGAGACACTTGTGTTGTCACTGTAACAGTAACGTTATTAATGTTTTCAATGGATATAAGTGAAAAGACACATTAATATTTATTTTGATAAAACATTTTTTGTGTCTATTTACACGGAGTACAAATAGCCCGCCCAAGGCAGCAATTTTACACTAACCGAAAATAGCTGTATTTTCTTTGGATTAAGTAGAAATAGTAGTTAGATGCTATTGATACTTATTCATAGTGACACATAACGTTACTATTTGCACCTCAGTATTGTTGTGCATTAAACATTATGCAATAACAACAGAGCGTAAATCATTATATTTATAAAAATTATTAAAATGATGGCAACTTATTGACATATTAAAGCCCTACACCCCTAACATTACCCTAAACATAAACTTTATGAATAAAAAGGAAGTTTAAGTCTTAAATAAATTTTATTGAAAACAAATGCCTTTATGATCTGTAATGTGATAGAAAAAGATATAAGAGCGATTTCAGCAAGAGTTGGACTAGAAGACCTGTTTCCCGTGCCACGCTATACAGATTCGACACCTTACGCCACTGAAATCGCTGTTTGAAATGGCGTCGTTCTTACACTTTCTCTATTCCAATCACATATTGGTGGGCGGACCTAGTGCAAATACTCTCTGCCTTTATTTATTTATTTTTCACACTGTTTCAGTTTTTAGTTCGCTCGACGCCATGGGGTGCTGCAGCCAGACTTGGTGCATTTGGATGCTTCTGCAGAGGTCAGGTACGGATGCCCTTCCCATAGGTTGATCTCTCCACTCGATGTTTCGGAGAACCGGGCTCATGAGAGTAACCTATTGTTTGCGTGATCGGATTTTAATAGGTCTCAAAAACGTTTCGGAGGCTGTCTGCACGCTCCGTGAGGTAACATGTGTGCCATATTTTTCTTTCACCATACAGAAAACAAAAAAACATGTATGATTTAATAGTTATTTAACAACGTATTATTGAATAATTATTATTATTACTACTACTATTTAAAAAATATTATCAATATTATTTAACTTAAAAAATAATAAACATATCTTTTAAATGTAGAAAGGCAGAGCGCAAATGGAAGACAGATAAATCTCACATCTCATTTCAGTTATTTAAAGATAGTTTGTCATCTTATCAGTCTGCTGCAAAATCTGCAAAGGCTTCTTATTTCTCTGACTTAATTTTAAAATACCAATCCACTCCTTAAGTGCTTTTTTCAACTATTAACTCTGTTATTACTGAAAACATGTAAAATCTAAAATTTGAGACCCAAAGTAAACTCTCTCCATACTGTACTTTCTCAGCTCTCTCTGCATCCTGTCTCTTGGGATGTATTTGAACCCATTGGTAATATCAAACTGTCTTTTTTCCCTTATGACACTACACATCCTAAATTTTTAAAATGAATCGCTGACACTGTTGGGCCAGGCCTGTTGTCTTTTGTCAATAAGTGTCTTTCAACTGGCTCTGTTCCTGCTACTCTTAAAGTAGCTACTGTCACTCCACTTCTCAAGAAGCCTTCACTAGACACTTCTATTCTTAACAACTTTCGTCCCATTTCTGTCCTGCCTTTTATTTCAAGGTTTTGTAAAAAATTGTGTTTGACCAACTGCAGTTCTTTCTAAAACATAACTGTATTACGGAAAATGTTCAGTCTGGTTTTAAGCCTGCTCATAGTACGGAAACAGCCCTTCTCAGAGTATGAAATGATATTCTTTTAGCTACAGATTCTGGGGATTCTGTGGTCCTGGTTCTGTTAGATCTTTCAGCAGCTTTCGATACCGTGGACCACTCTATTTTAATATCTCGACTAGAGTCTGATTTGGGCATAAAAGGGACGGTCCAAAGTGGTTTCAGTCATTTTTATCTGACAGAAAATTCTCTGTCAAACTAGGCAACTTCTCTTCCTCCACTGCTCAACTCACATGTGGCCTTCCTCAAGGCTCGATATTGGCGCCCTCCCTATTCTCTCTCTGGGCTCCATTTTTAGACGGCATGGGGTGTCCTTTCATTTTTATGCTGACGATACCCAGATTTATCTACCTATTAACAGGAACGATCCTTCAGCTCTGAGTACCCTACTACGGTGCATAGATGAGGTTAAAATCTGGCTAGGTCAATTTTTTTTACGTTAAATGAAGATAAACAGAGGTGATTGTTTTTAGCCCATCTGCTCATTCTCAGGCTTCCATCCTAGATCTGGGCAGCTTATCATCCTTCAGATCTTCTCGTGTGCGCAATATGGGTGTCCACTTTGAAGAGTCATTAAAATTAGACGAGCATATCTCGCTTGAAAACTTGTTTGATTTGGCCTACCAATAACCCACTTTTATTAAATTTTATTTTGTATTTTTATGCTTATTTTCTGCGCTCTCTGAATGCTGATCTGTTTTCCTCTGGTCTGTAATTTAATTGTTTTATTTTTCTTTCAGTTTATGTGTTTTTTAGGGGTGTCCCCGACTAAGAATTTACATAGTCGAATCAGAATTGTCACGTCTCGACTATAGTCGACTGATAGTCGAATCAGACGTCTGCGTGTGTTTGTGTGTGTGCGCGTGCCCATGCATGTGTGGATGACACCAGGTGGTTAAGGGTACAGCGCAACATTGATGCACCAAAAAACAATCAAACATTAATTTACAGAAATTGTTTAGAACAGAATATACCTTTATAATAAATAAACGAAATAAGCCAGAATCAAGTCACAATGTGCAAAATAAATGTGTTTAGGCAAAATTTCTGAAATGCAGGGGAACATAATTTTGAAAACACAAGCCACAAATACTAAAATTAATTTTCCTTAAACATCACGTAACAATGAGGTGCCATACAATACTAGACCAGATCTTGCCTCAAAACTATTTTTAAAACTAGACCTACTCGATAATAATTAATTATTTTTTACAAACGGGAATACATTACCAATGAACTACCAATAAAGTTACTTTATTTACCGCATGTAAAAGAGGAATGCAATAAAGCATCTTACCATTTAAACAGTCAAAAAGTCCCTTTCACCTTATTTCCTGCGAACTCTTTGTCTGTCCCCCTGACACGCACGATTGCTTTCAGTTCCAAAAGTTTGCGTACTTACTATATATGCAGGGTTTTTCCTGCATAGAGAAATTGGAGGCGGCCGACTCCGTCAAATGTCGTGCCGCCTCAGGCTCTCGCCTGAGAGCCAAGAGATGCTGCGTGCATTTATCAGACTGTCATTTGTAACTGCAGTTGCGACATTACGCCACAATGGAGGCGCTGTATGGAGTTATAATGGACCCAAAACTCACGCGCATGGAATCCACGCGCATAATGATAACCACGCGCGGAAAGCTGCCCCGCGAGGGCACATTTAAACTCCGCGAGTGAGCAGAACAGTATCCGCAAGCGGAAAAGAATCCTCGCGCGGGCGCATTTCTGCTCCGCGAGCAAAAACTCAGTCAGCGAGCAGAGGCTTTGACGAGCGCGCACGCGATTCTCTCTATGCTCTCGCAACTGCTCAACACTTGCTCGCTCGTTGAGTTGACTTCTGAGACTTTGGAGGTAGGACAATGCATGTTAAAAGTTACCAATCACTCCGCTCATTTGATTGGTAACTTTTAACATGCACTCACCTACATGCAGTCACCTAAAGATTACATGTCTTACTACCGAATGATTAGTGTATTACCTTGCCTTAGCTATGTGTTAGTATTTTAAGAAGTGACATTTTGATTTCTTACATCTGTCAACAAAAATTATGCTATATAATATAGCAGTTAAACTTACATGTCATGTGTGACCTATTTAAAACATACTATAATAATATAATTAAATGTCTCCTGTAGTCATTAAATTTGAGTTATCTAATATCTGTTTACTGGCATAGCCCGTTTTAATATTTTCAAAACAAATAAAGCAAAACAAATAAATTATTTAAATTAAATTTTAGAGAGTACATCATATTGTAATTAATAATAACTTGTGCTTTGAGTTATACTGTTGTAGCCATTTATTAATTCTCATTTTAGAACAATTTCATGAAAATTATTAACAATACAAAAGCAATTATGAATACACATACCAAACTATTTATTTCTAACTTCCTGTCAAGATGCCAAATATGTAGATCCAAAGCCAAGGGCACACATAACACTGTAACCCAAGTTTAAAAACGGAAAAAAGTATCGTGTTATGCCAAATTAAGACGCCTGTACAACGGGTAAGATACATGTCGGAGACTGTAGGTGAGTGCATGTTAAAAGTGACCAATCAAAGGATCGGAGAAGTCTGCCATTGTCCAGCCTCCAAAGTCTCAGAAGTCAACTCAACGAGCGAGCAAGTGTTGAGCAGTTGCGAGAGCATAGAGAGAATCGCGCGCGCGCTCGTCACAGCCTCTGCTTTGAATTTTTGCTCGCGGAGCAGAAATGCGCTCGCGCGAGGATTCTTTTCCGATTGCGGATACTGTTCTGCTCGCTCGCGGAGTTTAAATGAGCCCTCGCGGAGCAGCTTTCCGCGCGTGGTTATCATTATGCGCGTTTGCATCGAGCGTGCATGCGCGGATTCCATGCGCGTGAGTTTTGGGTCCATTTAAACTCCATAGCGCTGTTTCATTATCAGCACACAGTCTTGTGGCTGTTTTAAATTGTGCTCTATAAATGAATGAACTTGAAATTAACTTGAACTAAATTGTTTGACTGATAGTATTAACCCATTTACGGTTAAACGGTCAATATGAACATCCCTAAAACCGATGAGTCGGAATCTCATGCTCACATGTCAGACAAACGGAGACACTCGCAGATGCCCTCATGTTTTACAGATTCAAGCTCACTTCGACATGTTCTGAAGTTTTGTTTCAGAGGCCAGATTATAAAATGGATTTCATGTTGCAAGACAACCCAGTAACAAAAATTGAGCATAAAGTAAATAAAAATGTCCTTAAAATAAAATAATAAAATGTATTGTTAGTAATACAACAATAAACTTCAAATACATGCTACATTATTAACGTATTTTGATTTCATAGTTTTAGTCTTTTAAACGTTACATATTTCTTTCATTATTTTGGGTCCTTCTGTTGTTTTCCATGTGTACTGAAAGCTTCTGTAACCAAAGACAGATTAGGTACGCGTGAGCATACTTAGCTATACTTGATTCTGAAAGTGAATAATTGAATCTGCAGTCGTATGATCCCACCAGTTTAAGCTTACCAAATACTGTGTCTTCTCAGATATCCATTTCATGCTTTGGTAAAAATAATACGTATCAGGACGTAAATCTAAGCATATACAGTACTAATACAGACTTCAATTGATATTAATTTGAAGGTGTTAAGGAGAGTTGTCACTTCAAACGGAAGACAAGTGAGTTTACAGCTCGCCACTTCCTGACCTGTTGCATTGTTTGTGTGTGTGTGCTCGTACGTATGAGCGTGTGTACTTCCAAGCAGGGAAACAGACATACATAAGAAGGCTACACATCTACACAGACACACCAAAACCACAGACTTCTAGTTAGCGTACCACACACATACACGACAATACACTCAAAAGGGCAGACACAAAGCCACTCATTGCCAGTCAACTAACCGCAAAGACAAACACTTGATTTCCAGTTGATGTGATGAATTGAAAAAAATGGTGTGATTTGGTGAACTGCAGAAATCAGGTCACAAACGTCTTGTTCATGTTATGAATTATAATTCACCCCAGCAGACCTCTGTAACCAGCTTTACACATCTCATGCTGACTAGCCAAAATTCAAGGCAATATTTTAAGAATTTTCTAGAAGTACAATGTACTTATAATGTAGCAGCGGGCAAGTACATAACTATGTAAATCAAAACATGATTTTACAGTAGTCTATAATAGGTTGTACAATTTATTGTCTATTCCCAACACAAAGCTTTTTGAATTGTTACTAGGGATGCAACGATTATAGATTTTGTTGGTACGATTATAGTCTGAGGAATAATCACGGTTGTACGATTATGATGATTATTATATACAGTATATACTTTCCCGCCACAAAAATTAATAAATAAATAATAATGTCTAGTTATTAGTTTGTTTTATTTATGCAATCTTAATAAATAAGCTCATAATACCATAAAACTATAAGTCTAACTCTAATAATAATAATGGAGAGTTTGTGATGCGTGCAGCTCTGGCTTTTCCTCGCACCGGAGAGATTTTGTAATGTGCGGGCTTTGAGTTTTCCGCACACGAGAGAGATTGTGATGCTCGCGGCTCTGGCTGTTCCTCGCGCCAGAGAGAGTTTGTAATGTGCGGGCTATGAGTTTTACGCGCACTAGAGCGACTGTGATGCATGCGGCTCGGGCTTTTCCTGCGCGTGAGGATTTAAAACCAGCGCACGAGTTGTTCCCTTTTGGCAGTTAAGTAATAACAGCGCTATTATATATAATAAAAGCCCAACTGTCACCGCTACAGCCTTGATTGTGAATGTAGAGTACCCCAAAGAGTACCCCAAAATTTCCCAAATTTTCTGTCGTGGTACGTGACACAGAGCGGGAGCAGAAAGACGCTTGTAAGTCTCTCACTCTCTCTGCTGTAGGGTCCTCCGGTCTGCTGCACTACAGTTCCCATACCAGACAGCGATGCAGCTGATCAGCACGCTCTCAATGGTTCCCCTGTAGAAAGTGGTGAGGATGGGTGGAGGGAGACTTGCTCTTTTCAGCCGGAGGAGAAAGTGTAGGTGCTGTTGTGCCTTCTTAGAGAGTGACATGGTGTTGGTGGTCCAGGTAAGATCCTCTGTGATGTGCACCCACAGGAATTTAGTGCTGCTGACTCTCTTCACAGTTGAGCTGTCGATGGTCAGTGGGGGGTGGTCAACAGAGTTTCTCCTGAAGTCCATCACAACCTCCTTTGTCTTCCCCACATTGAGGGACAGGTTGTTATTTCCACACCATTCAGCCAGCGGTGCCACATCCTCTCTGTAGTGCATTTCATCGTTGTTGCTGATGAGACTTACCACCGTTGTGTCATCAGCGAACTTGATGATGTGGTTGGAGCTGAACTTGGCAGTGCAGTCATGGGTCAGCAGCGTGAAGAGCAGCGGGCTGAGCACACAGCCCTGTGGGGCACCTGTGCTCAGTGTGGTAGTGCTCGAGGTGTTGTGGCCGACACGAACTGACTGAGGTCTTCCGGTTAGAAAGTCCAGGATCCAATTACAGAGGGAGTTGTTAAGGCCCAGCACGTTTAGGTTGTTGAAGAGCTGTTGTGGGATTATTGTGTTGAATGCTAAACTGAAGTCAATGAACAGCATTCAAACATAGGAGTCTTTATTTTCTAGGTGGGTAAAATGCCAGGTGAAGGGTGGAGGAAATTGCATAATCCGTAGAGCGGTTTGGATGGTATGCAAACTGGAGCGGATCGAGTGTGTTAGGGAGGCTGGTTTTCATGTTGTGCATGACTAACCTCTCAAAGCACTTCATTATGATTGGAGTCAGTGCTATGGGACGGTAGTCATTTAGACAGGACACAGGTGATTTCTTTGGTACCGGTATGATTGTTGTGGATTTGAAACATGTGGGGACGATTGCCTGGCTCAGCGACGTGTTGAAGATATCTGTTAGGACATCTGTCAGCTGTGCAGCATATAGTCTCTCAGTACACGGCCAGGTATGTTGTCAGAACCCGCAGCCTTGCGTGGGTTAATCCTAGATAGGGTCTTCCATACATCGGCTGGGGACAGACAGAGCGCCTGGTCGTAGGGAGGTGTCGGCAGTTTTTGTGCAGGTGTGTCATTCTGCATTTCAAACCATGAATAAAAGTGGTTGAGTGCATCTGGGAGGGATGTGTCATTGTCACAGGCCTGTGGCGGGGGCTTGGGGCTTGTAGTCGGTGATGGTCTGAAAGGCTTGCCACAGGCTCCGTGTGTCTCTGCTGTCTGTGAAGTGGTTGTTGATTTTTTGAGCATATGACCGTTTTGCATTTTTGATGTCACAGGACAGATTGGCTCTTGCTGTTTTGAGGGCTGCTTTATCTCCTGATCTGAATGTTTCATTCCTGGTCTTTAGCAGCCCATGAACCTCTGCTGTCATCCACGGCTTCTGGTTTGCATGTGTGGTGATGGTCTTGGTGACCAATCACCAGTTCATCAAGAGAACAGCTGGATATAATAAATCCCCCAAATAAGTAATTTACAGAGCCCTCTTTACAGTGCACTACAGAAAAGTGTTTTGTGTCCACTATTACTGCTAACTTGAAAAACATGGAAAAACATGTTCTTTAGTTTGAAAACAGCTGGTAAATAAAACGTTTTTGTATTAGGCTGGATTAGAATTGGAGGACGAGGTGTAAAGACAAATATTCACAGCTCTATTAATTTGAGTGTTTTTTCATATGATTTTCTATGGTGGTCATTAAGTGGTACTTGGAACAACTAATTTTGTTAAAGGTTGTACTTGATCTAAAAAATTTGAGAACCTTTGATCTAGTGTGTGTCGTGCTCTGATAAGCACGGCTCTTCAAGCTGGTGCAATGCTGGTGCGTTCCATTTGGCAGTAAGTGGACTGCGAAGTGAACTTCACAGGGTGTTCGCCATCTTAGGTGAGATTCCAATCCGAAGGGTGCGAACATGCTCAGTTCGAAGGGCACTGCGAATGTCGCAGGGAATCAGGGAACATTGATCCATCACTTCGCCGGAAATGGAAAATCACACAACTGCCATTGCGTGCCATGTCACGAGTCAGAAAAACAATGGACGAGTTTACGTATGCCTTTTGTGCATTGTGAAAGTTTATTTAATTATTGTTAATTATATAAAATACTGTGGTTGGCTTCACGTAAATATGTTATTTTACTTTTTGTAGCATTGCTATTATGTAGGCTACACACTCGAGATATTTATACTTTATAGTGCAATTATAAAAAGTTTTCCAAAGCATCCATTTTGCTATTATTATACAAACTAATGTAAAAGTAGTAAGCAGCAGCAGTTATTTTTTTATGGTATGTTTTTTACCTCAGGAATATTTACGGCTGTACCACATAGGGAAAAAAGCGAAATGAGACCGACGCGACCATGGATTAAAAACACATCTTCACATAGCTGACCAAATTAAAATTTATTTCTATATTGCATAACAGTAGAGTTTCAAATAATCAAAGCTGCATCAGTCAAATAATACATACAAGCATAAACAAAAGTTAAGATTATATTGATTAGATACATAATGTGTGTTACGTTTATGTATATTTCTTTTAAATTTAAAAGTAAAGTTACAATATTTATTTATAATATAATCTATGTAACCGTGCTGTTGCCTTTCTTTGATGACGTTGCAGAGCATTCCAATTAAGCGTTTTTTTTTGTCAGTGAAGTCCATTTCATCGGATATCCAATGCTCAGGGAGTAGGGAGCAGTGAACACTGCATGGGAACCCTATCAAATGGAACTCAGCTCAAGTTTTCATTTTGTGCAAGTTGCAACATTTCCGTACTGTGCAACAGAAACACGTGGTGTAACGGAGCCTTTACGGTTCGTTTTTAAGCACGGTTAATAGTGAAAGACTGTAATCGCTGCATACCTAATTGTTACCCAGGAATACATGGACTGATACTGCTTTGGAAAATTGTCCTTTTACAAGAGGACACTTATCCCTGCTTCCCATTTACATTTAACTACCTTGTTCTCATGGGACGAAACTGCAGATTAAGCTGTGATTCCATCACAATGTGAATTCTCCAGAATCCACAAAGTCTATCTAAACTTGTTTCTCCAAGGTCTCATTAAGAAATACACATAACTAGGGATGCACCGATATGTAAATTTTGGCCGATAACGATTACCGATAATTCATGAACATTGGAAATTTTGGCCGATATACAGTACACCTAAATATTAATATAACATTTTCTGAGACTGAGACATTCTTTTTTTCCCCTGAAAATCATGTACCAAGCCTACTTTACACTAATTCAAGATTCTTTAACTTTTAAACTTTTCTGGTATAATGTTTATTTAATAAACAAACGAAAGATGTTCTTCCAGAGCAACCCAGAAAGGTGTTCTCAATAGCCACAAGTCCAACAGGTCTCAAGACAGAAAGCATTCAGACAGCAGTCGGCTTCAAACAAATTGCTTTTGTACCTATAATTTACACATTTATAAATATCTACATACTACATGAGCAATGTTTTGCTGAAATGTTGCCACTGACAGTTGATGCATGAAATGTGTTCAATCTTGATCTACAGGTGCCGAGAACATACACTGCCTACAGCCACTGAATGAGGTCCAGAGAGTTCACACGCAAACAGTTCATCTCGCTGCACAAATAATCCGATGAAATCCTTTGATGAATTGTTTCATAAACTGTGATTCATACATAGAAAAGGTTTGATAAAACAGTGCTGAGATTCAATGTATTTTGGTCATCAAGGTTTGAAATGACAAGACGGAGAATAAATTATCACAGAATGTTCATTTTTGGGTGAACTTTAAATGCATTAAAATCACTTTAAATGCATTGTGATTTACTAATTCATGCATTTTCTGTCCTTTTCCTTTTTTTTATTAAACATTTATATTTAATTTGTTTTGATTCTATTCCTTTACAGCGTTACCTTTCATTCTTTATTTTCAAATGTTCTTTAAATTGAGCTTTGTGTCTTATACTCTTTCCTTTCTGTTTATAGTGGTTTTGAAATACTCTGATATGAAATGTGCTATATAAATAATTTAAATGATTATAAAATAAATTATTATAGCTATAATATACATATAGTTGAACGGATACAGCTTATAGATACAGATTACTTCAAAGCTAATAAACATACACTACAACCCACAACAATTTGATTTCATATGGACACGAACTGCCTGGTGTCTGCCATGAATAAGTCCTTGAGCAGGACTGTGGGCCACAGACCCATGAGGGCGACTAAAAAATGATCAATTATCTTACATACAGTATACAGTATTTCTCAAACACTTAAACGTCCCCCTCTAGGGAGAAGATATATAATCCTCTTACTAAATCAAAATTGTATGTTTTATTGCCACAGCTGTAAGCATTGAAAGAAGGAAAATGCCTGATTAAAAGAGGGAAGAGGTGGATTGTGGGAGTATTTGTATTTAAGCATTTTTAATTACAGTATGTGTTGTCTAGGTCTGTGAATCTGTGTGAGTTTATTGTAGGTTACAATGTGTGCCATTATAAAAAGAAAAGAATAGAATAGTGGGGAACTATTGCAATTGATAAAAGGGTTAAAAATGAATTAGCTACTTGCCAAACCAGCCAATAACAGGTGAACATTTACCAGCCAAAATAATTAGTAGTGATTTTGATTAAATAAATAAGTTTTTCCAAGGACAACCCAGACAACTCTACTCAGCTCTACTAAACCCGTCATCATGTTTAAAAAACAACCTAATTATATTTACACCACCAGCTAATGGTTATGAGACAATATATAGAATCACAACACAATACTCAACACATCAGATTAAACAAGATAACACACACATGCAGATGTCCTTAAAGTTTACCTCTTATTTCAAGCTCTCTGTTACCATCTAAGAACAGGAACGTCTGGAGAGGAAACCCAGGAAACCTGCAAGTATGACAGAGAGAGAATAGCAATATCAGTGGCATTAATATACACACAAATTGCATTTAAACAATGGCATGAAGCCTTTGTCTCAATTAAATGACTTTTTCAAGTAATACTACTACAACTAAATAAACAATAAATAAATAAATCAAAGAAATAAGCAGTGAAGAAGTTCCTGTTTATTTACAATGTTTATCAGGAGATGTAATATACAGACATTTTTAGTATCTGAACATTGCTAGCATGAATACGAGTTTTTATAACTTGAAATTTTTAGCGGTACAAACTGATCATGTGTGGTAAGAAGAATGCAAGTGTTTGTTAAGGTCAGCAAGATTAAAACTTCCCTTCAGTCTGCCGTTACATTCACAGAGAGTGGATGTAACAGTGGGGAGGGAAGTGAGAGAGAGAAAGAGAGAGAGAGAGAGAGAGAGAGAGGAATATCACTCCACTGACAGTTGAAGCATGAAATGTGTTCAGTCTTGATCTACGAGTGCTGAGCACAGCCCACAGCCACCAAATGAGGAACCAGAGAGTCCAGAGAGTTCAGTCTCTCACACACGTGCACGCCACACACACGCGAGCTAAATGAGGACATGCTGTATCATAGACCTCTTTGTTGTATATAAAGCAAAAATTGCTATTATCTAACCAACACCCTAGTAAAGCTAAAGTACAAAAACAAACCCACACACATATTCGGGCTATAAAGTATGGACACAGCAGTTTTCCATGATTTGCAACTGTCTAGTCAGTTGCAGGTGGTGTTAGGGGAGGGACATTCTTATTCAAGAGAGTATCTAATGTTGCGCAATGAGAGTCATCAAAAGAGAAAAATGCACATTTTAAATGTGAATATCTACTGATAGTACTGATATCTACATTATATTTGTATTTATAGTTATTCATTCTTGGTGTGGACATGCCCACTTTTGCAACCAATCTGAGGTACAATAGCATACAGAAGGCTTCAAAGCTACTGTGAAAGATATAGGCCTATGACTCAAATTTGAAGTTATAGGTTTTTAATATATGTCTTTTTTAGATGTTTGGCTTTAGAATCAGAAATTTGCTTTGGTTTGGTTTTAGAACGTTTACTATTAAGTAAGACTATGACTAAATTAAAATGAAAAAAAAAAGTACTCCGTAATAAATATGGTACCTTTAAAAAATGATGATTAAAGAAAAACTCCAGCAAAACACAAGCTCGTTGCATCGAGTATAAAACAACAGATTTGCAACACAACCGACTTCAGAAAACCAGGATTACACCCCACGGGGAGGATTACGTAATCTCACAGGGACCACTCTCTGTTTTGACAGAGGTCATGGTAAAATAAGAGGGAATTCATGTTGAAAAGCATGCGCGGCAGATGTTAATGAGGCGAGCAGGGGAAGTATGTGTATGATCTGATGCGATAGCGCTGAGAGGAAAAGACAAATAAAAACATTTGTGTGTGTGAATGTTAAAGATCATACAAACATCAATTTAGATTTGTATGCAATCTTATATGGTGGCATGTTTATGATGAGTGAACTGGCATAAAAACTAATAAAAATAGGCTGCTAGATCAGACAGAAATACTTTTCTATTCTAATATACTGTACAATAACAAATAAAGAAATAATGATATTTTAATTTAGTAGAGAACTGATTTAAATAAACTGCATATAGATGTGTAATGTACATTAGAAAAATAATGCTAGAATCAATTTCCAACATGTCAGGCGGAAACTAGATTTTTGTGCATTCATTTAAGACCAAACCTGGACAGAATCGGCAGCCTTTTTTGAATTTCTTGCTCTTGCAGTCTATTTAAGGGTGAAGATATATCAATGTTTGTACACGTCTGCAGTTAGTCCATTTATGTAGAAGCCTATGTATCTGAAAATACAAGAATTTATAATTCTTGTGACAAAATGTTAAAGAAATGTGTTGCATCACCTCATTTGAATGTAACTACACTGAACAAGCCGCAAAAATCCTTTTTTGAGAGAATTTTTATTAGAGGGCAATGTTCAAGTGGACACACACACCGTCTGGGTGTGTGTAGTTGTGTTTATTTGTGGCCGCACAAAGACAACCCCTGGGCTGTCAGTCACACTATACAAACACTTTTAAGCAGATATCCAAAAGCACATTCCAAACTCTCTCAATCCCTCCAGCTATAAAGGCCAATATGATGAACTGACGCCAGATGAATCCTCCCTCCATTTCCCCGCAGGCTCGCACTAGCTTTTACTTTAGGGGATGAATAAAAGCATATTTATGGCAGGTGAGGACATAAGAGTACCGACAGCAGGGAGGAACTGGTGTTAGCTGACCTTACACAACACAAACAACCTACTAAACTAATACTAAACAGCTAAACTGTTTGCCTTCTGAAACCATTGAGAAAAATTAATAGTGACTAATAGTGAGTAAGAATAGAACAATGGGGAATCAATAAAAGAACTTCTGCATGCTTAAAATATTATTGGTGTTCATCGACAAAACAAAGACACTGATACGCTGTCTGTGATCTGTGAAATTTGTTTTCAGCTAAAACATGCATTTTAGTCGTGGAATTCCCCATGTTGTTTCTACAGTAGCCCTAAATGGACAAACCGCACTACAGAGCGCTTTTCGTAAATACAATATCTCCTTCGGCAAAGAAGCGAAAACGTGACATCTTATTTCTGTGTCAGTCGCCATAGTGATTCAAACGGGATGGGTGGAGTAAACCGCTGGTTGCAATGCGCAACCTCACCACTAGATGCCGCTAAATTCTATACATTAGACCTTTATTATGAAACTGTTACAATACAACATTCTCTGATGAATTTAAATCGCATTTACACGTATAATCCATTCTGCGCTATCGTGCCTCTGGACCAGAACAAATCAGACTTGTGTTGCACACAATAGAAAGCATATTTATAATGTCTAAATCGTTCCCTATCCCATACATAGTGCACTATGTGCCATTCACCATATAGGAAATAGTAAATGTGCATCTCATTTCAGGAGCAGTTTCTTTTATACAAGGGGACAGGATGCTTCAGATTCTAAAGAGCATTTGATTAGACAGATTTGATGAGAAGCTGAAGTGCAAAATGATGTCATCAAACTTTTAGAGAGACTGTAAGTTTTGAAAGCTTATCTTGTCAGTTTAATTGTTGTCATTGTCTTGAAGCACAATAGCTTATCGATAAACGTAATATACTCGCATACTAAGTCACAAAAAATGTATTTTGATATCACAGTGACTTTACATTTATGACATTTACATTTAAGCACTCTGTCCAGCTGTCATGACTCGTCCTGTGTGAATGTCCCTTATGCTTCTTGTACTGTAGCAGCTTGCTACACAGCATCTCTACCCACACAAACTGAACCGAGCGAGTGTGACCAGCTGGTTTAACCTTGGATTGCAGACAAGAGAGTGAAAATACAGAGGAACTTAGCTCATGGACACAGAACGTACATTTTGCTTACAGTTGGGAAAACTCATCAAAACTCTGTATTCTTCAGAATGTCTGCATAGGGAGTTCAGTATTATTATTAATCTAAATCCTGATTAAAAGGTCAGTCTATCTGAGCAAACAGAGGCTGTGACTCAATGCTGTGTGAGTTCATGTGTGTGTGCTTGCATACCATCTGCCATTACATATCTGATCAAGTTAGACAAATGCTCTTCAGAGGCCCTCACCACATCTATAAATACCGCCGCCTCTAAATTCCACAAAACAATACATCCCGGATTGTATAATAGATTGATAACATGAAGATAATACGGGCATTTAACTCATTTCAGTGCATGTAACAACTGCAACCGACTTGCTCATCATAATCGGCATGCCTACCGCTAACCTTTAGTTGCCATGGTGACGAAGCATTTGAGAAAAGTGCATTAGGCCTAGAGGCTATCTGCCATTCACATTCACTAAGATGACACACTCACAAACAGAACGTTTATGTCTTTCTTTGTTCGGTTTGTTTACTTGTAATGATGTGCATTTTATTATACACTACACACGGTAGTGATGCGCGGGTCTTCTCATAACCCGCGAGTCGGGTTGGGGCGGGTAGAGAAATTGTCACTTTATTTGCGGGGCGGGTCATTAAAAACAAAATAAAAGAAACATGTATGTTGCGTGCAATTCCCTATAGCCTATATTTGGAATATATAGTTTCATATTTTATTAGGTTCTTTGATAAGGTTACAATACGTAGGCCTACGTAGCAACGTAACTTCCGCGATGTCCCCAAACCAAACACGTCACGAAAGCGCCAAGCAGTCTCCGCCGCCAGCCACAACAACAAAACAAACGGATAAATAAAAGTGAAGATGGAAGACGAGGAGCGGGAGAAATTGAGGTTGGGAATTTACATCATTAAGAGAAAAGAAGGTCAAGCTGCTAAATCGAATTTTTGGGGCCGGTTCTCAGAAATAGTTGCAGCAGGAGACAACAGTAGTAATGTTATATCGGCTACGTGAAGTGCAAGTTTCTATGGTTCATAAGCCTATGTTGTTGCCAGTTTACAGGGCGATGTAATCTAATGGCTGTTTCCAAGCACTTTTAAGTCTGAAATAAAGTCTGTTTTCATTTACGTTACAATGCCTAGTATGTCTATGTAATGGTCGCGGGTGCGGGGCGGGTTGTAAAAATAGATACAGTGGGGGGGCAAATAATTTCATGAAAGCGGGAGCCGCGGGTTGGAAAAAATCCTGACCCACGCATCACGTTTAACACAAATGCAAGGACACAATCTGACACAAATGCTTGCCGACACAAATGCTGGGCTGCTTTGAGCGAGGGAGAGAATAATTTTTGTTGGCTCATTAATCAAATGAGTAGAAAAATTCACTGAGAATTAAACACATTGACTATTTAGAACACAAAATTGTGACGGTGCAAATCCACTTAAAAAAAGTAAATCACAGTTATTCTTCAGGAAATGTTTAACATGAAAATGCTTAACATTAGATTTAGCTTGTTGCATTTATATTTTGAGTTCATCAAGTCACATGTTATGGTTTACGTTAAGCATTTCAAATTCTCCACCATGATCAAGACACCTATTGCAGTTTATTAAAGTGCAGCACCACGTGTCTGGATATAAACCCGGTTACATTGGCTCTTTATCATTTGGCAATCCTGTGAATTATCATTTGGCTTTCTGTGAATAAAAATAGCAACCTATTAATTGTGACAGACAAACAGCACATATTTTTCTATTATAAGTCACATCAACACTGAAAAGAAAGGTGTCTGCACTAACAATAACCAAAACCTAAATGTACCTATACACAGTGTATCAAGATTCCAGGGCAGATGGCATCTGGTGCGTGTATTATGAGGAGTCTTGCATGCTAAAACAAGGTACACAAATGCTAATAAAATGTTAATTTTGTGTGTGGGTGTATGGGCTTGTACATAGTCTGTGTGCTTGTGTGTGTGTGCGTAAAGCATTCATGCAGTAAACATGCTTTCCTTTCAGTCAAGCTTTATATATCATTTTAATCAAATAGCTCAGGGAAAAGCACTTTTTTGGTAACACACAAATGTATACAAACACACAAAGGATTTGTTGTGGTAAAAAGGTAAAATACCAGGAACGTGGCAGTGCAAAGGTTAAATGTTTGAGCTCCATGAATTCTAGGCCAGACAGACAGCACACACACACATTTTCTGCTATGTTTGAATGGCTTAGAATATTCTATGAAGTGATTACATCAAAGCAAACAAGACAACAAGTAAACAGAAGTGTCATTCGCTTTTTTTGTAAGTGCAGTTCGATGACATTTTTTCAGTCCCTATTACACAGACAGTAATGAAATTACTTTTAAATAAGGAAACTATAAGCGCATTATTCTAAATCACTTTAAGACATTCTTATAAATCTTGTTGGCTTATTGATTCCCGTGTGCTGTTCCCTAATTCATTAATGTCTTACTCTTTAGAGAGAACATGCACAATACGCTACACATGTGGGCGGCTCTCTTGAGCCCTATTATGACCAGGACCAAAGTGGCTGTAATGAGAACGTTCTGTCGTTCATTTAATTAGGATGAACTGTTTTCTAAAGACTTTGAAAAGAAGCTCTCTTAGACAGATTATCTTTGGGTATTAGCTTTAACTTTACATTTACATTTAGCAGACGCTTTTATCCAAAGCGACTTACAGAGAGTTCAGGGAGCAATAAGCGATATGTCATACAGGAATAATAATACAATAGGTGCTAATACAAAGTTACTAGTTTCAACAAAGGCCAGACCAATACCTGTTTTTTAAAAATATTTTTTATAACTTTAAACATAGGGCTGGGGTAAACGATTATTTATTAAATGATTAATCTGGCGATTATTATATCGATTAGTCGACTAATCTAACGACTAGTTGGTCGATTAATCTAACACTTATTTTCTGTTGCTTGATTAATAAAAACCATAATGTATCTCAAATAAATACCAAAAAAATCTATATAAATATCAAAAATCAATCTACTAATTGATCAATAATGATCAAATCAATCTATCAATCTAATAATGATCAAAAATCAATCTACTCTTAACCTCATTGCAGTGCTATGCTATGATTAGTTTATTTGAATGCTAACATGGCTATCTAGCAGCTGTGCACTTTGGTGGTGCTAGACTAACCAAGTAACCAAAGCATCTTAGCTCTCTGTGCAGTTTGTTCGTGCTAGGTTAGTAGCTAACGTTCACGTTAGCTAACGTCAGCTACTATAGATAGCTGTGTTCTGCAGCCGTAAGCTAGCTTCCATTCAAGCCAACATTAGATGATAACTAACGTTAGCTAAACACAGCTGTCTAGGCGCCAGTAGCTACCTAGCAAGAACAAACTGCACGGAGAGCTAAGATAGTTAGCTAGCACCACCGAAGTGCGCAGAGCTCAAGCTACACAACACACTACACAAACATGAAATTAATTTAGCCAACGTTAGTACTTACTTGTTATTGTCTCCTTCAAGAGTGACAATGGGGTGCCTCCGTTTCAGATGCTCCAACATTGCCGTTGTGCTGGTGTGGTATGCCAACACCATTTGGCAAAGAGCGCAAATAACGACACCTTTACGTTTGGGACTAAATTTGAAGTATTCCCATACCTTCGAAGATTTAGGGCGAGCTGTTTTTTTTAGGATTTTTTCTTTTATTGGGGCTTTGTTCGGAATTATGTGAGGAGGTTGCTGTTTCGTCCTCCATTCTGCAATGTTTTGGTGAGCTGTGGCGAAGCGTCGACGCAAAAATATTACGTCGCTGAATTTTTCTCTCATGGTACAAAAGACAAAGTGCTATGCGTTGGCTATTTAAAGGTCCAATGTGTAATTTTTAGAAAATCTATTGACAGAAATGCAATATAATATACATAATGTCTTCAGAGGTGTATAAAGACCTTTCATAATGAAGCGTTATGTTTTTATTACTTTAGAATGAGCTTTTAATATCTACATACACCACGGGTCCCCTTGCATGGAATTCACCATGTTGGTTCTACAAAAGCCCTAAACAGAGACACTGCACAGAGCATGTTTTGTAAATATGTTATCTCTTTCGGCAAAGAAACGAAAAAAATGAAGACATCTTAGCCCTGTGTCAGCCACTGTTGTGCTTCGAAAAGGAGGGGTGAGAGGTGGAGTCAGCCGTTTAAGTCGATGACCACTGCTACACTACTACTCTCTTTAGTCTTTATATTGTATGCAGTGCTTGTTGAGTAAAGAAAACGCACTACATATTCAAAGAATCAGTTCTTTATTTACCCAGTTGAATTGCAGCACTTAGTGATGGGAATTTTGATTAATTTGAGTGATTCGTTCTTTTTCAGTTCGTTCACCAAAATGATTCATTCAGACTCATTCACTGATTCGTTCAGTGACCATTTCGTCATATATTACATACATACGCCAGTAGTTGGCGAAAATGAGTGTCTTATATGTAGTACAAGTCATTTTAATAACTTGTTTGTTATAATTGTAATGTATATTACGCTACAGTATATCATACTCTTTTGTTTTGTATATTCATTGTTGCGAACGAGAGTGACTCACGTGCTGTATTGAGCGACTGACATGCTTTCTCTAATTCATTCGGTCAGCAGCTGATCAATGCCCGAAAATACATCACTAATTGTTCAATTTTTTTCACAATAGTTACTGTCAAAAACGACTTCTGCGTTAAAACGTTTTCATAATAAAAATACCTTTTGCCTCCCAAAAAAAAGTTTTTTTTATTAAGTAGAAAGATTTCCAAAAGCACGTTTCATAATAATAGGCTGAATTTCCGAATGACTCATATTAGAGAAAATGCGTATTTCCAAAGACCGATTTCACCACAGTTTTCATAATTAAAGAGAATATTTCACAAACATCAATCAACCGGGACTTGGGCGGGACTTCGCTAATTGGTTAATCCTTTCAGATCGATTACTCAGGTCTGGCGCTGTGACGTTTGTGTAAGAAATTAAACTTTTACATGCAGTCATGCATGACATTTTATGAAAAACTTAAACTTTCTACTTAAAAAAAACTTTTTTGGGGGAGGCAAAAAGTATTTTTTTCATGAAAACGTTTTAAAGCGGCCCTAACACACGCGGTTTCTGCCAATCTCATATTAATCTTGAGTACCTACAGTATAGAGTAGTTGCATACTTCGTATCTTCGAAGAGTATTTAGTTTGATCACATATGTAAAAGATCTTGTCTGAAGTTTAAAATCATTGGTGTACCCGTAAGCCAATCACATAACGTTTGGTTATGAAGTATGTTATGCGCCGGCTCAGCCGCCTCGAACTTCCGCTGTAAACACAGGTATGCGGCGAAAACAAAACCATCGAGCAAAATACCGGAGTGAAGATGGCTGTGAATGACTTTTGCAGATTATGTGAAGTAAATCTACGCATCCACGGTACAATGAGTGCATCTAAACTAATATTTGACAGTAGAGACAAACAAGAAAATATTTGCAGCCAACTGTCAAAGTTAGGTTTATTTCTGTTAAACACAGATCTTCGTTCATTTCGAGTCTGTTGGAAATTCTGCAACTTAATTGCAAGATTACAGCATGACATGGCAATATTCAAAGACTGAAAAAGGAGACACTGACCTGTCAGAAGGGTGCCAGTTCGAGCTCGACAGATAAAAGAGACCGAGATACACCCTCTAAAACTCCAAGGACCATAAAAAAGCTGAGGAAATCACCTCCATTCAAAATGTGAACCAAACACTCTTCTTGTTCAGACTTCAGTTGGCAAATGCCGGGAATATTCTCCACAACAGAGCGAATAGCATCCCGTGTCTCCATGTCCGCTGTCGTTTAAGATTTTGGTCCGTGTATCATCTGATCATATGATTATTCCATTCAATATAACAAACGGGGGAAAAAAACAGTCGATATTTCATTTTTCTGTATGCACAAAAATAAAAAAAAACTATGTTTTTCTTCTTATTTCAGCTTGAAACGGGAAATCCAATAAATAAATAAACCAAAACGAAATAATGACCATAATTAAAAAGTTTTTCTCATTTTTGGGTAATTTTGCACGGATTTCTGCGCGCGCTGTGGCACGGCAGTGCGCCTAGAGCTCTTCACGAATCTCGCGATTGATCAGTTATCATTTACAATGGCTTCACTCGAGCTGTACATGTTTCATATTCATCAAATGTTTATTAATAATATGACATATCACGAGATGTCGGAAAAGAGGCCATGCTCTCTGGGGAACACTGCAACATTATAATGGTCCCTCCGTGAGGTACAGGCTCTGGGCCCGGTTGCATAAAGCACCTTAAGTGTAATTTTCCCTTAAGTATACCTTAAGTTTTACTTAAGTTATTCTCCTATTGTCTTTGGTAAAGGAAAATCACCCCTTAAGTGTCATACTTAAGGGAAAAACTTAAGGTGCTTTATGCAACCGGGCCCTGGCATGTTACCTAAAAACAGTAGACTAATGCAAATAATCTACATAATGGAAATTATTCCCTAGGTAGACATATGCACATGACTACAATCATTTGGCAGTTTACTTGGTCAATTTAGCTAAAACTGATGTAATGTAATAGTGCAAATGACTACATAAAAACCTCACAGTTTCAACACAAACTGAACATCTTTTATGAATTACTCTATAGCAGGACAGTAGTTTTAGCTGGGGGAACCTAATGAACTCGGTTGAGTAAGGTTACTTAATTGTTTACTTAAATGTCACATATTAAAAGCAATAATGCTAACAAACTTCGACTGTAAGCTCTGGAAAGTATTGTATGTGAACGTTAGGCATTGTTCAATATATATTTTTGAAATATTTTCCACCGTCATGTCCTCCTCTCTCAGTGTGACTCTTTTAGTGGGAGTGAAAAGTACAAACAAGGCATATGCAAATGCATTCATTTCCATTTCGAGCTTCGCAAGTTCGCATGCACTTGATCCCGGTAAGCGGCTGCGCGCGCAGAAGACCCACATGTAAATGGTGCGTAAAACCGCACGTAATATTCTATATTCTTTTAGACTAACTGATGACACTGCATTTTGATGCACTCTGTATCATCATGATATTTCACGAGTTCTTTTGCCCTGTCTTTTATTGTTTTTAACTTTGGGTAAACGAAGAGCTCGTCACTGTTCGATTTTACACAGCTGTCCAATCACAGTGGAGAAGAGGCATGACAAACACTACATTGACCAACCATCATACACGGCATTTTCATATTCACTAATATTCTTTATTACTTTATTGCTCGAGGGAGAGATTTCAGTGAACGAGAAATATGAGTCAATGCATTTCGTGAACGAGAACGATTCGTTCACTTCAAAGATTCGTTCAAAAAGAACGATCCGTTCAGGAACGTAACATACTAGGCCAGCACTTAATTCTCAATGGCTTGGCTGGGGTTATGATGTTTTATTGACAGTTTGAGGATCCAATGAGGTTTAGTCATAAGCCTACTTTTTGGGGGGGGGTTGCAAAACCCACAGACGTGAAAGGTGACCAATGCATGGTAATGATTTACATAAACACACCCACAAACACACACATACATATCTCTGTATCTCTCTAGGAGGCTCATATTTAGAAGGACAATTTTGTTTTTGTAAACCACACTGAGTCTATTTTAATCTGGCAACCCAGCTGGTCTTTAGAGCAGCCGTAGCATGATTACATCAGTGAGGAATGCTGGTCAGGCGCTTGGAAAGGACATCAGTAATTTCAGGGATACACCTGTGAAACATTTTTGATCAGCTGAGACGTAATGAGGCCGAGATCTGGTTCAGGCGGTTCATCAGTGCACATTTCCTCTCAACAAAGAACTAACAGCACGTAATCTAACACTTGCAGTGGTTGTAGAGTGTGGCCTGCATGCCAATAATTACAGGCTCATGCCTCAGTTAGAGCAGGTCACTGCTGACTGGCCTCTAGCACCCGTGACTGCTGCAACGAGAGAAATGAGAGAGACATACATTCCTAGATTTAGAGCAGCTAATGCAGTAGGAAGATCAATATAAGGTGATAATATGGGCTAATAATCAGATGAGGGATAAGTAATCTACTCGGCTGTTAATCTTTACTGTTAATGTAAACCCGTTCAAGGGGAAATAAGACCTGATCAACCACTTGGGGTTTATTTTGCGTTATACCACGGGGCTGTGAAATGCTTGATTCTGATTGGCTCACGAAGGTTCTACAGGTGTGCATTATTTTTCAGTCAAACGCACACCTATGAAGTAGTTCCAGATCTGTCGACCGAATTACAGTTCGATATCACTGCGCCAAGTTTTAACCGTTATAACGGATTTATACTGTAGCTTAGTCCACCACAAACAACATGGAAGACGATTTAAATTTACCAGAAATAACTTTTAATATTTATGGAAAGTACGAAAATTTCGACAATTGGGCGAAAGCTGAACTTGACAGAACAGAAGATGAAAAAAAAAAGAAAGCGAACATCAAAGGAAGCCAGCATTAGCAAACGTCATAAAACGGTCACTGAAGAACAACTAGACGAGATTGAAGGTGAAAAACACAAAGAAAACACCAAAAAGACAACAGCTTGGGCAGTAAATGTTTTCAACGATTGGCTTAAAACAAAAAAATACGTCTGCTGAAGAGGTAGAAAGAGTGGGGGCAAACGCTTTAAACAACCACCTGCGAGCTTTCTATGCAACTGTGAGAACTGCGGCTGGCACGGAATACTCTGTATCAAGTTTTCTTGCTTTAAGGGGTGGTCTGAACCGTCATATTTCCACATACAACATCATTAGACAACCGGAATTCAAATCATCCAACGATGTATTCAAGGCCATCCTCAAAAAGTTTCGCAAGGCTGGGAAAGACTAGAGCTCTCATCATCCTCCCATCACCACTGCCGAAATAGAGCTCATTCGCAACTCTCCGCATCTGTCACCAGACACAGCAGCCGGGCTAGTTCGAAAAGTCTGGTTCGACATACAACTGAACCTGGCAAGGAGAGGTCGTGAAGGAAATCGAGACTTAACAACGCATTCATTCGTCATAAAAAAAGATGAAGATGGCATTGAATACGTTTGCTTGTCTCAACGCAGAAACAAAAAACCACAAAAATCCCACTGATCCTAACAAGGACTGCTTCAGAGGATTCATGTTTTCCAACCCCAGAAATCCACTTTGCCCCGTTAAAAGTTTTAAAAAGTACATCACAAAGTGCCCACCTGACGCCACGTCCTTCTACCTTCACCCACTGAGAGTCCCACAGGAAGAGCTTGACGGGAGAGAGTGCTGGTACTCCCATGAACCGATGGGTGTGAACTATCTCGGGAACATGCTGCCACGCATTAGCGAGTTAGTCGGCTTACCCAAAAGGTACACAAACCATCCCCTAAGAAGCACCGCAGTTCAAATGCTGTCAGAGGCAGGGCTGGAGAGCAGGCAGATCATGTCTGTCACAGGGCACAAGTGCGAAACAAGCCTAAGAAGCTACTGGGCACCTTCAGCAAAGGAACGAAAGAAATGGAGCTTGATCCTGTCGGATAACATTTCAGATGACACCAAAAACAAAGCCACAGATCACAGATCAGAAGCAACAAACATCACTGATCAGCACCCTGCGTTTGATCTGCCGTTTTCTATGTCCAACTTCACAATTAATGTAAACGTGCAGTTTAACCTTAACAAATAAAACAGAAATAAATAAACAAACTGAAAAGAATAAATAAACAATTGAACAGAAACCAGAACAATTAAATACCACATGAATTTATTTGTAGCCTAAATAAACATTGATTGCCTACATGTTCTGCTTTTTTCACCTCATGCAAAGAAATACTAAATTAATAAATAAACATAGATTGAATACTTGTTCCGTTTTTTTTACATCATGCTTATAACTATAAAAAACCAACAAAGTAATTGATACATTTTGACAAGCCTGCTTCTTCACAGGGTTTTGTCATTACTGCAAACACATGTGCATGCGCGCTCTCTCTCAAGCCTTTAAAATGACGTCTTGGAATTACCGGCAGCTTCGGATGAGAAAATAGTCCCCCACTCACAGTAGCATTATAAGCGCGGCAAACATAACAAATCTCTTGAAATAAAACACCTGAAAAATTACTTGTAATGTGGTAACCGTGGTATAAGCGGAATAATTGACTCCGGTCCGTTCAATTATCGAAAGTTAATGCACACCCGAGGTGTAACGGCCACTCCGCTTCGCATCGTGGCCGCATTACCACCTCGGGGTGTCCATTAACTTTCGATAATTGAATGGCCCGTCGTCAATTATTCCTTACATAACCAGTTAACTGTCCATTACGCCCCATATTTTGGCCTGTCGCGATCACAACTTTTTGTTTGCCGATATATTGTCTCCGAAATAATTGCGATAATCAATATTATTGTCATTTCATGACTATTTTAGGCCACTGATTACATAATTAATAAATAAAGAACACTTAGACATTGAACTTTGAATGTAAATAATAAGTGTAAATAGATATAAAAAAATGAAAAATAAATGGTAATTATAAAAAGTTTGCATCCTTGATTATGATTGGTTGATTTGTGTAATATGAGGTTATGATTTACGCATTAACGTTCATTTTAATGTAAACAAATAATCATACAAACACAATGGCAATATATCGCATTAGCAATAATGTGCTCATATTTCGCCGGCTAAGTAAATAAATTGACTATCACAACAGGCCTACCCATATTACATGAAATATCACAGAGTAAGTGGATTATGTGTCAAAAAGTTCACAAATGTTATGACACAATCTCACAGGAATTTGTAACTATTTTACAAGGTGGATAATTCGTAGGAATTCTTACAATCTCTTTTTTAATAATCAAACGTTTTGTATGATTCACATTGCACAAAATAGCCACGAATTCTCGGTCCATACTATAGACGTACAGCTGTTAAAAGTGAATAGAATATGATTGATTAATTAGTTGTATTTGCATTTTTCTTTATTTGTAATTCACAAATCTGCTAAGTGAATAAATGTAATCCAACAGTAATTAAAATTAAGACTTTTCTCTGGCTTTTTCAGTAAAACCACATATTGCTGTAATAAAAACATCCACAAAACTAAGTTTTACAGTACACTTCATCTAAATTCAGACAGGGGATTGAAAAGATTATCTAAAGTGTAGTATCTATACAAATCTAAGGCAAGGCAAGTTTATTTATATAGCACATTTCATACACAAGGGCAATTCAAAGTGCTTTACATAAAATGATTGACAAAGAGAAATAAGACGTATCTTTAAAATGCAAATTATTTAAGATCACAAATACAACTTTAGATTTTAAGAAACAATAAAACAGCAATACAATTGATTAAAAATGTGAGTGTATATATAAAAAGAATAAGAATAACAACAAAAAAATTAGAAATAGAAGTGCAGTTGATGTAAACCAGCACAGTGCTCAGGTTGTAAATGCACAGCTAAACAAGTGTGTTTTTAATCTGGATTTAAAAGTAGCTACTGTTGGTGAACATATGATGTCTTCTGGAAGCAGATTCCAGCTACGGGTGGCGTAATGGCTAAACGCTGACTCACCTTGTTTTGAGTGAACCCTTGTTATCTCTAACTGACTTGATCCTAATGATCTGAGAAGTCTGTTTGGTTTATATTCAATAAGCATATCTGATATGTATTTAGGTCCTAAGCTTTCAGTTTTAATGTTGCGAGTAACTGCATAAATCCAGCCTAGTTTGTTCGGTACCACTACTCATCTGCAAACACTGTTAAGACAAAGAAAAACAAAACGTAATGTTCACATAGCTGAGGTGTTAGTGTGTTAAACTAGCAACGGGAAGGTCATGAGTTCAGTTGAATGCATTTGCTAATAAGTGAACTCGATTGCTTGAATGCACTATAAACAGTTTTGGATAAAGGCATCTGCTAAATGCAAATAAGTAAAACTGACTGAGAGGTTTAGTTCTAGGCCTAAATAATAAAAAATCACAGTGTAAATAAAAAAATCTCATTGAATTTCAATTAATTCAAAACCCAGCATGCCGAGGTCTCCCTCTTCTTCTACGCTCTGAACAGGCTAAAGCAGCGAGAGACATCCTGCAGCTGAACCCTGACTGGTTTAACATAGGTCATGTATCACACTGCTGCCCTGATGTACGGACTGCCTGCCACCATATGCCCAGTCATCAAATTCCAGTCGCCCTTTAATCCAGCTACACTGAGACCCGTGATCCATTGGTACATCTATCACCCTGTAAATCACCCAGAATGCAACACCACCAACTGAGGACAGTGTACAGTGTGAAAGAACCTAGCATTCCAACTGCACGAAGCTAAAGACACATAATATCCTCCCTAAAATATTATTTAATTGAGGAATCTTTTATAATGAGTAAATTCATTTGAGGTTAAATAAATATGCCACAGGATTTTTACATTAAAAAACCCCATGCAATATCTGACCCTTTCTGTAAAAACCAGGCTGAAGTCTCAATCTATTAATAAAATGCCACTAATTTAACTATGTTTTCGATCTTTACTCAGTCAATAATATCAAGGTTATATTTTCACAGCATGTACAGGATGTTTTATGCAGAAAGTAATAAATCACAAAAAAAATGACTTCAGCTGGGTTTTCAGACAGGGTCACATGTATGTTTTCAACTGTGCCAAGAAATCCCTTGGATATACTGTACAGTGATATGTTTCTTAGGATAAATTTAGAAAACATTGCATTACAAGTTGTATAAATCCTTGACTGTGGCAAAAACTGGGCAATGCAGTTGTCACTCTGTAATTTTAGTTCAAAATGGTACAATTTTAGAGCTGTGCCAGATTCTGTGATGAAACAGATGCTCCTAGAGAATATAAGGGGTTTGTCCTTTTTGCAACAATCCATTTTACATGACGGTCACAATATTATGACTGTTTGTGTGAGCCCTTGGCATCATATCTTCCTCGGTCCAACACATAAGATTTAGACTGATAATTCCCCCATGTTAGAAAGGACAATGTTTTATATGTTTTTCTCAACAAAAAATAAACTCATGTCTAAACACGCAAACATCAGCTACATACATCACCCACTGAAAAACCTTGAAAATGGGACTTCCTTTCGCATTCCTCCTTAAAACTGTGAATATTCCCATGAATTCCTTGGATTACATGGATACTTAGAAGGTCATGGCACTATGACAAAAAAATCATGAGACAACATCTGCCAGCATTTTACAACCACACATTCAAATTCAGAGGCAGCTATTTAGTCATCTTCCACTATTTGTGGGACCATCACGTGGACTGATACTGATTTTTCAGGAATCCAATAGTGTGATAGTACTAAGATGAAACTTGGTAACTATGACTACATTAAAAGCATGTTTTGTGCAAAAATTATTTTATCATTTATTCGCCCTCATGTAATTTCAAACATGTTTGACTTTCTTTCATCTGCAGAACACAAGACATTTTAAGGAATGTCGAAAACCAAACAACACTGGCCCCTGCTGCCTTCCTCAAAGAGACATTTTTTAAAATATCTTCTTTTGTGTTCCAGATACAGGGTTTTGAACAACATAAGGGTGATAAAAGATGACTGAATTTTCATTTTTGGGTGAAGTCATTTCTCATGCTTAGTCAATAGATATAACTACCAAGAACATGTCAACAAAATCCCTAAAAAAATCTAATTTTAAATGTTACAGTGTGTCTACATCACTTTCATTAGAATCGCAAATATAATGCAGATTTTCCATCAGACTTCTTGTACATTGTTGGACCTGTCATTGGTAGGACAAATAGGCAGTCTCAGCCCAAACTCATTCCATTGTTTGGGTCAGTGTTGGTGTGTTAGAGATGTACAAACAAACAGATCAGTGTTTTGAAAGCACACATCCACTGTGTTTACACTTTACAAGGATATCAACCTAAAAATGGCTTACTTAGTCATCTCTACATAGGCTGATAAATGAGAAAGTAACATTACACACCTTGCCTTTAAATTTTTTAGACTGTGCAAGAGGAGCAAGCCAAAACCAAAGACACTTTGTCATATCAAGCTGATGTGCAATAATACGTTTGAGAGGGGTACTGTGTAATGGTATAGCTCGGCCAAACAAGTACATGAATTGCCCAATTTCCTTTGGGCAACAGATATTATACAAACGATCCTGCATTTCCCAATAAGTTCCTGACAGATCATTTGTTGAAGAAGACTCTTCTGCACTCAAGGCATGCAACACTACTACTGCTGCTCATAACAGGGAAACACCCACAACCCCCTAGTTACAACCTAGCAGTGCTTTATTAACCTGACAACGGTGGTACCAATTGACTTGCTTTGACAGTACAAGTCAGTTACCAACGTTCTTCAAAATATCTTTTTTGTGTTCTGCAGAAAAAGGAAATTCATACAGGTTTGAATTTACAAGAGAGTGAGTAAATGATGACAAAAATTTCATTTTAGGGTGAACTTACTTGTCTTAGAAGAACTTTGATTACATTTTCTTTAGAACGTGTAAAAATCTAGTGGCATCATCATAACACTTTCTTTATCTTTGCACTGTTAGAAAAGAACCACACTATAAAAATGCAGGGTTGTTTTTAACACATAGTTGGGTAAAGCACAGACAAAACCATATACCTATATACGGACAAGCATATGCTGGGTTGTTTTCAACCCATGGTTGGATAACAACAACCCATTATAGATTATACCGCACAAAAAAAGATAAGTAATTACAAAAACATACAATTTCCAAAGTTATGATTTCAAATCAATGCAAGCAATCTGTCCTTAGGCAGCATGCGAATGACATGAAGCATTCTCAAAACAACTTGCGTAAGATTCTTATTTTCACATGACCCTGCTCACTGCAAATAAAAAGCCCTTTTTTAGTAGGAACAAGGCACTGTTGCTCTCTGATCTAAACGAATATTAAAGGGGGGATGCAACGGTGTTTCATGCATTCTGACTTCTTTACATTGTTAAACATGCATACTTCTCATGCTTAACATGGTCAACGTATGACGTAGTATTTCTGTTCTTGATACACTCCCCCAGCACTCCAACTTGTTTCGGAAAGTTTTTTTAAAGTCAGGGATCCAATTCCTTTTATTGGGCAATTCTCCAGGAAAGTACGCCCACGGCAAGGCGAAAGAAATAGCCCGCCCACGCGCCAACCGCCGAGCGAGACCCGATTACCATCAAGACTGTCTGCGCTGCGTCAAGATTGGCTGCGCTGTGGGCCTGCAGCTGCAGCTCGTTTATCTTGCGATAGTGAAGTTTAGGTGCGCCTGTCTGTTCACGGCATTTCAGTGATGCCGGAAATAATCGTACAGCTGTATCTATCTTTTATAAATGTGATCCAACCAAATACTCTTCGAAGATACGAAGTATGCAAGATTAATATGAAATTGGCAGAAACTGCATGTGTTATGGCAACTTTAAGCATAAGCAAATGTTCTCAACAGAAGGAGCAAACCATTATTTCATAAAATAATATGACCATAGGATGTTATATTTAGCCAACCAAAAGAATCTGAGGTGCTCTTGTCATTTTGAACAATCAGGGTTTTTGCCAGCCTTTAGAGGAAGGATTTTGTAAACAGATGGTGGTCTAAATCAGCAGCTAAGTCTGGTGAAACAGCAGTTAACCTTACTTACAGCACCTCGATCTATATATTGATTACATTGCTTTGGTTCTACATTTATTGATTGTCGGCAATAGATTCCTGTTTTTTATTTGACCTGAATGGTCATCAGCAGAGTAAATCCTCCAAAGCTTTTTATATTTTCATTTGTAAAAAAAATGTACGTTTATATGTATATGTTATTGTGTGTACATTTATAACACTATGCTTTGTATTATATCACCTTAAAAAATAGTTAACGCTAATAGTTAGCGAGGGTGTTTCTTATAGCGTCTATGGAAGTCAAGGTAAATTTGACATCATTCTCTCTTTTGACTGCCGTTATCAGACAGTATTGTTGAACGTAATGAAAACACTACCGTTTAAATTTTCTCTTGCTATATGAGCAAATGAGAATGCAAAAAATATGCACAACAAACTATGACAACTTCCGCTGCTAAGAGAAACCCGAAAACGTGAAAAGGTCGATTGCCACTTTAAATCCCTTTGACACACACACATGGACACACATGAACACACACCTTGTTCTGATTACTCAGAGTTGATGTCAGGGTACTCGACAATATGCCTTCCAAGACCATCTGGCCAGGCTGCTGTTCCCAGGAATTTACACTGGAAAACCACTCACTAAGAACTTTAGAACAGAACATTTAGGTTCTGTTATGATTTTCATCATAAACCTTACTAAATAAAAAAATAAAATAAACATGTATGAAACTGAAGATTCATATACTGTTGTGTTTTTTTATTTCTAGTTGGTAGAGTTCTTGGGATCTAGATATCTTGTTGCCCTGCAAGTCTATTTACTCCACTTTATTCATCTTGCAAGATACATATACAGTATGGGTAGTTGACAAATAAACTGTATTTGTCCTATGGTGTGACAGCAAAATATTTGAAAACAAACTGTTAATAATATGTTATTTTATATGATTAAAAGAGATTGATCTTCATTGTTAGTATTTTTTTCTAAATCTTTGCTATGTCACACCGTAAGACACATGCGGTTTATTTGTCAACTACCCATATATAGAAACATGGCAGATATGCATAAATGAGCTTTGTCTGATAGAAAAAGGGGGTCCCAGGTCACTTCCTTTCCTTTCTCACCTGAAATGAACCTTATTAGAACACACACACAAGAGAATACGCTGACCGTTTAGCTACACCTAAAAAACACCCGTAGGATGTGGTAATAAGGGCCCATGACGTGATCCAATGTATACAAATCATGTCAAACTATTCATGCTTGCATAAATAGGCCAACAAGGACCTTCAAGAATACACTTCCTCTCTCTCCCACACACGCACAAATGCATCTGGTAACAAGGACCCATGAGGGTGAGGTGCTGGAGAGGATGTGGAGCTAACAGAGAAAGACATAATTAAGACTAATGAACAATGTTGTCTGGTCTCCTGCCTGGAGCTCTGCACAAAACGTAGTTAGAGCAAGAGCAATCTAAGCTTTCTTTCTCAAATACTTGCTTAACTGTTTAAACTCTTAAATTAAATGTCTGTTTAGCAAATTCTGAAGTAAAAAAGCATCCGTCAAACCTTGTGAACTGTATCTGACCTTCAACAAATTTAACTCCTGTCTTCGTGTTGTTGCCTAGTTGTAACTAGACCTAGTGTGACATTGCAATTGCATTTACTATTTATTTTGTGCGATGCTATTTAATTGTAAAAGATTTTGCCAAAGAGGTAACACATTCACCCTATTGGTAAATACATAAGTTGACATGATAGGCTGTTTGAAGATATCAAATGCCACACAGTTTACACAAGTTGAAATACTCTTTCCCTAGATTTAGCGACTTTTCCGACTCCTTTGGCGACTTTTGTTCAGAAGACGCATATAACGACAAACCTAGCATCTTTTTGGATAAACCGTTGCTTTCATTCAGTGGGAAAATGTCGTCAGTACTGCCCCGCTAGCACAAGGTCTCGCTTTCCTGGTGCAGGGAACGCCTCTCTCTGCGTCTGTGAGTGAGCGGCAGGGAGAAGCCAAAGACACTAGATGGAAAGCCTACAACCTTAAGCTAAAAAAGCGTAATGCCCCGTTCAGAGTACAATCGACAAAGCGACATGATTCCATTCATTTCAAAGGAGAGCTGGTGACTTCCGGCGACACGAGCAGTAGCAACCGTTGGCGACCGGACGGGGACACGACAAAGTTGAGAAATGTTTAACTGTATGCAAATGAGAAGCCATTTAAGGTGTGTGTGTGTGTGGTGATTTTATCAGACAATGTGTCTTGGTTATAAAACAGAACTGACAACAGAAACAGAAAATATGTAAATGACAACGGCTTTATTGGGCAATAAGCTGTATGTAATGTTAATAGAGAGTAGAATCGAATACGGGTCTGAAGTTGCAACTTTTGCTGCCTTCAGGCGCTCTCGGAAATTTGATAATTTCACCCCAGAAATAATTTATGGAACAGTGTTCTTTTGATGTAAAAAGATACTTGTGATGTTTTGATGCTAATAAATCATAATAAATCAATAAATCACGATTGCGGAAGTAACGAATGGATTTACTAACATTTAAAGTATTTAGTAATATTATTGTTACTAAATACTTTTAATGTTAGTAAATACATTTGTTACTTCTGCAATCGTGGTGGGAAATATCCCACTTCCGTGGTGTCTTGAACACAGTATTAAAACTACGTGATGACGTCACAAATATGTTAATTAGCGTGTGACTTCATCCATCGCCACAGTTTCACAAAATCCTTGCAGCAACACTGTAATTTTTTTTTTTTTTAAAGGTATACATTCCTAACACACTATTTAAGGGTGAAGAACATTATCATATATATAAGAACATATTTGCACACTATGTGTGAAATATTGAGGTTACAGTATCTACACTGTTGAGTGTTACCATTTTATTTAGAAATCGAACCCATTTACACTGCTAAACTACTTTTAGGGAAAAGATTTTGTGATTGAATATACTGCCATTTACCAGTCATTATATTTATTACAGTGACATACCGCACATTATTCCGAATATTAATACTAATACTGACAGCAAGACCACACATTCCAACCAGGTGTAACTTGTGCTCATTTAACACCATAAATTCAGTTATTCAAATCTGAATTTTCCCCCCAAAACACAAACACTACAGTTTTTTGTTTTTTTAACATGCATTCACATACAGTATTGAACACATACATGCACACACACACATGACCGTAAGCACAGATACAGAGATATACAGTACATGACCAGCACAGGTTATTCTGGTTTATCTGAAAGTAACTGTGAAAGCTAGATGGCACTTACACTTCAAGAATTCTCACTTGAATCCACTATATGTCCAAATGTCCTTTATTTTGAGTTAGAAAAGATAAAGATATATAGATTAAATACTAAGTTCAATATGCACGCATGAATAAACAAGCCCATATTATTATGATAGCACTGGTTCTTCAGGTTTGTCTTATAGTAAAAATTAGATGGATCCAGACTGATAATGTCATCTAAGTGCTAAAACAACATGTTTTTTAAACAATTCAATTCAATTTTATTTATATAGCGCATTTCACAATGTGGATTGTTCCAAAGCAGCTTTACAGGAGAAAAACAGAAAAATGTAAAACACAGCACATGGTGTTTATAGAGCAAGCAAGATCATTCTGGTATATAATATCTAATAAATACACACATGCAATTACAAAATAACAATGCGCACAATTTTTGTGAGCGTTCCCATGCTCAAGATAATACATATTTTTAAGAGTACAGGGTCCGTATTTATGAAAAATCTTGGCGCAAAGAGTTGCTCCTAGAGACAAAATTCTAAGAAAATTCTCAGAAATGTGGGCGTTTCCCCTTAAAATTACAGAAAAAAGTCATTCATAAAGCATCTTAACCCTTAAAAGAGCTCTTAAGGTCAAAAAGTTTAGGAGTTGCGAGGAGGACTTTTAAGAGACTTAAGAGTTTCTTTAGCAGCAGAGAAAATGGATGAAACACGAAAAGTAATGTTGCAATGAATGACAATTTCCGTATTACTTTCAAGGTTTATCAGATTTTTTATTGTTTTTGTGTGCGTGTTCAACTTTTGTTTTTCTTGGTTTTGGTTTTCTTGTACAGCTGCTATGATGCAATGCAAATTGTTAAAGCGCTATATTAAATTGAATTGAATGGCAGTGAGTTAATAAGACACAACACATTAGATCGTGCAGGGTTCATGTTTGTGACCGATCCTAGTAGAGACACGCTAACATCTCCAAGACAGTGCAGAAATGCCATAGCTCCAGAAATAGAAGTAATCATATTAACATACTTGGCAACTGGAGAAATGCAACTATGCAGCAGAGATGATTTGGTTCTGTCACAACGGTCACAATCTGATCACACAAACAATTACAGCACGTACAGAAACTTACTGTGTCACTGTTCATTTTCTATCAAATACGTTGGTATTAACAGCATGGAAAAATACAGTATATATATAATATATACATACACACGCCCACACATATACTGTGTACAGTATATATAGTGCATGTGTGTGCGTGAGTATAGTAAAACTGAAAAAAAGTATTTAAGCAATTTCAAATTAACGACCCCATACTTAACAGCGCCTTTTTTCTTCTTCTTGGCCAACCAACCAATCACAGTCTTTAAAAGACTGTGTCACACCCTTTCTCTATGTGCTTGGTGTGAGTCTGTGTGCGAGCTCTCGCCCTCCCTACGGTGCGGTGTGCATGCGTGAGTATTCTGTAGTTTTAACTCTATGTAACAGCAACAGTGTATTTTCTCATATTTCTGAATTGACGCCGAATTGTCTGCGCTATACGCAATCTACAATAAAACTATCACTAGCATTTAAAATAAAAAAAGCACTCATAACACCATATTGATGAGAAGAGCAACAGCCGTATAGGCTGCACGCTGCATGAGACAAACAAGTAAGCTCATATAGCCAAAATCACCTTACATATCCGCTCTTCAATGTAAATGTATGGTGATTTTGTCAGAAGATGTCGCGTTTATAAATCAGGATTTTAGCATTAGTTAAAGTAACAGCTGGTTGGATTAAACACAAGATGTTATTGCGTGTGCTTCTTTAGTCACTATTTTATACTCGTTTTATATATAATATGTGAAAATAGCATTCAGTTGTGTTAAAATACAATATAATGTGATCAGAGAGTAGAAGCGAAACAGATTTGAAGTGCCAAAATTAGACCAAACGAAACACTGCGTGATGACATCACAAATATGCTAATACGTCATCAGCGTCTCTCAAAGTGGGAAACACTGCACAGCCTCACTCCATCACTAAGCAGCTACTGACTACATTGAGCATCTGGATATACCAGCTTGTGTATGAACTACTCATTACAATATACAGTACATAATCACCTCTACACTGACACTTACACTGACTTGAGCGATGTGAAATCTATAATGTGCCTATTTTATATGAAATGGAGGCGTGTTTGTGCTGCAAAAAGTGACAGGGACTTTAAATAAGCACAAGGAAGAATATATCAAGTCACATAGCACCTGTTTAAACTCAAGATTGCTTAGTGATTGAGACGAAATATCACGTGCAAAAATGCCGCAACTGTTTTATGAATCCGTCCCACAATCCCACGTGTCACCATTAAATGTTTTTATGATTTCACACCCTCATGTGTCGGCTTAACACTGCACCACTATGTTAAAACAGTGCCGGATGAATCTCATTGGTCTTCATTTGATTTGGAAATTTCGAGGACTTTTGCTTTATTTTTGTCTCTTCCATTCCGATCTCAGCTCTCAGATAAACATAAAGGCATTTTTAACCATGAACCTTAACCTTTAGCAGTTTGTGATGTGCCAGGGGTCAGATAGCTGCTGATTCTCAGTTACCATCGCTGTCTCGCATCATAACCAGATCCCATATCAGACACACATTCCAGATTATTGGGTTCCGCCTGGTCTTTAAGGCCTGTACATGATCCGTAATGGAATCGAATCGACCACATGGGTCTCGAGACGTTTCAACTTTTTCATTTTATTAGACAGCACAGTGGAACACAAACAGGAAGTAACAGGAAGAGAGAAGACAACAGGATTGGGAAAGAGCATTGAGTGAGGACTCGAACTCTGTTCACTTTTAACAACACTAGTTGCTTTTACATGGACCAATGTAATCCGATTAAAAATCCAATCTGAATAAAAACGCTCCATATAAACACGTCAATCAGATTAAAAATGCCCAAACCGATTGAAATTTCAGTCGGATTGTAATGGGTGGTTTATGCAGTTTGTAATCCGCTTGATAGGACATGTAAACACTTGATCAGATTAAAAACCGAAGTAGGAAGTTGTGCGCATGTGCAAAGACGACGCTGGCTCATGCAGACGTAAGGGCGTATGACGCACAGAAAGGAGCAGCTGTTGCTAAAGAAACCAAAAATCATAAATCTGACAAAGCGGTACAAATATCCATATACTTGTCATCTCTAAATGAACATATTAATGTTTCTATGCATTTAAAATGTCTTTACTGTTTCCCTGAAGTGAGTTTTTAACCGCAATTTCTGAGTTCCTTTTTAAAACACGATACATTTGCAGATGTACAAACATACTGTAAGCTAAAATATCTAATCATAAAATTTCATTTATATTCGTAGTAGGCTACCGAACATTTCTTTTATTTATCATTTACTTACATGTGCTTTGGAAGGATTAACTGTTTTTACCATGGTAAGTCGCTGTAAAGACCTTGTTTCATTGATATGTAGACATTATTTTACGTTTATGAATTGTACATTATTATGCTGGTGTCTGTGACATAAAATAAACACATCTGTGCTTACAACATTGTTTGAGTAGCCGTTTTGTGAATATTACGATGATACCCACGTCCACCGCGCCCGTCTCTGTTTACCGTTAATGCTGATATATGAATCCGCATATTATCACTTCTAAAGTTCGGTACTAGCTGTTGCTAAACATTTATTTTAATTATTGTTTGCCTGCAGACGCTCTGGTGGGTCTTGGTAGTTTTGTCATGGTTTTATACCATGGTAAAACCGCATCGGATGTGCTCGTGCTTCATTGGCACGAGACATTACTCTGCCTTTATAAACTGTATATTTTTTTGTGCCATTTGTAAAATAAAAATATAGACAACATGTGCTTTAAAACACTGTTTTAGTGGGTATTTAGGTGAACACTTGTGCAGTGTGCGCATGTCAGCAGATTATATCGGATTTAAAGCTTGTCATGTAAACACGCACATCAATCAGATCACTTAATTTACATTTCATGTAAACACTACATTCAGATTGCGCAATCTGATTCAATTCAATCCGATGTGTCCATGTAAACGCAGCTAATGTGATACGTCAGAGTGGTATTACCTGGTATCACCTCACTAACCACTTCTGTTTCCAGCACACGCACAGCAGATTAAATCTAATACTGTAGAAATTAGTTCAATAAAACAACCCAGTTCCCTGATGGCCACCTATAAAGACCATGATATGTGTCTTGGCTCAAAAATCTTTTCAGTCAGGTTTGAGAATTTGACAATTACGGTCTGAAAAAGCAGAGGTTAATTTTATTGGTCGAAAGGTTTTAAGACTATTGTGACATCACAAACTCTCATCATTTACTCACCCTCAAGCTAGGGTTGGGCCAATAGACGAGTCCATCGCTGATGGCTGACAAACATCACGATTAGGGCTGAAACGATTCCTTGAGTAACTCGAGTTATTCAAATACAAAAAATCAGAGGCAATTTTTGTTGCTTCGAAGCTTTGTTTAATCCATTTAACTACAGTACACACGGAGCACTGCGTTTCCCCACGGACCATTATTACTAACGCACAGCCCGCTAAACTCTGTTCATGTTACAGGGCTCTCAAGTCTCACGCATTGTTTGAGTGAAGAAACAGACGTGCTAAAAACTAAGCGTCTTCCGACAACCTGCCAAAATAAAAGTCATAGGCTATATATTACTATTTAATAGTAAAAAAAGAAACTAAAACTAATTTAGATAAACTAAATGCATCATGCATAAGTGATATAGTTTTTCATGAATACTGTACATTAGAATTTGTGAAATTTTAAAGTAAACTTAAGTGTTCCACTGAAGGAACAGTGACATTTAAAAAGGTTAAAATGCTGCCATGCTATCTTATTAGATAATAGTGAAGCTCCAGATGAATGTCACTAAATACACTCAAAATGTTAATGGTTTTGTCTCACAAATGTGTCATTTGACTCCAAAAGTAATTTATTAATCTAACTGACTCATTTGGATAACTTTCATAAGTAGTGTACTGTATGTGGTTTTACAAGCTTTTTAAGTCCCATATAATGTAAGATGTTAACATAATGGCATTTTAATATAAAATTATTATTTTGTGTTCAGCTGAAGTCATCTGGGATGGCATCTGGGTGAGTGAATTTTTGAAAGTTATTTCATATTTGAGTGAACTTTTCCTTTAATTAGCCTATCAAGAGCTAGCATAGTAGACTCAAGAGCTGTGTCGGAATTCGCCCCCTATCTCCTATATAATGCACTATATCGGGTGTCAGCCATTTTGTAGTGTTGTTCGAATTCTGAGTAAAAAACTCATTCCCTACATTTGTTCACTACTTTTTACCCACAATGCATTCTGATTTTGAGTGTACATTCGATGTACACTCAATCACTCATATTTCCCATGATACAATGCGAATCAACCGTCTGATTGGAATCAGCTGGAGGAGAGTGACCGTTAATGCCACGAATGTACGTTTATGCACTTGTGTTTGTTCTTGTTGACAGTTATTTTCTACATTTGAGATTAAATGAATATTATATATAGCAGTGTTGTATTTTAAAAATATTAAGTAATGTTTTAAACGTAATAAATGTAATAGTAAATAAACGTGGCAAACATTTGTTTTTATTCCGAAATTGTTCACTCATTTTCATTCACTTCTACCCCATATAGTGGACTATTTAGCATTCGCTACATAGGGAACAGTGAATGAGTGAACAAGTGAGCGAATTCAGACGCAGCTAAGTAATCTTAATCAATAGTGCTAAACGCTAACACTCAGAGAAGGCTAGCTTGAGCCTTAGCAAGCAATCCGAGTACATTTTGAAGACATATAGTGTGTTGTTGCAAAGCTATGCAACTTCTTGATCAACGGTTCTTCACTGTTATGGGATAAACAGCAAAACTGCTTGCTATGTCGTTCCGCGAATCAATCAATAGCATGACTGAATGCAGGCCCCTGAAAACTGACAAGACCCTTGGATTGTGTGTGTGTCACAATTAAGAGTATCAGTATATACACACACCCACTATAACCCTCATGCAAATCATTTACCCAATTACCTGAGAAATGTATATTAGATTCCAACATTCCCACAAAACAAAAACACCACAAAACTGCACTACTTTAGAGAGTAATAATACAAGCTATCGGACAAAAACACAGTAAATATGCTCTACAGTGCCCCTGAAAGTAGTTCCATGGTCAGTTTGAACAAAAAACAAACAGTTTTAATCAGGACTGAGGACAGGGCAAACAAGCAAGCAAACAGCACCACTGCAAAGTCCTTCAATTAGGGGCAATAACACATTTGTTCTACCACTGATATCAGGTTTAGTGTATACATAAGCTAAATCACATTGAAAATATGTTTTCATTTAAAATTGTATTTAGAGCCATATGAGCCAGGGGCGAGTATAAACAAGACTATGACGGCCCACCACCGTCTAATTTGTTTCACCATAGTTTCAAATCGAACTGAAAACTTTTTGCACTTTTTATAATAACACAGCGATCTCTAACGTTGTTTGTGGCGTTGTTTCTGGATCTGATTCTGCAAAGCGTGCATCTGTCATTCAATAAGACCCTCTCGTCGCGTGCTCTCTCACACACACAGGCGCGCAAAAACCAGTGGTGTGGTGTTAGACTTTTTTCCTTCAGAATGCGATAGGACTAGCATCATTTTGGATAAACCTTAACTTTCAGTGAGTGGAAAACTTTCCCTGAGTCTTCTCCTTTCATGACCTAACAGCAGCTTAAAGTGTAAGTGAATAAATGAATTATTACAAAACAGCGTGTACAAGCACCTGCCATTGTTACTGACTGGACATGAACATTTGTCTGTAATTAGTATTTTATGTCTGACAACAGAAAAATTAAATATGTAAACGACTTCGGCTTTATTGGGTATTAAAATACAGTAAGTTCAAAGAACGCATGTAAGTCGCGATGACGTCACAAACATGCTAATTGCCACGTAATATCACCTAGCACCATAGTGATAGGTAAAAATAGATTATGACAGATTTTTTACGAGCAGCGCAACCTCTGTTTGCACATGTACATTAAGTGCACTTTTATAGTAAACACACATGGCCACACCCTGCCCACACTTTAAACTAAGACAGCGTTACATTTTTAATTGGTGGCTGATACTCTATCTATGTATTATGCAAAGTGACACAGTGTGTGATCTAAAGAACAGGTGCAACACACAAACATCCACCTACTGTCTACACAATCTGTTTAACCTGCTGTCTGCCGAATACAACATTCCTATGCGAGTTTAGTGCTTTAATGCATTTCGTTAATCAGACATGAGATACTTTACTGTGTTAAATAATTTATGTTTGATACTGCATGAACTCCTGCGTCTTATTCCTAAACATTCATTTTTAATGTCCACTTTTAATCTGAATAAAAGACAGGGATGAGACCACCACTCAACCCAGAGGTAAATCCGTCGTCTGACCAATCAGAGTTTGCGCAAGGTGGATGTCAATACAAAAGAGCTGATTGGCTGAGCCACAGAGTCACACAAAATACTGATTGGCTGCACAGAACAAAACTGTACTGTTTGTTGACTTGTTAATAGCAAGCAGAGAGAAAAAGTGACAGAGAAAAAGAGAGACAGAGTAAGATGTAGAAAAAAGATTAAACAATATGGGGTGGTTCGCAGACAGGGCTTAAAGTCCCTGTGAACCGGAAGTTGCGATCGTTTTATACTTCCATATTTTGACGCATTTCCGAGCGAAATGGAATTTCAAATGAGAAAAATAGCGGGCGTGGCTTTCGTCTTTCTCTGAGATTTGATTGGATGTATAAAAACAGCCATTGCATTTTGAAATGGAATTGGCAGCATAAGAATTGCACGATATATCATCCCAGCCATAATAAAGGGTTCCGTAAGCCAAGTACATACAGTAGATATAATTAAAGTAAAGCCAACAGTACAACGTTTGCTGTATTTTTGTGTATCCAGATTTGTGGCCTGGCCCTTTTTGCAGCTTAAACCAGCCAAGAACCATCTATTAAAAACTAGTCTGAATATTTTTTTAGTTTACATATTACATTAGGAATATTTACATCTCCATTTTTGATGAAACTTTTCCCAGTCCTCAAATACACACTCTTGATAGAAAGAAACCTTTTTCTCTTTTGAAATGGGATGCTAAATTCGTCTTGAGGTAACTCTGCCAAGCATGTGACTGCTTAATTCATATGTTTTACACTCAAGTCCCTGTAGGAGACACTCAAGACCATTCAACTTTAATACTTCTAGACAGAATCCTAGACAGTTCAGTTCTTCATTTTTATATGTAATAAGTGAAAAGTCAAAAATCTGTATCATTAGATTATAGGGCTGTGCAAAAATATCGATACATGTAACTATCGCAATATTTTTTTTTTCAATAGTGTATCGATAGTGATACCTCTACTATCGATATTTTTTTAAAATCATGTCATATACATACATACGGCCAAAAGTAAGTGGAAGCGAGCATGGCGAAAAATATAAGAACGCTTCAAGCTCTCAGAGCAGATGTGTGGGTGTGCTCTGGTTTTCAAAATAAGTCATGGAGTAATGAGTTCTATCAAATAATGCTGTTTGTAGGCTTCGCAAGTCATGACACAAGTCACTTGGCTACTGCAGTGCATTAGACAAAAAGTTTATTAAGAAAAGTAACAATGACATTTATTGTGCTTTCACGGATGTGACACCAGCACATTTACAGCACGGATGAAGCAGGGGTTTTATTCTGACCATGTTCAGTGTTTTAACTGTAATCAGGGCTCGACATTAACGCTTGTCCGGGACAAGTAAATGTTTTGTATGTGCAAGTGAGAGATAATTTTACTTGCCCGACCGGACAAGTAACTTGAAAAATGAACAGTGCGACATATATGTAGAATAATAAGAATATATGCATTAGCAGAGCTGCGTGTTTGTCGTGGTTGTGCTTGTTTGTGTGTGTGTTACAATAATCAATGGCGCACCGCACTGAGTCCACGCGGACGCGGAATCCTGTTTTAAATGTCATCTGGCTGTTCTGGTGTCTGAGTGAATTATGTGCACAGTTTAACATACAACACGAGTGATGGTCGAGTATTTATCTGTGCTGCACTGTATGAGGATATGAACACATGAACTTCATCTCCAGAGTTGCTCTGATAGTTTATTTTACGAGCGTTTTAGTGTTTGAGTGAAGCTATCTGCAAACAGTGTTGGGTGTAACTAGTTACTAAGTAATTAGTTACTGTAATTTAATTACTTTCCCCTTGAAAAGTAAAGTAAGGGATTACTCTTATTTTTTCTGTAATTTAATTAGTTACTTCTGATGTAATTAAACTAAATACTTTGTGTAATATGTGTGTGTGGAGAAGAGGAATTGACATCAAAATAAAGTCTAACTTTAAAATCCGTGCTTTAATGTATAATTCTCACATTTGTAATTAATAATAATACTTTATGTAGTTTTATATTATTTATTTGAATGAATTAAAAGAGCCGTTTCATGTCTATCCTTGAATCACTTAACTAATCAAGGTTGATGTAGGATATAGAAAGTAATTAGTAATAAGTAATTAAATACTTTTTGAAGAGAGTAACTTGTACAGTAATCTAATTACATTATCGAATGTGTAATTAGTAACTAGTAATTAATTACTTTTACAGAGTAACTTACCCAACACTGTCTGCAAACAAGCGTCTTCCCAAAGATCCGTCAAAATAAAAGTCCCGTTAAATTGAACACTCAGACAAAAAATACTGTAGTGTACTATTGAAAATTGAAGTGCCCTTGTAGTAAATTGATAAACACTGTATACTATAGTAAAGTTCAAAAGTTCAACGGCCCTAATTTATCCATCTGTATGTAACATTAATGTCTTTTGTCAGTTACCTGTCTATTCATGATGAACTACACTTGCACATTTCTGCCTGTGCTACCAAACTTTAAACCTCTCTAGCACCAGTGCTATGTGCAAAAAAAGTTAATTTTCAGCCTTAACACTAATAATAATTACTGCTTGCCTTTGTTTTATAGCAGTCACGGAGAGTAGGCCTATAACCAAATTCAGGCAGCCAAAGCGGACACTAGTTAATATGCTTAGAAGCAAACTTGACCAATATAAATCCGAAACAATTATATTGATTGTATTATATTATAATTCAAATGAAATATCATTTTTTTAAATCTTTGGACAAGTAATTTTTGTACTCGGACAAGTGAATGTCAAATTTACTTGTCCGAAGGACAACCACATGACAATGCTTAATGTCAAGCCCTGTGTAATGCACCACAACAGCCAAGTGACTTGCGTGAGCCACCTTATTCCCCTGTGCAACCCACTTGAGGGGCGCAATCCACAGTTTGAGAAGCCAAACCTCTGATCTAAAGGTCCATGCATCACACATCATGGCCACTCTGCAGAGGTAAGGGATGTTTTTACACTTATCCTTACAGAAAACCCCCGGTGGTGCACAGCATGTTGCATTTCTAGCTCTACTTTTGACATTTTCTATTGAAAGTATTGCAATATATCGCAAATGTGTATCATATCGTATAGAAATACACAGCAATATATTGTATCGTGACCCATCTATCGTGATATGTATCGTATCGGGAGGCACTTGCCAATACACAGCCCTATTAGATCATGAAATGCTCACCGCATGAGTATGAGGTTCGATCTGTGTTTCAGCCTGCTTATTACAAAAGCCTGTGGATCATCGCCTAGTCCACAGCTTTCATCGTCATCCTCAGCAGTTGTAAAAATTGTCTTGCGTTAAGTAAATCTCTTAAAGGCTCAAATGTTTTTTTTAAGTGACAGCCCACCAAAAAAATAGTGGCTGAGTCTCTATGTAAACACCTGCATTGATGTCAATTAAAGTACGTATGCAGTTGACATAATAATTACTTTTATTCCTATTAAATTATTACTAATAATAATTTTCCAAGGTAAATAATTTATTTTAGACATTTAAAAAGTGCATTCAAATAAAATTGTGGGATTATTCAGGTTGCTTGTGTGAAGCTATTTGTTGATTATGAATAAGTATGCCGAGCTCTGAACGGTTATCGGTTTGCTACCGTACTGTTAATTTCTTATACCTCTTCAATACATCTGCCTCGTGCTGCATTTCTCTCTCTTTCTACATGCTTGACGGGCACTGCTGGGTTTGGTAAGCCTGTAATAGGTTTAAGCTGGACAGAAACAAACCCCTTGCGGCTCCCGCACAAGCTTTATGGTCTGCCTCTCTATCAGTGATTTACTCTCCGAGAGAAGAGAGATAGAAGCAGAAACAAACAGACACAGCATGGTGGACGGTAAGCAGTCAGTAGAGATTTACTCATTCAAAACAAGTCTGAAACCGATCTACATGGCACACAGTGATGGCTGCAGCAGCATAAACAAACCAAAACAAGAATAGATAAAGATGGTGTGATAAAGAGGTGCACTGTTGCTAAGGATAAATGGCATCATATTTAAATGTTCTAGATGACATGCAAATATTCAAAGTAGCTAAAATGGGTCATCTGCAGTTGAGTAAACTGCACCCTTTCAACCAAAGTCAGACAATCTTATCACAGTTTGACTAATAACTTTGAGCCCCAACCCCAAATGATGTGTGTACGGCACAAGAAAGTAAGCACCAGAACACAAACCAATTGTATTATTCGCCTACAACATGCTTCATGCTTCGCCCTTCTCCAACTCAAAATAACATTGAGAATGCCTTGAGTAACCATAGTGACAGATAATGACAGCAGGCTAAATAAGACTTTACATTTCAGGGCTTGACATAAAGGACTGCCCAATGGCCCGGGGTCAGCATGGGAGATCCTCGGGACAGAGAACTGTCACTTGCCCGATCGGGCCAATGCTGTATCATCATGGGAAATTAAAATTTGTACGTTTTTAAGACTTGCCTATTTAAATATTTCCTAGAAGATGCAAAAGTAGACTGGATTTGGTTCTCACGTGCTGTTTGAGATACGAGAGCGGCCAGAATGCCGCATCAGACAACGTGCAAAATACTGAAATGAGGTCTCTTTTACGTCTTCTTGCTCTTAATCAGACATATCGACACAAAATTATGCCAAAATTACCAAGTATCCTTGTAAAAAGTAATCAATTATGTCTTACGGGAACAAAACGCGTGTTACATTATATAAGATCCGTGCATCTCTTAAAGGGGCAGCAGCATAATAAACGTCGCAGTTTTGTTCATAAAACAACAAAGAACAAAGACGAAAAACACTCACTGCTCTTCACTGATTACATTTTAACTTTAGTAAGGTTAAATCAATATTATATTTAATACAGTGAAGACTATAAAGTATTTACATAATTTTATTTCTGTACCTGATAACTACTATTATTTGACCAAACTAAAACAACTGAAATGCACTGGTTATTTGTATGTTTGCTTTACTACATTTATCTGTGCTATTGCACATACTTTGATTACTTGATCTTATTTTATTACTTACTGATTAGTTGTCTTCAACAATATTTGAAATTTTGAGTTATAGGCTAATAGTCTTATGGTGTCATACACATAATTATTAAGATTACATAGGTCAAAAAACAACAAACAAATAACTAGATATTATTGAATGCTTTTTTGTGGTGGGGCCAGTGAAAATTTTGGCAGGGCCAGTAAAAATTGGAATCACTTGCCCGACCGGGCCAGTAGAAAAAATCCTTAGCGTTGAGCCCTTCATTTATTTCTATCATACAACTGAGGCAACTCTCCTGCCTCTCTCTGATATTGCATATGAGTCAGTAAACCTTTTTATCCCATTCAAGTTCTCTCTGATCACACAATGGGCCTCATGTATAAAACTCAGCAAAGATCTCATCCTTAAGATGTGTGTACTGTGCAGTCAAAAGTGTCTGTACGGTGTGCACAAATTTATGTACATATTTCATATTTCAATTTATGAATGAAGGTTGACAGGTGTTGTTTACATGCTTTTGCCATACCTTGAGAGACATTGTGTACACTGAACTCATCCTCACAGTACACCATTTTCATTATGAATAGAGTTATCATTGAACATAACTGTTAAAAATATTATATGCAAATTCATTTATACATTTATATTATTAATACTTGTTTTTTAATGGGCTTACGAAAGCACAGACTGAGAACATCTAACAAACCAGAAATGCAGTGGGTGGGGACAACTTCACTAGAAATTACGTGAGCATTAGCATTAAAGATGAAACGCTTACCTCTTTTACAATAAACAGCTCTCATTTGAACGATGGCTAACATGCTTACGTAAACCACAACAGTTTCTCTCTTGCTCATCTAATGCTCAGTTATCTTTCTGTCTACCCAAGCAGTGCAGAGAGCTAGACTAGCAAGACTGGGAGGGACTCAAGGTCAGTGGCAAGATCGTGCGAAACACAAAACAAACAACTCATCAGATAATGTGTAACACGCATAAAGGGTCGAGTAAAAGGTAAAATTAGGAAGAGATCAGCGAAGAAGTCAAGAACAGAGTAAGACAATGGAGACGAGACAGAAAGTGAAAGTGCTATTTAAATATAGATTTAGAGGAAGTCAACAAGTAGAACACACACATGAAATCTTCTGATGCTGGTCAACGCAAAATATACCGTCAACACTTACGTTTTCAGTGTCTTACATCCTTAACAGTGGCATCAGTAAGGGTTTAGTTTCCCTTTGTTGACACAAACAACTTTTTTTCGTTTTTTTGCTTAATAAAAGTTTACTAAAATATAAAAAAACTTCACTGGTCGTTGTTAGCTAATATTTTTAACAATGTCATCAACTACAATCTTGTAAGTGTTATCAATATAATTAAAGTAGCCATTTTACCCATTATTTCCTTTTAAACCAAAAATGAAAGTTTTGTCATCATTTACTCACCCTCTTGTTTAGTTTAAACCGGTATGGCTTTCTTTCTTCTGCAGAACACAAAAGAAGATATTTTGAAGAAAGTTGGTAACCAAACAGCACTGGCCCCCATTCACTTCTATTGTATGGACACAAAACCAATGCAAAGTAAATGGGGGCCAGTTAACAACATTCTTTAAAATATCTTTTTTTTGTGTTTTGCACAAGAAAGTTAGTCATACAGGTTTGAAATGACAAGAGGGTGAGTAAATGATGACAGAATTTGTATTTTTGGGTGAACTATCACTTTAAACCCATTCAATGGATAGGACAACAGCCTATATGGGTGAAATGTCTAAACAACATCTTTCCTTAACTGTATGTATTATACATTAGTGATTCAATCAAATTCATTTAATCTGCTCAAATATGCCCACTTTGGGAATCACTGATGAGTTGATACACATTTCATAAGCAGTTCCGCAAAGACCCTTTCACGTCAGTTCATTCTGTGGCTCTTGACAGCATGTTTGCCAAACTCCTAAAATAAAACATATTTAATTTAACAATAAAATAAATTTTAAACTGTATCCAACAGCAATAGCTGTCATAAAGACTAAAGAAAGGACATTCAGGACTGGTTATTGGACACTCAAATATCTTTATCCATGTCTCTCATTTATAAAACACGTCTGGATACACTTAAAACACGTAACATGTAAATGTAAAGCTCCCTTATTAATGCACATGACTTACCAAGAAGAATACGTTTCTGAATTATCAGAGTCTCAAGAAACCACTCATCCACCTCCAGATGTCTCCTGCTTTCATTTCTGAATGAGAGGTTTGAACTTACCTAACAAACAATCTACAGTACGTGCACATTAGCCTATAGTTTACTCACTCACACACACACACACACCAATGAATAGCTTAGAATACAGAATTCCGGTTCAGATCAGGATTCCATGGCAAGGTGGATAATTCAATCTAGGATAACCTGCATTTAGGAGTGGTGTCATCTGGTGGATTATGTATAGCAGCCAAAAGATTTCCTTTAACAGCCATTCAAAAAGGAAGCTTTACTATTGTTAGACATTGCAATATTAGCTCAGTCTTGGTTAAATTATGCTTACATTAAAATAAAGCAAAACAAACCAAATGTTCTGACCTAGCTGTAAAGACCTTTGATTCCCCCTCACGAGGAAATCTTTCCAGGAAAGCACACAAATACACAACTACATTTAACCGACTAAAACACACAACACTGCCCTTTACTTCGATTTACCAGCTCCCTCTACTTTTGCTCTCTGTCAGTACACTGTGTGCTGGTCAAAATGTTGAATGTATGCCACGTATAGCAATCGCATCCCAGTCAACGCCCCCACATGCCATGTCAACTCAGACAAGGGAACATCAACCGCACAAACTTTGGCAGTGTAGGTCAAACTGGGTTATACACTTCAGCTAAACAAGAGTACAGTGTGCCAACTGACCTGAAGGTTTAAATTCACCTCTAGTTCATTTAAACGAATACTGATATTTCAAGTGATGTGAGATTCCCTTTTAATAGCCCACCATAATGCACATGCTCCTGATTTTTTTACAGGCTGAGCTGTCCAAACAAACTTGCCAAAATCAGGAACCAGATGACAGGTATTTGCAGTCACACAAACATTACACGACAAAGACCTTTTTGCTAGCACATTAGACATAATTACACACAATTCAGTATATACAGCAGGTCTGGCAATTAGCAATCAAAAAAGTTAACGTTCATACATTAAAACATACATTTTAATATAGGCCTATCCTGATAACAAAAAATAGGTCCGCTTAAGTCATATACAAATTCGTCTGTGCAAACAAATAGTGACAAAAGGCTATTTGTTTGCCCATTCATTGCCCACCAGTTTGTTTGTTTACTTTTAGTTTTTGTTGTTTACATGACCCAGCAGGTGTTTCAAAACTTGTGTGGTCTGAAGTAAACACATGCTAAATTACTGCCAACTGAAAACACATAATAAAATACAGGGTAAAATCAATGAATGACTGACGATGGTCAAGTGCATAAACGCTCTTCTTAAACAACTCTGGAGAACTGCATTTCTCCAGCCTGGACTGCAAACACAAACAGCCGTGTAGCTAACACAGAATGCAGGATCTGAGTGACACAGTGTACACCACCAAAGCTGCATTTAGACTGCTTCACTACAAATACTGTATATACAACTTATGACATCACAGTCTGATACAGTGTGCTGTGGCACTGGTAACATTTATACCATGGCGTTGATGTATAGATTTCAAGAGAATAATGTTTTACCGCAACAAACTGTGACTACGCAGATGGGCACCTCCTTGGCACACATTAATGAACAAACAGGAATGGGAAGTCAAGAGTCAAACGCCTTCCAGAAATCATGTAATGACTCATATCGCATTAATATATCTGTTAAACAGCATTGGTAATTAGTCGTGATACTTGCATTCAATTATTTCTGTGCTGATGCAGACAATGACTTTAATTCATTTTCCTGAGCGACTGCTTGAATGCATTAGAAAACATAACTGTAATTTGTCAGTAGAGTAAAGATTGGCTGTCGTGTTCAATATGTAACTTTTTATATTTGGTACATCTGACCAGTATACTTTATGGACCATTCAATTTGACCAATACAGTTATGTCTATACATGACTTCACAAAGTGCAACTGACATCTATCTCAGCAGTAGCGTTTTCGGCTCTGCGCATGCGAGCGAAAATTTCTATACGATTATAAATCAAGCAGAGCAGCACGATACATTAAAATGCATTAGTTGTGTACAACTTTACACAATCTCTAGTCTTGATTGTTGATAAAACGGGGGAGTTCATATTTACAACTAATTTTCACCTTGCTATCAAATGAAACCTGTGATTCATTCCCAAAAAGCTGACGCAAATCTTTAACAAATGAATGGCTTTAAATTAATATTAATATAACTGACCTATCATAAATAAACAAACATGTAATTGAAAGAAACCTCCTTTGCAAGCGCATATAACAAACCTGTATGCGCCACGTGCGCGCGCGAACAAACAGCCAAAACGAAAACACAAATATCTCGCATATATATTTGAACGCAAAAAAGCGCACGCACGCACACTGCTGAACGGAAACTAAACAGTGCATGCTGGGAGATAAAAGATTCTGCTGTGGAAGATAATATCAAAGGAGAGAACATGCCTTTAACTTTCTCACAAGGGCGATGTGTCGGATGTGCAACTGTCGTGTGTCAGGAACTAATAAAAAGATTTACGTAACGTTAGTTGCGGTATGTTAAAACGGGAGGTGCAAAAAGGTTCACATGCAATTCGCATAACGGTTAAAGCTCATCGAAATGTGAGCACGCACGCACATATTTATTGTTCTTGTTTATCTCGTTTTGTTTTTCATGGCTAACTGAATGAGACACCTCAAACGGAAGGACAGTTCATCATTCAACAAGAAGCATGACTTAAGTTTAATTTAAACCATCAGATGTGCATCGTGTCAATTATAAAACCCCACGACCGAGCTATTGTTGTGATTTCAATCATTAACTCTTCTAACGCATAAACTTTCACCCACTTTTACCATTTGACTCTCCTACGAAGAGCCCGAAAAACCCTACAGACAGCTCTGTGTCAACTCTGTGTACTATTGCACAAGTTATCTCCTCATAACGGTAAATTCAACAGCATGCTGAAAACTTTCGCTCGGATCGTGGATTTGTTTTCCTCTAAGCGATAAATATGTCAGAGTTAACTAACAAATGCGGACTGGTCAAACGTAAGACGACGAGCACACAGTAATGGAAGTATATGTGAGCTGGACTGTCCGTGAGTCTTGACAGCCGTTCTGAAGGGGGCTGGACTCTCTTGCCTGTTGATCCGATAAAAAACAGTGTGCGAGAGCTAGGGGCTTGCGAAACACCGGTGCCAAATGCGCACTGTGCGAACTAAAACAGGAACCCTCAAAATAAGATGTTCTGCCCCGTGTCACGAGATTCTAACATCAAGAGCATCGATAAAAAGCTATTACTCAACGCGAAAAGTGAAGGTTTCAACGCCGTGGACGTTTGTTTACTAAACTGTAGATAACTGTGCACTTCACACAACAACATTTGGCATCGACAAACTACACGTTAAGGCGCGCTGAAAGCCCTTAGATGCATGCAACGTACCTTGACCAGTCGTTAAAATCCGCTGTCGTTGCGCATAAAAGTAGAGCAAAGCTCCAGATAGCGTCCACGACCCAGAAAGGCAACCTTAGTGCCCCGTTAATCTCCAGCAGCAGTGGGCTACGCAGTTTTTCATGTGCTTCTACCCCTCCTCTCTCTCACTCTCAGCTCTCACTCACTCGCTTTAACCGCCCGCTTCCGGTGTTGTTTCGCTGGTGGGAGAGTCACGCCGTTTGTGCGAGGAAATGCATAAATTAAGATTGTTGGCTGTAGTCTTAGAAGAGTCTGCTTCCCTCGGCGTACTTTAATGGATGGATAATTATTCGTCGTCAGTAAACGGTTTTATTTGATAGGGGGTGGGACTGTAGAATATGAGGCCGTTAGCGGAGCGCGAGGACTGCTGATTGGGTTGACGAACGGTTGCGCGTGACTGTCGCTTGGATCGAGGAGATTCAACTCATGGACATAAAAGTTTTGTTTTTTATTGAAATAGTTTTGAATGAGTGTATTTACTCATTCAATGTTAATAACTGAGAAAATTACTTTTATTAATAACAAGCAGGGTTGTCTGGGCCCAAATGCATTAGAGCTTGCCAAATATGGATGTACGCTGGATACAGTTTCGATCTAGAATGAAGATGGGCGCAGCGCAGGTAACAATGTGGGCGTTTGCTTCTGTTTACGAAGATAACGTTAGTGGGTTTAGCCCAACACTTGACTCGGTGCAGTGCAGGAGCTGGAAAAGAGTAAAAGTACAGAAAAACGGCAGAATCCTCAGGGAGATCAACTTTTGACAGAGTGACGACCTCAGTTTCTCCCGAGCCACGTCATTCGTCATACTGTAATTGAAAATGTGTTAGCGGAGACAGCTTTGAAGAGCAGCGGTGAAAGCGCTAGATCTGGACACGAAGATAGCGAGAAAACAAAGATTAAATTATCAGCTACAGGACATCTGATTGGTCACTAACAAACAGCGTTACATAGCTTTATGCATACCTTACGAATTGAACGCATAGCCTATACATGACATTAAACATGGGTATTTGAATAAACTGAGCCAGTAGAATATTCATTAGCAGTAGGGTTAATCTTCCTGAACTTTAATGTAACAGGTGCATAAGTGCATTAGCTGCTAAACACATGCTAATTAAATGAGTATTTAATGCAGTCGCATCAATAGGACAATACTGACCCCTGCTGGTTAACTATGTACATTAAGGTACGGTTGTGGTAATTAAAATAACTTCTAAAGGGACATTTAAACCAAAAATAAAATAACAATTGGAACGATTTATTCACACTCATGTGGTTCAAAACCTGTCTGTCTGTGTAACACACAAAAAATATTTTGAGAAATGTCACAGTAGTTTTGTGTTCATAAAATGGAAGTCAATGAGGGTTGGTTGCAAACACTCTTTAGAATGTTCTTTTGTGTTCTGCAGAAGAAGGAACGTCATACGGGTTTGGAATGACACAAGAGTGAGTAAACGGCGAGAGAATTTTCATTTTTGTAATGTCAAGTGTTCTACAATTCTTTGTACCTCCCTTTAAAATAGAATATGATAAGCCCTAATGATATTTTAGGCCAGGGGGTCAATAATTGCTTATTGTCAAAATTATTTTGTAATGAAATTGTTTTGCAGGAAAACTACTGAGCAGAGAGAAAATAGCGGAAACAGATGCAGTGCAGATCCATCACAGCTCTTTAGGTGGAGCTGATTAACAACCCGCATTGGCAGACCTCCATCTGGCCAGGTGAAATCCCTGATTCAGCATATTCTCTCTCATTCCCAGAGAGACAGAAACGGGGGTGAGGGGATTCGTAGAATTGGAGGGCACAGTTTTAGTTGAGGTTAAATGGATATGTTTATCCACATTGATTAAAGTTTAAGAGGATTGAATAGAGTGTATGTCAAGATTCTGAGAACATCCACCTGTATAATGCGTGTTTTTACTGCCATAAAAATAATTTATTAGAATTAAAATTAAGCATCAGAGCAGTTAACCAGACAGGTGGAACAATGTACTAAAATGTACTACTAACGAAACAAAAACAAAGAAAAAAAGTCTCTCTTGTTTTCCACCATAATGAAAATATAATTAAAGGTGATTTATTCCCAGACTCTTCACTCACTCACAGTGTAAACATTTAAAAACATCATCACTCTAAACCTAACAAACAGCATGACGTCTCATCAAACAAACCCAGAAAAAGGAAAATGTGTAATGTCCACCGCACATTCTCTCTCTCACTGTTTGGTAACCTTTTGAGCAGAATAACTGGGGTGCGAGTAAAGACAGTTAGCCGAAGGCAGATAAACACTGTAATTACCCTATCAATAAAAGCAGATGCGATTTATTTGCGGGAATGACCTTTAAATATCCACTAAACTATAATCACTTAATTGTGTTCCACCGGCTCTCATACGGGTACTGTCTGTCCATTAATTCACAGTTACAGGAAACCATGGCAACCACAAGTTCTGATTTCTGTGTATGGTCAGTGTTGTCCTCGTCTTAATCATTTAATTATGATTCTCCACAGCAGAATCCCTTACATGACTCACCGTATGAATTCTGAAGCAAAAACTGCATGAAGAAGACAGAGCTAATAATTGTTTTTCATCAAGAATTCATTTTACAGTTAAGAGATATGCATAGTGCAGTATATTGATATAATAATATACACACTATAGTGGAAAGACGGATACAGAGAGTGAGAAACTTAGACAAACTGAGACATTAAAAAAACATAGTTATACAATGAGGAAACAGTCATTTTCATCATATTCCAGTTTGCAGCGCTACTTCGCTGGACAAAAATCACAGATCAGCAAGTGAAACAAAATTTGGAAAATCGCATGTGTACATGTGTGCGTAATTTTATTACAGTATAAGTCCTATTGGCTCAACGCAAAATTCGTCTTGCCATGTAATTTAGCATTAAAAAGGGAATATGGTGGAAAATCATATTTGCTCATCGGTGTAAAATATATAGTTATCTTCAACTCACTCCCCAATAACATCCAATAACAGAGTAAAAGTTTTTTTGCAGCATTAAAATACAGTATATTCATGTAAACCAGATAGAAGCTTAGAGAGAAACTTGACAGATGTGCATGCACAAACTTTACAAATGCTGATCTCACAGTACAGTAAGTCATACTGTACTTCCATAACAAGCCATTCTTTACTGAACATGTTCCAAGATCATGCCAAGTTGGCAGCTTTATATACTGCTTAACTGCAAAGTTTACTACCCTTTACACTAAATCCTCAAAATTAACGTAAAGAATGAAGAATTCACTTGTTTTATGCTATGCTTACAGCTCAAAAATATATTTTTTTGTTTACCAACACCAGTTATTCTCACTGCAATCCAAGTGAAAGTCTATTCCTATTAGCAATCATCTGGAAAATGATACACCTAATATACAGTCATGGCCAAATGTTTGCAAGCTATTTTATAATTGTTAAAATAGTCTTAAAAGAATTCACATTTACATTGAATACTAACATACTGGCAGGACTTATTTATCATCGACCCATCTGCATGATCACACAGCAGTAGGAATTTTTTACAAAAACACTTGCAAACTTACACCAAACAAATTTACAGGAAATTGTCTAACACAAAAGTTGCTGTTTAACAGATTTAAGAGAGAAAACACGTTTGTGTTGAATGCCTATAACATTTCGTTATTAAAACAGCCAATCACAACAATCCCAAAATATAAATCTGATTCAAAATAAAATCAACACTGATCAAATAAAACACCCTAAAATTGTTGATGTTTTGCACATATTTGGCTATGACTGTAAATACCAAAAAGAAACATAACTGGCATGGAGACAGGAAGCAGCTATAGCACATAAGCATATTATGTACACAACAATAATTTTTTTTAGATGAAAAAACTAAAATGTTGAAAAGCTAGACATTCCGACAGGTGTCCATTTCTGAGACTGAGGCCGGAAACGCTTCTCTCATGGGTGAAGGATGATCTGAGCTCAACTCCATGTCCAGAGTGAGGGATTCTGGGAAAAAATAACCCATATTCTAAAATGTATATTAACCCAAACAAATCAGTCACATGACCATAAAAATGTCTGGATGTGCAAAAAAAAGATTTTTATACACAAGTGTAGTAACTTTATGGCCTTTATTTACATATTATATACATGCATCTTACCAAGAGGTCCAGGGTTGGCCTCGGCCGCTTCATTGTGCATGAGAGAGTCAAGCGTGCGTGGGGACATTGGGAACAAATCACTTGTGTTGCCAGAGTTAGTCCTGAAAAAGAAAGCAACTGCACATTAGAAATGCCATACAAGCAAAAGATGACCAAACATCTTCAGAACATCCACCACCAAACCGATATCATGCGACAACACATGACTGTGCATCTGGCCACATGAGAAATGAACCCACACTCCAGGACACATGATTTGTCAAAACACAACACACCCAAAACGATGCACACAAACATTCCTTGCATGCAATAAATGTTCTCGGTAGGGGAATGATTTACCAGGGGGCAAAGTTGTTTCATGTACATTGCTTGATACTACAAATAACCATTTACGAAATTTGATCTGGTGAAGCAGGTTCACACTGTATTAGGACACGAAAACAAGCACTCAAAGTAGTTCTTGATTGCCAGAGTTGTTCTTGATGCTATTAAATCAGACACTCATGGAATAGAACTGTCCTTGTTCCACCTGTTTGTTAAGATGAGCTACTCTACAAACACTTTACCAAACTTTCATTTGCAAGCTTCACTGTTACAGTAATATGTAATATGCTAAATATTTTCCTATACAGTCAATCAGAATGCTCTCTACCGCCACGTTGAGTGCCGCCGTTGGGGAAGGGCGGCAGTTAAAAAAACATTTACAAGTGAAACTAGTTCGCGAAATTTCCGCCAGGAGGTGCAAAGGGAGAGTTTGCGCCTTCAGTACTTTACCACATGTACTGTGAAACAGTGAAATTCAATGTGATAAATTCATTAATACATGACAGGAGGCAACACATTAAAGATTAAAACAAGAGTTATTCACGTTAATAATATAACAAAAAAAGCGATATAGGCAGAGAATTGAGCCAAATGCAGGACATGTAGTAAAGTAATCATTAAATCATTAGAACAAAAATCATTAGAACAAACGTGTTATGATCACAGAGTTTCATATAAGGATCTTTTTTTCTGCCAGTCTAAAGCGACTGCATATGCCTGATAGTTATAAGAACACACTATTATAATTAAAAAAAAGAGTCTTTTCTGTCCTTATACGAGCAAACTCTTGAACCGTTTGATTGTTTTTAAAAAGTTCCATAACCACAGTTTAATACGTCCCTATTCGCGGGTAAGCTTTTATAATAAATGTATCTTTATTTAAGGATAATCTCGTTTCCACAACAGCACAAACGCAATGAAGTTCAATATTAAATTTTATAACATTAAACAGTCTTCATTTAACATATCACCAAGTAAAACAAAACAGTAAACATTTTGAACGTGCAACAGCGTATTTAAAGCCAATGTGGGCAGAACCTTTAATGTAGGACTAATATTCGTTTTCAAAGTGTACAATTGTCACCGGTGTGGACCAGAGGTGGACGAAGTACACAACTTCCTTACTTGAGTGAAAGTACAGATACTACTGGTCAAATATTACTCCACTACAAGTAAAAGTTGTAAAGACAGATTCTTACTTGAGTAAAAGTACAGAAGTACGTGCTTTTAAAAGTACTCAAGTATTAAAAGTAAATTTCCTTTATGTCAGTTGTGCATTGTTTTATTGTCGTATACCTTATGCCTCTGAAGCAACCTACTGAATACACTGAGTAGCTCACAGTATCAGTTGTATTAAAGGAGTAGTTCACTTCAAAATTTGCCCCCATTGACTTTCCATAGTAGTTTTTATTCCTACTATGGAAAGTCAATGGGGGCAAATTTTGCAGTGAGCAACTCCTTTAAGAGCTTTATATGTTTAGCACACATATGTTTAGTTTAGATATAATCCTGTATGATCATTTAGCCTAATTATCCTCATTAGCCCCCTAGGCCTATATGTATTTATGAGCAGTGTTCTTTTATTTTGTATATTCCCTTTACCAGTTTTAGCAGCAATTTACCAGTAAGTAGTAAGGTTCTTGTAAATAGTAAAGTGTAGAAGCCATGTGTTTGTTGGACTTATTACCATAATTTAACTACAAACATAAACTATAGCTAGTATAATAATGAATATAATGAAACTATGGTATGTTTAGTTGCTGTGGTTTTACTAAAGATTATTAATTGGAGTATGGTTCCTATATTTAGAAAATGGTAAATTTGTGGATACTGTGGTTTTAATGCAAATACCATCCCTGCTGAAAAAAAACAATGAATTTTTTAATTAGAATGAGATTTTTAAATTAAATTCCTCTTTGTAGTGTGTTTTGGGTTTTATTCCAATAGGATTTACCATCCCAGCAATAGAATCCATCACATACAAGTAGACAACATAGTATCCATAGTACAATTCCCATTTATAACCATTAAATCCATTACATTTTATGTTGTATTTTGGGCAGGGTTCTATTGTTTTTATTTCAACAGGAATACTTCAACTATAGTTACTTCAGTAAAAACATCATTCATTTTCCAAATCGCTTTAAATGATATAACAGCAGATCAGAAGTTAACAAGCACGTGTAGCTCAAGGTGTATGTGATGCTTATTTACCGTTTAGCCGTTATGCCGATCATTTTCATGACAATGTTTCAACGATCTTTGACTGATCGTAACCCACAGATGATTACACCACACTTTAACATGTGCCTTTTTCCTCTTTTAATGTTCTATTTGCCTTTTCAGAGCGCTATCAACGATGTAGCAGCGACTACGTTTACATTAGTTTAGCGGGGAAGATCCCAGAGTTGCCAGATTTGCGTTAAAAAAATCTGCCAAATGGCCATTCAAAGCTTGCCGGAAAACCGCGAGCTTAGAAAAACTGAAATACTTGGCAACAGTAAAAGGTCCTGGCAGATCGCAAGCCAGATAAATTGTGCACACAGGAAACCCCGCTGCATAGAAACCATTTTCTACTTTTGGACCTTTTTATAAATGTAGTGGAGTAAAAAGTATGATATTTGTCTTTCAAATGTAGTCAAGTTAAAGTACAAGTACTCAGAAAAAATAATACTCAAGTAAAGTACAGATACTCAAAAAGTGTACTTAAGTACAGTACTCAGGCAAATTTACTTCGTTACTGTCCACCTCTGGTGTGGACCGATTGGCGGTTCGAAGCTCGCTCGGAGCGGGTGTAAGTCCTGTGACAAGCAGCTAAACCAGAAATGAATGATACAAAGCGACAACAGAAGTCCTACACACTGTCTTTCAGCCAACACGTGAGGGCGAATGTGACACAATATCACTATTTTTAGGGTTCGAGCGCTAGAAACCTATTGTATTTGTCTGTTTTATTCTTCTTGTTATTATTATTATTCTGCCATAAAACTGATCGGGCAGCCCAAACCGTAAGGCCGAGACAGCTGAGACTCGGTCAGATGGTAGTAGTATTGCTCGCTACTCAGATACACGGAGTCAGCCAAATCGGTCCATAGGGGGCGATGCCAAACGCGTTTACGCTCGTAACCCCTAAACCGTTTGTCACACACCCAAGTGTTTTATATCAATGTAATCATTGGCTCAATAAAAACAAAATGTATATCTCCGATTTCATTTCCGATATGCAAATTTCCCCGCTAATTTGCATTTTATGCAAAACATACTTTTGCGAACTAGTCCTAGGTTTTTCGCTCGATCGGAACCAAACCAACGTTGATGAATTCTGTGGAGTGTAATTATCGAAAAAAAAGTTGAAATTTCGATTCAGCGTCGCAGGGGGGCGGCAAAAGTTCGAATTACAATAGACTCTATTGTAAGTAGAGTCTATTACAATAAATGGCCATAACTCGAAAACGATTTGAGATATCTTCATGGGGCTTGGAACATATGTGAAGACTGTCACTCCTAGTTTTGGATAGTATGACAATGCCCAAATGTCAAAAATCTCATGGGAAATGGCCGAAAAATGCGTTCGACATGGGTAATTTTTAGGCTTTTCTGAGTATAAATGCTTATAACTTCTAAACTAAATGAGATATCAACACCATATTTGACGTGTTGATCAAAGTTCACACTCTGAGGACCCACAAAAAAAAGAGTGTGGCTGCGCCACTCGATGGCCTTATAGCTGTTAAAAAACTTTTTGATGAACACAATTGTTGTAGTATATTGCCTTTTTTCGCTGTTGAAAAGACCTTCTTGTGTAATTATCATTACATGTTAAACTTTGTCATTGTAACACGGCTATTTTTAACGGGGTCGTTTCTTTAATGGATGTGACCGAATTAACCTGAAAAGCTGATTCTCCTCATGTGAACTATATGTGCATATGTGTGTATGTGCGAAGTCTCTATAAACCAATACTGACCGTACATGTCAATTATCTGGATGTGGGGATTATCGTCCATGTTGGGTGTGTTAATGTGCGAGTCCTGAGCCTACTCGACGATGGCAAACGTACCTTAGACGCCTTAGACTGCTCGAACCTGGTAATTGCTGCTTGCAGCTATATTTATAATGATAAATGAACGCGGACCGGAGAAAGTAAACTGCACAAGGCGAAAATGTAACATAAATTATTATTAATGAGCTAGAACAGAGGCCTGTGTGAAGACATGAACGAAAAAACATCATATTTGCCAAAATATGCAGTTTATAGACCGTTTCATCGTTATTAAATAAAAGTGTGACGAAATACTATTTTGACCTGCGTTTAAATGACAAGCATTGACATGTTTTAATTCTCTCCATGTCAGTAGGCTACAGGCTTTTAAAAACAGATTCCACTTCTCAGTTGACGGGGGATGGGGACTGGGAGAGGTGTGAATGTCTCGCTTTTTGAAAGAGCGGAGTTTAGAATTAATGTCTTACCTGCAGGGTGACAAATAAACGTAAGACGTTGTAACACTGATAAGAAACTTAACTCCAAACATCTTTGCCAAAATATGCTTTTTATAATCATAATGCTCCTAATTTACTTAACATATTCACACTATATAAAATCACACTTGAACAACATATTTCCGATCATTAATTAAACCTGATATCAATTATAGCATACATATAGTTTCCTAAGCTTAAACTGTGCTAGAAATCCCCTTTTAAATGCTGCTGCATGTGATATGTTTTGATATGTTTTGACAGACCACGCTTTCAGGACAATACAAGTCATGAACGGGGCTTGCGCACTTGCTGCGGCTGCCAAATTTAAAAGAACTTTAAAAAGCCTGACATTAATTAAAGCCTACTGCAGAGGCATTTCTTGATTTATGACAACATATCTCCAATATATGTGAATGTAGCCTACCAATATGCATGTGTGAATGTTTATAACTTAATCCTGGGTTAACATCGGAGAAACCCAGCTCTGTTTGCAGTGGTATTTATTCCATATGGGGGATATATGCTGATAATCCAATGATATTATAGAGCAAATTCGGTTTTAAAGGAAATATAGCTAAATCATGTTAGAGTTGGGTTTTGCCATTTTTTATGAATGACGCGCATCGCAATACACACGAACAAACACGCAAAGAGTTTTGCACAGGGACTCTCATCTCACTCGCAGTATTTCTCAATTTGCAAAAAACACAGAGCGAATACAAACATTAAAGCTCTGCATGCAACCCAGCATTAAATGAAAACATTCCTTATATATTGAAAATGATTCAAACCGAATAAAGCATTGATTGAATGCATAGAGCAAATTTAAAATGTAAACCCTTGTTAAATGAAATTAAGTATTTGAGTTTGACGCATCAACTCGCGCTGAGTGAAGATCTGTGAATAGACTGCCACTCAGCTGTAAACAAGAGTCAACACACATTAAAGAAGTACCACCGCGGAGACGGCGATGGTGGAAGGCTCATTCTGGTTGAGTACCTACTGTACATCTGAATAAATTATACTGCATGGTTAGGCTTTCAATTAACAATGTTGATTGAGAAAACTTTTGATGGGTGGTTTACTGATAACAGTAGTTTATACAAAATTCTAAACCGTGAGAGATGTGTGTATAAACAGTGGCACAAATGTAGAGATCATACAGGGATCATTCGCTCAACTGTTGTTGCTGTTAAATTATCTTCTTGTCTCATGTTTTTCCATATCTAGGTTGGGTTGTGCCTGATTTGATTCTCACGTGTGATTGGTGTAGACAGGTGATGGTACAGTATATAAATCTACTTATACAATACACATAGCTGCCATTCTAGCGAGACGCTGACTTCTGTAAATGGCCCCACTGTGGCTCTAGCTTTAACTATAATAGCTGTTGTTTTTTCAACATTATGGTTGAAGTTCATAATACACCGATATACAGACGTGCTCAAATTTGTTGGTACCCCTCTACAAAAAACGAGGAATGCACAATTTTCTCTGAAATAACTTGAAACTGACAAAAGTAATTGGCATCCACCATTGTTTATTCCATATTTAGTAGAATTTTTTGATGCAACATAATATTGTAAATAATAAAACAAATGAAAATGTCATGGACAAAAATGATGGGACCTCTAACCTAATATTTTGTTGCACAACCTTCAGGGGCAATCACTGCAAGCAAACGTTTTCTGTAGCTCTCAATGAGACTTCTGCACCTGTTAACAGGTAGTTTGGCCCACTCTTCCTGAGCAAACTGCTCCAGCGGTCTCAGGTTTGATGGGTGCCTTCTCCAGACTGCAGTTTCAGCTCTTTCCATAGATGTTCCATAGGATTCAGATCAGGACTCATAGAAGGCCACTTCAGAATAGTCCAATGTTTAGTTCTTTAGCTGTGTGTTTTGGGTCATTATCTTGTTGGAGGACCCATGACCTGCGACTGAGAAAGAGCTTTCTGACACTGGGCAGTACGTTTCGCTCCAGAATGCCTTGATAGTCTTGAGATTTCATTGTGTCCTGCACAGATTCAAGGCACCCTGTGCCAGATGCAGCAAAGCAGCTCCAAAACATAACCGAGCCTCCTCCATGTTTCACTGTAGGTATGGTGTTCACTATGAAAGCTTGTGTTTTTCGTCTGTGAACATAGAGCTGATGTGACTTGCCAAAAAGCTCCAGTTTTGACTCATCTGTCCAAAGGACATTTTCCCAGAAGGATTGTGGCTTGTCAATATGAATTTTAGCAAATTCCAGTCTGGCTTTTTTATGTTTTTCTTCCTCCTGGGTCTACTTCCATTGAGCCCACTTTTGCTCAAAAAGCGAAACCTTCACCTCTGAGTTCAGCTTGTATCTCATTGGCAGTTATCCTTGGTTCTTTTTCTACCATCCGCACTATCCTTCTGTTCAATCTGGGGTGGATTTTCCTCTTGCGGCCGTGTCCAGGGAGGTTGGCTACAATTCCATGGACCTTAAACTTCTTAACAATATTTGCAACTGTTGTCACAGGAACATCGAGCTGCTTGGAGATGGTCCTGTAGCCTTAACCTTTACCATGCTTGTCTATTATTTTCTTTCTGCGCTCCTCAGACAACTCTCTCCTTTGCTTTCTCTGGTCCATGTTCAGTGTGGTGCACACAATGATACCAAACAGCACAGTGACTACTTTTCTCTGTTTAAATAGGTGGAATGACTGATTACAAGATTGGATACATGTGTGATACTAATTAAAAAAAACAATTGTGTATTATCTTTTCTAAGGGGTACCAACAAATGTGTCCAGGCCATTTTAGAATATCTTTGGAGAATAAGCAATAATTCATCTCTTTCCACAGCTTCTTTGCTTTATTCTATGACATACCAAAGGCATGCAAATATACATGATACAATAGCTTTTAATTTCATCACTCTTCAGGAGAAATGAAGCATTATTTCAATGAGCTGTAAGGGTACAAACAAATTTGAGCACATCTGTATATACAGTAGTGTAACTACTGTAAACAGCATTATATATTCTGCACTATATCAGCATTAGAATAACTGTCGATGCCCATTCTTCTGGAGTTTTTTCTTATACATATAACGAGAAAGGTCAATATCTGTATATTTGTTTTTCTTTTTTATAATCAGATAAGACCAGTTTATTTATTGATAGTGCATCTTCTGTACAGGAAGTCTGATTTATCATGTTTTAGATAAGAGGGCAGTTCCGGTTTATGCTTCATCTTGATCTGAAGTCTCAGTTTTTTTTCAGTAAAAATTAGCCAAACGTTATTCAACACAAAGAGGGACCAAAATATTTTATATACCACATGCAAAGACTTTCTATTCAACTCCATCCCCTATAGAAAAACCTCCAAAATAAGAAAAAAAACAAAATAACCAAGTGAGAGACTGTGACTTTTGTGTAAAAAAACATAATATAGATGCTAAACCAAACATCCAACATTTAAATCTGTGTGAAAATACGTTTGGAATGACTCGAAGCAGTTTCCAGAAGAGCTAATGTGAGATTTAGAGACAAAACTATTCCAGCCCTTGAACTTTATAGGAGTTCCACTGAAATCCAAACATCCAGACATTTATGGATAAAGTAAAGTAAGTAACACTATCCCAACCGGGCACGACATTTCAGCAAATGTGTTATTTTTTCAAAATGTGTCACACGTTGTGGCCACATAAAATGAAAAAGCTTGAATTACATGAGAGTGTTAGTTTAGGGTGGTTATACAATACAATTTTCTATGTAGTGCCTGGTTAGGGTTAGGATGCGAAACAGAACCCTCAGTGAAGTTCTAGAGGTGTTAAAAGAAACAATCTATGTTAGCAGACAACTACAGGAGAGTGATGGACAACGAATGTTCACTCGCAGACAAAAGTCATTACCAGATGTCATTCACACACATACATCAGCTCCCTAATGCCTACCCAGGGAAGCAGTTCCCAAGCAGTTCACTGTCCGGGAAGTCCATGACGAATGAAGGACACCTATGAAGAGAGGTCAGTTTATATAGCCTGCCTAACACACTCACACACGTCCACCAGTACAAACACATTGAAAGTATTTGGGATTTGAGTCAAATAAGGACAGGTTTTATTCCATCAGAATCTTTTTATGTTGCAAAGCATGATACCTAAAGTGGGATGTGTACAGTTGTGCAGACATTTGGATGGGATACATTTTTATATGTTTAAAGATCACCATCACCAAGGAAAATGAACTACCTTATCAGATTGAATTACTAAAATAAAATATTCATGTATACATTAAGCTCTCTTATGCATTCTATGCATATTACAATAAATAATTGTCACACACAGTCTGAATCTCCAGTCAGTGTGTTAACATTTTTTTTAAATCTTGCTAAATGTATTTGCTAAAAACATTACAAGGCTACAAAGTGTTTACACAACAGATACCCACAAGTTATGTCGCTCTTACATGATGTACATGACAAAAGCAACTCTGCATTCCTGATTATGTAATAGAATGTTTTTTTTTAAGTCTATCTCCTTGGTTTCTCTTTCTCTCTCTCTTCCTGTGTTTGACTGTGGTTTAATAGATGATGGGAAGGGTCCTTGGAAGATTCAGTGGTAACATCCCTGATCCATGGTGTACACAGAACTGAGAGACGTATTTTGAAATTGCTCCTGTCTGAAGAACGACCAAAGATTTCCACGTTTACAAGAAGACAGAGAGAAAAGAGAGACTTCAGCTAGATCATTCACTCAAACACACATACTGAGAAACGGGGGGAAATGAAACTTACGGGGTGACACAGATGAACTTGGTCTTCAGGTACGGCTGAATTGCTGAAAGAACAACAAGAAATGTGTTATCAAACAGGGCACCACATGTAAAAAAAGACATGTATAGACTAAATGCACTGTAAGTCGCTTTGGATAAAAGCGTCTGCCAAATGCATGAATGTAAATGTTAATTTCTTTTAAAATTTCACAAAAAATGATGTAAAAATAATGTACTCATCCTCATGCTGTATCAAACATGTACCTACTTCCATGTTCAAAACAAAACCCTCCATAACAGCTTATCTTAAAGGGATATTTCACCCAAAAATTCATTTACTCACTCCCGGGTTGTTCCAAATCTGTATAAATTTCTTTGATCTGATGAACACAGAGAAAGATATTTGGAAGAATACTTGTAACCAAACAGTTCTTGGCCACCATAGTAGGAAGGAAAAATGACAATGGTAGTCAAAAGTGCCCCAGAACTGTTTGCTTTTCTACATTCTTCAAAATGTCTTCTTGTGTGTTCAACAGAACAAAGATATTTACAAAGACATTTTTCCTGGTAGTTAATGGTGGCCAAGACTTTAAGTCATCATTTAACAAAAATTCTTCACTGTTGCTACATTTAGCTAAGATGTGTCAAGGTGGGATATTTCTTGTCCTTTCTAGAGCTCATCTCTATTCACTTTAAGAGTAAAAAAGAGAAGTTGGACATTCTACAAAATAACTTTCTTTATTAGAGGGAAAAAAGCAGAAGTATTGTTGAGAAAATGTTATTTTTAGATTAACTGTTCCTATAAAAATGTCTAACTTGCTCAACACAAGAAAATGAAAACCACACCTAAGCAGTATCCTCAGAAAGAGAAAGTTCTAGTAAACCCCACCCATCTGGCATACTTCAATACAATTCTAATGCAAAAATAGCCGTCTCCAAAATAAATGAGAAGTAACAGGAGATTGTTGCTCAACAGACAGAACTGCTTTTAGGTTGGTTTCACATTTAGTTGGATTGCCTGGTCCGAACCCTAGTTCGATTGCTCCCCCCTCCCCCTGCCCCAGCTGGACTGCGTTCATATTTTTGGGGGGGTCCGAACCGCGGGTCGTTTGCATAATCAAGCCTGCAGCTGTTTACAGTGTCGGTTGTAACAACGACACAGGAGAAGGCTGCAAAATGCATAACATTGCTCGCTTTCCTTTTATACATTTAAGTTTTTGAACCGTTAGTTTTGTTTCCAAAGCTTCAGTACATAATAGGGATGCACCGATACCACTTTTTCCTTTGCCGATCCGATTCCGATACCTGAATTCTGAGTACCGGCCGATACCGATCCTGATCCGATACTAGCACTGTTTTTCTGATCAGCGTAGAATTGCATATAATTTTATCTTTTATTGCCAGAGGTGGATAGTACCTGTGCATTTTTACTTTCAAGTACATTTTAAAATATCTGTACTTTATCAGAGTGTTTTTACTTTGGAAAAAAATACTTCCCTACATTATAAAGCACATCATACTTTTTACTCCACTACATTTCATAAATAAATGTAGTTTTTAACCTTTTAATCCATGAGTACGTTAAAATCTACCACTTTCTTTTATTTAAGTATTTTTTACTTTTAAAAGTAGAAAAGTAGGATTTTTTAAAATGTAATTAAGTACTGTATTAAAGGTAAAAAACATATACAAATGTATTTATAAATTGGAGTATGATATATGCTTTACAATGTGGTCTCATAAAGTACTTAAAAAGTAAAATACTACCATCTCTGTTTATTGCACAAAACTATCACCGTATAAAAGTCTCCAATGCAGAGTGGAACAGACTCACTCATGCGCATCCTGGACACAGAATGATGTGCTTAATGCATGCGCTTCTACGTTATTTATAGTCATGCGCATTTTGGATGCAGAATGATGCGCTTAATGCACCCGCTTCACTCACGAGCATCCCGGACGCACCAAAAAGTGCTAATGTGAAACCACCCTTAAAGTCTAAACTTTGAGTATGCACATTTATGTCAGATAACTCTACAAACAGGAAATGATGTCATGCTCGAAGACGTCTGTTGTTAAATATATTGACGCGTCCAATAGAACACAAAATGGAGGATGACCGCCCTTTAATCCCATGCAAAAACGCATCTCATTCCATTAAAAACACTTACCACATCCAGGGTCAGGGAAGTCGGTTTCAGGCTGGGCCTCCGGGCGGCAGTACTTGCCGAACGCCTCCTCTTTGGGGATCTCTGGGTAGAGGTAAACCAACGGTGACACCAGGATGTTGGTGGCATCCATGATCTTATAGCCCATGATGATCTCAGCGAAGGACATGCTGTTGAGCTGCTGCTTCGTGTATGGTTCCACCGATTGGATCTGAGTCTTACCTGCGTATGCACAGAACCACAGTTAGAAACGCTTCGTCACATTTAAACACAAGCACGGGGAGGCAATTTACTGCGGATATCAATGTTGATTTGAATGTGCAGAATCACTAAAAGAATTAGTGATGGCACACACGGTACGCAGAACTACTGCCTATCTGGCATGCATTGTTGTGATTGGTTCAGGCCCAGAAACGTTCTGTAAATTGACAGTCCAAAATGCGCTCACCGCTGATGTCTTTCTCAACCCAGGTAAAGGTGATTCCTCCCTCTTTACTGCTTTCACTGAAGCGCAGCAGGAATGTCCCAGGAGGCTTTGGGCTCAAAATGGCTCGCTCTCTTTCCTTGCTGATGAAGCCCATAATATACCTAACATACACACATAAGAGCTTGTTGAAACTAAAAAAGCAGTGACTGATATACAGTACTCAACTATAAATATGACACATAAATGATGTTCAAAAGAGTGTAGTAGCTCTCACCCTTCATTCCACAGAGCCAAGATATATTTCTTCACAAGGTCAATAATATTATCCAGCCACACCCAGAACGAGAAACCTTTGCCTGCCATGTTCTCCTGCAACACACATAGAAGCACAACATGTTTCAGGTATTTCGATAGTAAACTGAATCAGCTAGTCTGGTGACTTGGTCTAAAATTAAAAGAGAATGGCATAAACGTACTTTGCAGAACTTGGCCCATGTGATCTGGCAACCGGAGTAGTTTACACACGGACCTGCACAAAAATGAGAACCCAAATAATTAAAAGTATATATACAGACACTAAAGATACCAAAGTCAACATAGTATGCTGATAAACATTTCTGACATCAAGAGGGACATAAATTCAGCTTAAATGTGTAGAATATATTATGTTGTCGAATTGATTTAAAATGAGAACTGTAAATCTATTTATAATCTATTTTATAAGAATCTATTATTTTATTTCAAAAATATTATTTATACAAGAATCCTATTATTTTATTTACATTCCTTAAAAGAAGAACAACTAAACCAAATATATGGCAAAAAAATGATATAATCATTTCTTATTTATTTACATCTATTATATTATATGCCATATAGACATATAGACAATATATCATTTCATATCATATAATATATAATACACATACCCAGCAGTTTCTCTGCAAGTGTGGTGAGCTGTTCAATGGTCAACCCTCTCTTAGTTGTGGAAGAAAACTGCCAGCTCAACACCTCAGCCACCTGATCCCACGTCCCTACTGGAGGTTTGGTGAAGAAATTCACATTCTGTGAAAACAGAGGGAGGGAATGAGAAGTCTTAGTCATGTGAATTCACTCAAACGCTTGCAGTAAGAACCGCTTGCTGTGGTTCCATATCAAACCTTGGGATGATTGGTCAGCATGTTGTACCACAGGATGGACGCCCACGCGTTTGGCATTTGACAGATATTAGAAATGACCACCACAGGGAGCGAGTGCGTCTGGAAGGAAGATAAAGACAAGCATTTATAATTCATCATAAATCCTGTTAGTTCTGGACAGAATGTTCAGGCAAAATTCTGATAGAGACCTGAGGTTACATCATTATTTCCCAAACCCCATGAGCAAACAGAGCCGGTTGTTTTAATAAGCCGGCTTAATTAACCCGCTGTCGTTGAGTTGGTATTTAATGTGACCCTGTTGTTTTTATCTACGGGAAAGTCATAATTTAGCACGTACGGCCGTATCGGTGTGTAATAGGCATGTAGGCAGCACTGTGTGCTAGGAGTTTTAATAAGACGCAGCACGCTCAAGGACCCGATTTATGGTTACATATTCACATCCTCTCACAAGTGGCACCATGGCGACGGCTTATCATATAACCTTACTGGCTTTGGCACAGTGAATCAATTTCCAGGAGCTGTGTGGTTTAAAGCCCACATCTCAGGGTTTAATATGATCACTTTTATGATAGAAATGTCATGTGTCTGCGTGTTTTTACCTCAAGGTCAATCTTTAGGCCTTGATGGTAGACTTCTGTCTCAAATGTGATCAGATGTAGTTCTTCAGTCACGATCAGTGAGGCCTGTAATTCAGGTGGTTGTGTTAAAGAAATGAAGGTTTTTTTAACTAGAAGCTCTGAATAATAACAAAAACTGCACTTACATCGCTGTTGGTTCGGCCTCCGTTCCCACACCTCTGCTCTCGTAGAGTCTAATAAAACAGGAAAACAAATGAAAAACGACATTCCCGTAACGCACTGCACTCAACGTAGACTCAAGATTCAATCTAATTCATAAGTGCAGCTTGTCCATGTATGTCATTTGGCATGATCTGTAGATTTACACAGCACATCAATGTTTTTGAGTGAACTCACCAGATGCTTGAACTCTGCGGACAGGCTGCCATTGTTGGATTCCTCCATGTTCATCACCTTAGTGTTGGTGCCAAGAATGTTGAACTTGCGTGAACTGGAGGAATAAGACGCTTTCATTGTTAAAAACAAGAGACTTGACAGTGGTTCTGAAATCAAATGTCACAGGGTGAAGTATAAATGGCCAATGCTAAAATAAACACTTTAAAAAGTTAAGTCAGGAGCTACTTCCATCTGATCTTAACCTTTACTATAATTTTGGTTGGTGTTATACTACTAATAATATTTTGTTCATGAATATAATAGGTTTATTTAAATGTTAGTAAATGGAGCATGTGCAGCATGTCACATTTTTTACGTTATTTGACAAAACATTGTTTACACTGTTAACGGTGACAATTAAGTTAATTTCAATTTAAGTGCCTATGCGGAAAGAATACTGTAGATGGAATGGTGGAATCCAGGCATTAAAATAAGTCTGGACAAATTATGATATGTAGTATACTATATTACTATAAACTGTAGTATACTATATTAATTACTTCAGTAAATGTGCTAGTAAAGGTACTTAACATACTACTACACTTTTTCGTAGACTGTTAAAGAGCCGTCAAATGATTAATCGCGATTAATCGCATCCAGAATAAAAGTTTGTGTTTACGTAATATATGTCTGTGTGCTGTGCATATTAACTTTGTATTTATAAAAACATAATAAAAATATAAAATATCACTGCAGCGCCCGGGAAGCAAGTGGGGGTAAGGCTCAAGGGCACCTCAGTCGTTACCCACCGGCCCTGAGAATCAAACTGGCAACCTTCTGGTCAGTCCGACTCTCTAACCATTAGGACACGGCTGCCCATGTATGTATATGTGTTTATAAATACAAAATTAATATAAACATACATATATTATGTAAAGACAAACTTTATTCTGGATGCGATTAATCGTTTGACAGCCCTACTGTTAAAAATATGTAGATTAAAGAAGATAAAGTTCAAAAACACTGTAGTATGTAGGATTTTCTTACCATTATTTAGTTTATGCTATAGTATACTCAAGCATTTTTTTCATGTGGGCAAATATATTAATATTGTATTGTAAAGCATAGAATAAAAAAACTCAAATGAAAGTGATTTTTGAAAAAAAATGCAATCTGGGAAAATTAGGTTTTAAAGGGCCCTACATCTACTCTGTAAAATCGCTTAAAGGTGCCATAGAACGGGAAGTGTATTTATCTAGGCATAGATGAATAATAAGAGGTCTGTACATGGAAATGACATATCGTGAGCCTCAAACACTCTTGTTTCCTCCTTGTGTAAATCTTGTGCATGCAAAAGACCACTGAAAACGAGGGCAATCCCAACATAACATCGACTGTGACGTTACAGTCGGGATGTACGCTCCCAACGTTGCATATACCCGTCCATATTCTAGGCCAGCCGGACGTGCACTGCCGAGTCATCTGAAGTTCTGCAGGTATTGTGAATAGGGTTGGGCGATTTCTACCAAATTAGCATCGGACAATGTCTACACTCTACAGTGAAACCTCGCAATAGACGATGACATCATTGTCTTCTTTAAATAAGCCGCGACGTTATGAAGTGAGGCGCGTTTAGGCACGAGCTGCGCAGAGACACGTCTTCTTCATACAGCGCGAGCTGGGCGGTTATCAAGTCAGGCGTGTGTCATCAGTGCAGTGTAAGCTTCTCAGGTATAAACTCATGCGCGTCTTCTTTATACAATGCGAGCTGCGCAGACTTAGTCTTTAAATGAAAAAAACTTCTTTATACAGTTATAAAGTCAGGCATGTCTGCGCAAGCTGAGCGTCTTCTGTAAACAGCGCGAGCTGCACAATTATAAAGTCAGGCGCGTCTGATCTGTATTGTGCGAGTTTATATGTCCCTTAGGCCTTGTTTATATTTGTTTACAATGCAATTTGACGCACAGAGCAGCGAGAGTCACGTGACAAAGGTGAAAGGGACAGCTTTTCGAACCTGGGACCACATCAAGCAGGCTTCGCTCAGCGTTTTGATACTGATTTAAGAAGGGGGAAATTCCGACTATATTTGCACGAAGACCCCTGCCGCAAGCAGTAAGTAGTGATTTTATACACTTCTTCCATTTCACGTCGGACAGTAGAGATCTGTTGGCTGTGAGCTAGGGCTCTCACTAAATCCTTGGTGTTTCGAGTCTGACGTCATCACGCAACAGTGCGCAACAGAGTTTTTTAGGCGATTTTAACAAACAAATGTAGTCTAGATGGTTAGAGTTAGGTTAGGGTTAGGTTAGGGTATGGGTTAGGGCAAAGGTTTCGTAAGACTTGAAACACCAAGGATTTAGTCAAAACCAAAAAGCCACGCCCACGGATCTGACTCGAAACACCAACGATTTAGTGAGAGCCGTGAGCTAGTGGCATGAGCTGCGCAGCGAAACAGCCAATCAGAGCAGAGCTTAAAATTAATATTCATGACCCTTTCAAATAAGGTAATAACAGACAGTTTCATTCTAGGGACAAATCCTAGGGTTGTAAATGGACATGTAAAACTGTTTCTGAATAATTTTTGCACTTAATAAAGCCACATACCTTCTATGTAGATATCAGAGAACAATTTAACATATTGTTTCAATCAAATCTTTGGCACCTTTAAGATGTAATAAATTTGACCTCAGAACTCACCCTCGAATGGCTGCCCCTTCGCCCGACTCCCTGCCGAACACAAGAGAAGAGAACATTAACTAGAAAAGAAGTCATTTCAATCTGATATGAGACATAAGACTGCACTTACTTGTCAATGCACACTTTGATTTTCAGCTGGTAATTCAACTCTGGAAATTTCACGAGTAACCTGAAAAAGAAGAGAACATGTTAGGTTGTGGTGTCTGTCCCTTCTTCAGAACGCTCCATTCTTTCACGCGACTCGTCTGTGTGTAAATACCTGACTTTGGTGGTAAACTGCACACCGGTTTTGATGACGAGAGGTCGGTCTGGGTGCATGGGCATACACGGCTGTCTCTCAACGACAAACGCACTGCAATGTGACGAGCAGATCACAAGAAGACACGTTCAGATCTTATGGCTGCTCATCAGTAGCAGATATGAGATGATAAAAAGGTCATGTGCTTTACAAACCTCTTCATAAGGTTGCGGAACAGATCTACGATCTTTTCCTCCAGAGCAGGGCGGTGCTGAATGATGGGATCTCCTTTATACGAGACCTTCTGCTGAAGCTCCTCCAACTTCTTGATCTGCTGTCTGATCTGCAGCTGTGACTCGGCCAATGAGGTGATCCTGAAAGGAAGGGCTCTTTAAAACAGAACTCAACAGCGTGTCAGGTTGTAAAGGGACAGCTCTCCCGTACCATGTCTCTAAACGGTCCAGGCAGATGTTGGGTGGTCCTCCGATGCAGGCGATCTGCTGTCTCCTCTTCCAGTCGGCCAGTTCTTCATCTGTCAGGTTCTTCTGCACGAAATCCATGGCAGAAAGCAGGCCAGCCATCTCGGTCACTATTTGCTGCAGAACAGACAGTAGGATTATGATGATGATCTTTCACCCCACAAGCTTCTGCTGTACAAATGATCTTGTTTATAATTCTGGAGTGACACTGCCGGGAGGCTTCTAGTCTTGGTCTGTGTCTTACCCTCCTCAGCTGATCTAATGCACTCAACATCTGCTCCAGCTGAGCCATCTTCTGCCTGGTAGCTGCTGCTTGGCTGTTTCCATTCAGGTCCTGGGACAATTCTGAAAAGTTTCACACAGAGAGAGTAATGTCACACATAATTCCTCGACTAGCGCATTTGAGAATTTTCAAAACATTTAACTTTGCTTGCCATACCTCCAGCACTTTTCAGAGTTTTGTAGTTGAAGTCAAAGTCGTCCTGGAGGTTCTCCAGCATCTTCATCTTCTGTTCCATGTCCTACACACACACACACACACACACACAAAAAGAGTTTTTGTCATGAATAATGGGCGTGTATGTGAGACAATATTTTTTTTTCACGCCAGTGTATCAATATATAATCATGTCCACTGGTGATTCTATTGGTGGGATGTAAAAAAATACCCAATATGGTCCACACCAAATTTTTTTTTTAAGTATTGCAATAAGTATCGTATTGAAATATATTGTATCGTGACGTATCTTTTGAGATATGTATCGTATCGCAGGGTCCTTGCCAATACACAGCCCTATTAAATTTTGCACACTTGTCAAAGCAAACAGCAACTTAAAAATAACTATTATTGTGTGTTATTATCCCAAAATATCTGAAAAAGGCTGCTGTTAGCTCAACTGGTAAAGCACTGTGTTTGCATCACAAAAGGTGGTGGGTTCAGTTCCCAGGGAACACACATGTGGATTAAATGTGTAACTTGAATGTAAGTCACTTTGAATAAAAGCATCTGCCAAAATGCATCAATGTAAATGTATAGTCACAATATTTACTAACCTGTACTCTTTTCCTAATGTCCTGCAGGTTGTGTTCCAATATCTGCTGTTTCTCGGTGACCACTGTGCCCGTGGGGTGAGCGACCTGACCGTCCTACATACATGAAAGAAAAAGGAATTGAATGGCTGCTTTAGAAGCTAAAGACAATGTGATCAGGCATCTCTTAAGTTTCGCAAATCTTTTGTATTGTACAATATTGTGTTCGTTCATGGATGTGCATGTGACCTGCTGTGCAGTGGTGGCTGTCTGCAGCAGCCGCTGCTCCTCCCACAGGCAGCGAGCGACGATGCGAGCGATCTCCATGGGCTTCTCCAGATACTTGCTCTGCAGGTGCTGTTTGATGCGCCGCAGGTTGTGCTGGTACAGGACGTTGTTCTCCTGCAGAAAGCGGCTGTACTGCTGATCGATCTCCCCCAGCAGGTTGTGGAACACCAGCGTGGCGTGCGACTCCTTGTTGGCTGCGTACGCCCTACGGCAGATGAGAGCAAACATGTTAGTAATGCATGGCTTATTCCATGCGTGAACTTGATCGATTGCTAGGCATCCACAACATATTTGAGTTATATGTATATTGTATATAAATAGTGTTCTAGAACAATAAATAGAGCTGACTTTTAAACAATAGTTATTGTAGACTGTGCTAATGTACCTGCAGCACATTACAGCGCTTCAATTATATAATGCAATAGGTGATAAATGTCTGTCTACAAAGTAAATGAATTGCTTTTCACTGGCTACATTAGTAAGCCAAGACTAGACTAGACTCTTTCCTTGAAATTTAAAGAGGGCAATTTTGTGTCATCTTCTTTTCTATGCATATTAGTCACACAGATGTTGAAATAGTTATGAGCTTCGAATTCCTGGAAGTTCTTAGCAGGCCTCTCTTGGGACTTGTTCTAATGATTGAAAGATTCAGAAATGATTTCACTTCTTGGAGTTTTCAGATCCTGCAAATGCTGCGAGTATTTTTAGCCTTCTACCAAACTCCACCCAAGCTTTCACAATCTTCGAGGAAAATGCCTGGAGACAACTTCCAACAAACTTTCTTAAATATATTTGCCGTACATCCAACCTTAAACGGACCGTTCGCCCAACGATGAAATGTTTTTTTGATCATTTTCTAAGCCTCATCATTCCAAACCTTCCACAAAACACTAAAGATATTTTGAAAAACGTTGGTAAGCAAACAACATTGACCCTCATTGACTTCCATCGTATGGAGACCACTGAAACATTTCTCAAAATATCTTCTTTTGTGTTCCACACAAGAAAGAGTCATATACAGACGGCTCGACATGGCTCTGTGGTCTTAACAATGTCTTCTGACAATAATCGATGCGTTTGTTTAAGAGAAATATCCATATTGACAGCGCTATTAATTTTAAAGTCTAGTTTCCGTTATCCCTCAGGCTGGGCGCACACTGATGCTTGCTTTCGTAAGTTCTGGTGACGAACGCGGTATTTTTCGGTTTGAGCCAATAGGACAGGGGTGTCGAACTCGATTTCATCCCGGGCCACATCAGTATTATGGTTGCTCTCAAAGGGCCGGTTGTAACTGTAAGACTATATAAATGTATCCACTCTTTTATCACACTGCATAATTACATCTGCACTTAATTACTCCTTTTGGTAATAACTCAATTAATACCTAGTTTTGACAGTAAAAGACCAGTAAAATAAAGTGTATTCAAGTGTACAACTATTGTACAGTTTATTAAAAAAAACAATTATATGTTTCTGTATGAACACATAGTCGGTCTGCATAGTGTTTCTTGACAAGCTAACATTTTTAAAGGCCTTTGTGGTCAGGGCACACTTGCTCACATATCTTCAGCATACACTGCTTTAAAAATGTACCTTCTGAAAAACACTTGGTAACTCGGGCGATTTCTTCAGCCACAATAAAGCTGGCTTTCACGGCTGCATCACTTTTTGCAGAAGCATTTGCAAACAAATTCTGCCAAAAATGTAAGTTTTTTTCAAGTCTTGTACCTTTTGTTGCTTTTCTTGGTGGCTAAGGTTAGCATACTTTGCTCTGTGTTTGGTTTCGAAGTGCCGACGTAAATTGTACTGTATTCTTTGAGCACAGCCACCCCTGTTGAAAAAAACAGTATATGCTGGGTTAGGTATGTTTTGATGCTGGTTGGACCATCTTAAACCAGCTATGGACCGCACATGACCAGCTAAAGACCAACTAAACCAACACAAACCAGCATCAAAACATACCAAACAAGCATATGCTGATTTTTTTAACAGGGATGGCCTCCTGGCAAAGACGACACAACGATTTGTTTCCATTAAGCACAAACATGTATTTGCTTTCCCATCCCTCTTGAAATAGCCTCCCCTCTGCATCAATTTTTCTTTGTTTGACACGATGTGTCTAATTAATATATATATATATATATATATATATATATATCATATCACTCACTTATTACACCGCTCGTTGGAATGCTTGATTCTGATTGGCCAGTCGCGACATTTGCAGGTTCGTTATTCCCAGATAACCTCTCAAAACTAATAACACAGGGTAACCCTGACGCAACAAATCATTTTGACAGGTTTTTTTTGACAAATTAAAAATAAATATGTCTTTTAACAACATATATGACATTATATTTACAAATTATTAAACCAAATTGAATGTTCGTGACATTTGAACGTTGTTTCTTACCTTAAAACCTAAAGTAAACAGCTTTTCCTGTTAGGTCTGCATTCAGTAAAAATGAGCTAATAAAATATTACAAATTCACATTTCATGTCAAGTTTTTTTCTCATGTGGTAAGTATCCCGCGTAATAAGCGGGATAATGTACAAGCAGCCGGCTGTTATCGCGAAATAAGCCCCTCCAGTGTGAAACAAGAAACAACCTGATCACACTGGAGGGGCTTATTTCTGCGATATATATGGACACTGCCACCTACTGGCTAGATGTCGTCATCGCGCAGGTAATAAAGTTGAGTTGCATTTTCAGGTCGTGGACATAAAATGTATAATAACAATACAATAATTTGTAAGCTCTCGCGGGCCACATAAAATGAGGGGGCGGGCCGGATTTGGCCCGCGGGCCTTGTATTTGACACATGTGCAATAGGACGTCACTCCTATATGCAGAAACATTTGTTACCGTCATTTGCCGGAAAGCAAGCATCAGTATGCTAAATGACTGCATTCAACTAACAACCAAAATATTTTATACTTTAATAGAACAACCCTGACATACAGCAACTTTAGTAATGTCTGCGCTTGATGCAGAATGCAGCGGTGATATTGTTTGAGGATTAGCAAAACTGCAAAAGTCAGGAAACAACATTCTGCATGTAATCTGTTTTATAGGCTGAAGAGATAAAACTCAGCTTCAATGCAACATCACACTCAACGTCAAGCAAATGTATTGGTCCAGTTTGAACTCATCTGCCCACTAGAAACATATCAAGTATTTCTTCCTCATTCTTCCCAAACAAATCAACGCATCTTAAAGTATGTCATGTACAGTAATGTTGCTTGGGACAAATATCATGTAATTTAATTTTAAACTATGCGAGTCGCACAGCAGGATTTTGAGCAGCACCCTGAGTCACAGCTAAGCATTGCCGATGGATGTCTCATGGAAACCTATGTCCGTTTCTTGAAGCTGCGACGTGACGCAATACTGTGGTTCTTGTCCTTTGTGTGCCCCCCTTTTAGACCGCATAAAAATGCCATGCTCAATTTAAAACAAGCCTCTTTTTGACATGTTTACGTGAACGAAATCTCAATTTCAATAAGTGTAAAACATTTAGCCATTAAACTAGTCAAGCTTTAGTGACTCAAGGGTTTTCGACTACTGCCCATCTTCACTGCCTGCAGTTACATCACTTTCTTTACTCGTTCTCTTTTCTATGTTTATTCAGCATGCTATAATACAGAAAGTAATCAGAAGACTGAAACCGGACATGAGTCAGTTGAGTGAGACATTTCAGATCCACAACAAAATGATTAAGAAGACTTACAGGCAAGTTATACTGACACAGCGTGATAATACAGAGAACTTTTGGCACAGTGTGTGTTATTCTTCGCTCAAGACTTTCCAGGAGCACTTTTACGGGCAGAGGCGTGACATCACAAGTGCAAAAGGGCAAAGTTGACCGGCATACTGAGAATAAGGAAGTGCGGCTCCAAACATGATGGATAGAAGTGGTCATGACTTCTCTACAAGATGTTAGAATTAAAGAAACAGTTCACCTTCATCATTCACTCGCTCTCAAGTTGTTCCAAATCTGTATAAATGTCTTTGTTCTGTTGAACACGAAAGCAGATATTTTGAAGAATGTAGGACAGCAAACAGTTCTGGGGCGCTTTTGACTACCATTGTCATTTTTCCTGCTATGGTAGTCAATGGAGGCCAAGAACTGTTTGGTTACAAGAGTTCTTCCAAATATCGTTGTGTTCATCATTTGGAAACCCACGAGGGTGAGTAAATGATGACAGAATTTGTATTTTTGAGTAAACTTTCCCTTTAACACCTTTTTAAAGTGATAATGAAGTGATGGGTATCTTTTCTTCTGATGTGAGAAACTGTTCCTTCTGAAATAGTTCTGTGAGAACTGAGAAGCGTTTGCTGTAACTCATGTCATGTCCCTGTGGCTTTCAATCTTTCGATTTGAGGTTGAGTAGCTTATGAAACAAATAAAACAACCATTGATGATGTCATATCCTGTCTACCGCTGACAACTCACCAATCCTGGCTCTCGATCCAGGGTGCCAAGAACTGCCGCAGCTCCATGGGGAAGCTGTCGCTGTACAGGTGATACAACTGCTCCAGGTAGCGCGTCTCTAACTGCTGTAACTGATTCCACTGGGCCATGTTGACCTACAGGAGAGAGAGTGAAAGATGAATGGATCAATTCAATCATCACTTCAAAACAAAAGAAAAAGAAACATAACAGGTCTTTCAGCCTGCCAAATTCTTTTCCTTACAGAAATAGCACCCTGTCGTGAGAGGAGGAAAAATATTAGTGAACTTCCTCATATGCGCTTCAAAACAAAGCCAAACAAAAGACTGCATTTAGACTGTACGTGCTATACTGTTTTTAGATTCATTTTGGTTTCATTTATATAATGTAGATGTTGTAAAAAGGGTCTTCATGGCAACATCATACTGTTTATACCAGACAAACATTAAAGATGTCAAAGAAGCGAAAGGAGCACGTCGAGGCCACAGAAATCAGTGGCAGTTTATCTTGAAGCATCGCGAACATCCGTTTAAAGAGGAAAACCTCAAAAGCCCATGAAGCCGGTCTCTCGGAGTATTACATCAAACAGCTACTGAACACACACACTGTCACGCATGCATACACAGCCACAAGCAGAGGTTTATGCTGACAAACAGAAAAATATCGGAAACTAAGCACGCTTTCATTGGACCCTTCTTCTCTCATGTTTGCCCACACAAATAACTGATATTTTGTAGATGGAAAGAAAGCGAGAGTAGAAAAGGGAAACACGTCCTGAGTTCCTCACAGATTCAACAAAATGTTCTTCATTTCGCTTCCTTTTCAACAAAACTCTTCCAAACACTGAGCTGTCTATCAGCCAGAACAGAACTGTCATTTGTTTCTGTATTGCATTTGCAGCATTCTTTATTTAATATTGTACGTTATTAAAGAGGTTGATACAACTGATCAGAAAACAGAATAATCAAATCTAACGCTAACCTAAAACAAAGCAAAGAAACAAACTTACGTAGTTCTCAACACAACGGGTAGCAACTGCGCTCGCCATGTCTGCCTGTTAAATGAGCAATGGGGAAGTGAGGGACTTGTTTCCCGTGCAGGTGTGATTTGATGTGGAGGGTTGGACTTGGACCCATAGATAGAAATACCCAGATGTCTACACTGCATAGATCGCATATATCTACACTGTAAACCCAAGTAAGATAACTCAAAACATTTGTGGAAACTGATTACCTCAAAACTTTTAAGTTGATAACTCAATTCTTTTGACTAAAGAACACTAAACACATAAGTATAGTAAACTCAAAAGAATTAATTTTGAGTAAACTTCATTTTTCATTATTTCATTTTACATTTCCTTGAGTTTCACTTATCAATGTTGTCATGAAGGGACAACAGCCAATTACAACTGTAGCATTACCGATGTAATGCCTTCAGATCAAACAATAACATTTTGAAAAGAGTCTGTTTTCCTCCTAAGCAAATGCTCTACTCGTCTGCACAATGGTAACCTCATTAAAATCACTAATGTTACAAAACTCTTTAAATAACAGTAGAACGGATCACTGAACATTTATAAGCTTCCTCCCATTGTTATTTTGATATAAACACATAAAATAACACTTTATTTTGAGATTTACTTCCATTATCCAGTCCACACAAAGCATGCTGGGAATCGCTCTGACGTCATTGGAAGACATAATTAAAAATGTTGAGTTAAGTGACTTCTTATTTTTGTGTCCCTGGAACTCAAAATATCACAAAAACACTTAAAAGTTGTAAGATACTTTTTCACAGTTTTGAGTACAGTTATCTTATTTTGAATGAGTAGATTATACCATTCGGCAATACAGTCATGTGCATGGTATGAACCATGGTACAATAATTGCTAGGACTATTTCACAATATATCACTGTATTGGTCTGCATTTGAACATTTTTAATTATTGCACAAACAAATTATGATTTAATTAAATTAAAGACAGCTGAATATAAAAAGTCGATTTGCCTATCTGCACTCTGTTGTTAAAAGACACACTGTACAAATGCAACTGGCCTCATGTACCATGCAGTAGAATTTAAGGAATCTTGGCAAAAATGACATGTGAGACATGAGCAAAACTTAAGGAGTCAAGGTCCAGGAGAACAGCTACAAAATTTTACCAGAAAATTTTTGTTTTGTCCAATAAATATCTTAGAAGTGTTTTGTCTATTTTGTACAACCTGATCACTCTTTACTATTTTATGAGGTGGCATATTCGTATGAATTTGTATGTTGTGAATCGTACAAAGCATACAATTCCTAGGAAAAAAAGCAATACTGAAGCCCCACCCCTAACCCTGCCCTTAAACCTAACGTCAATGGCGCATAAGCAAAACGTACAAATATGTACGAGTGAGATTGTACGAATTCATATGAATTGGCCAAAATTAGCCACATCGTAAAATAGTTACGATAGTTTTTGCAGTGATATTGTGTTGATTTTGTACCATACACTAGAGGTGCTCTGATTGATCGGTCGCCGATCACAATAATCACTTTGGGAAGTATGGTCGGCGGTCTCTATAAAGGCCGATCTAGAAAAGCCGATCAGATGACGCAAAATGCGCGAGACCTTTTTTTACGCGCTACGAAAATGGCTTCACCGGTCTGGAAATTCTACAAGGTTTGTGAAAAAGACAATACATTAGCAATCTGCAACGTGTGTACCAAGCAAATTCCACGAGGCGGGAAGCACCCAAAACCACCAACCTCATCAGACATTTGAAAGTTAGTCACGTAAAGGAGTGTGAGTAGTTTTCAAAGTTAGCTAGCGCTAAGAGAGAGCGGGACAGTTCAGCAGCTCAAGTGCCACTCTGCAGAGATCGCGTTAACTGAAAATTCTCCGTGATTTTTTTATCAGTGATGGAAAATCTGAAGGCAATCTGTAATTTTGACGGATTACAATAAAGGTGATTTGTAATTCCCAGTTTTATAATTTCCTTTCATCAGAATGTGATCGTTAACGGACTGAACGTGATTGTGAGCAGCAGGAGGTAGGCTATCGCGAAGGGATGTGTGTTTCCTATTCATTAGCTTACTCTCAAATGCCTGGTCAGTTTTACAAAACGCGAGTGTGGTCAGCAGAGCCTCGAGGTGCATATGCATCCGTCACTCCCTGCGTCCCGTGCACGCATACACACACAGACGCGCAGTGGTGCAGTCTTTACAGAGTTTTAAAATATATTTTTTTATTGATCTTATGTAATATTCTAATTTTTTTTAAAGTTTTCATTATCTGTAAGCCATAATCATCAAAATTTCAAGAAATAAAGGCTCGAAATATTTCACTCTATGTGTAATGAATCTATATAATATGGGTTTCACTTTCTGAAATGAGTGACAAAAAATATTGACCTTTTTCACGATATTCTAATTTTTTGAGATGTACCTGTGACCAAACCACAGCAGACCAAAGATGTAGATGACCAAACCACAGCTTAAGCTTAAGTTATAGTCGTGCGTAGGACCTACGCCGTAACCTACGGCGTAGCCTACGTACGTAGACGACGCCGTCGTGAACATTTATGGTTCTGCGTTGAGAGTATGCGTCGTACTGCAATTACACCGCCGAAATGCTAGTTGGCGCTTTGTGTTTTCCCGGGTTGCTCTTCTTCGCCGATGTTTTGTGTGTATGCTAGTGTTTGCAAGTGATGGAAGCTGATCGCATCTTAACGGAGTTGGAGCTGATCGAAGTAAAAAAACAGTTACTTTTAATTAAATCACTTAAACAAAAAGCTAGAAACCAGAGATGTCGATGCTCGCCATGTTGTTCTTTTGTGGACTCTGAACTTGCCAGAAGAAGACGCCAGAGAAGAAGATGCCAGAAATGCGTAGAAGGAAGTACGATGCTGCCAAACCGACCAATCACAACGCTTGCGGTCCGCGTAGGGTCCGCGTTGAGTTGACGCGTTGTTACATTTTTGGAGAGGTGCGCGTCAGGCTACGGCGTAGGGTACGCACAGGGTACATGGCTCTGCGTAGGCTACGCCGTAGGTCCTACGCAGAAGTAAAAATCGCCCATTACTCGTGAGTACAAAACACCTTTTACAGGCACCTGTCATTAGGGCTGTCACGATTATGAAATTTGACTGACGATTAATTGTCTAATAAATCATTGCGATTATGACAATTAATTGTCTGTTTTAGGGCTTTGGCGATTATGATGATTAATTGTCTGTTTTAGGGCTTTGACATTTAATTCTCATACATTTTTGATTCAGCGATTGAAACGACCATATTGTTCTGAATACAAGACTGTTTTTTTTCTTGGAAATACATCGGAAAAATTGGGTCATCATATATTTAAGGTTTAGGCTTTTACATTTCAATAATACAACCGCCAAATACTTGTAAATGAAGTAAATTGATCAGGTGTGAATTGAAGCCACCATTAAAATACTATCAGTCATAGAAAAGCTTCTAGTCAGTTTTTTTCTCACTTGCAAGACTACAGTAAAATTTTACTTGTGTGTTAATGACATTTTGGTAGACTGGTTTTCACACTGAGATTTGCTTAAATAATATTAAATTGTACTGCAGGTAATTTGTATATGTTTTAGTTTTTTTTTAAGTGATTGTGTTGTGGTGGTACATTTTACAAGTATTACCATGCTTTAGTAACAATATATACACTGAAATATGCAATATGCAGATGCACTACAGCTCCCCTTAGCGTCTTCTATAGAGATGTGCAATAATTGCGATGATCTGAAACTATCGCAATGAGACGATTATTTAATAATCGTGACAGCCCTACCTGTCATTGTTACTGATTGGACATTTGAACATAATCATTTGTCTGTAATTAGCCTATTATTTTATGTCTGACAACAGAAACATTAAATATATAAATGAAAAGTCCAAAATGAAAGTCTAGCGCAACCTCTGCTCAGCTGTTGGTAACAGATGTTTCAAAAGCATCAACCCTACTGCAAGGACAGTAAGAAGCATAAAGAGATATCACATAAAATAATGGAATGCATTTTCTTTGATCATCAGCCACTATATATTGTGGAAGACGAAGATTGTCTGTGACTCATGTCACAGGCTGCTATGTTTTATGTAAATATGTTGTTACTTGCCAATATTCAATTGTCAATTCATCAGACTTTCTCTTCTCTTAATTTGAATACTTGATGTACATTGTTGTTAAATATAGTTGAATAAATAATGCTACTGAGAAAGCTTCAAATAGCTGCTGTAATCGGTGATCGGTATCGGACGATACAGCTTTCAGTGATCGAGGATCGGCCCCAAAAATCCTGATCGGAGCACCCCTAACCATACACCTCATATTTTGATGGTTAAATCTAACTGTGGCGAGGGAGGCGGGACGAGAGCCGTGTGGGAATGACGCGAGGCCGGTGGTGCGAGTGATAATGAGTGTCAGCTGTGCGTTACACCGGTCTCGCATCCCTCACGGAGGAGCTCCGGAAGCATAAGTGGAACGACAGGAGTGTACGACGAGAGAGGACCGGGCCCGGACATGTGTTAAGTTTAGGGATGCTCATTTCGGTTAATTTCCCTAACCGAGAACCGACACTCGTTATCCGAACATTAACCGTTAACCGATAAGATTCTAATAATAAAAAATTCCAAAATTCCGTCCTCCGGAGGTCGCGTTTGTCCGCCGCATACGCCTTCGCATGCGACATCCGGAGGATGCAGACTTCGAAATGAGACACAGCTACAGTTGACGAGGGTCTGTGACACGTAAAATATACACAATTTTTTTCACAGATTTATTTTAACATGCAAACAGCAGCATAACGAATACATCAACAACAGCACCTGCATCACATTTTCACGAACCTGCGGCGTTTTGGACAATGGAGAAAATCTAAAATAATATAAATCCAAAGCATAAAATAAACAGGCAAGAAAAAAACTGAATTAAATAACAAATTATGACAAAACGAAAACACAGAAGAACTGGCAAAGTTTATTTCCGTCAGAAAGTTTTTTCATCAAATAAAAATAGCAGGCCTACCTCAATCCAAAGCTTGGAGTTTTTATTTAATAAAGTAACATGTTTACGTGTTGTGGTGACAGTCTGGAGCTTGTTGACAATTAGACCTGTGGCAGAAAACACCCTTTCAGATGGCACGGATGTCCCGGGAATGTAGAGATAACGCCTCGGGAAGCGTGTCACATTTGCTTTCCACCAGCCAGTCTTGGCTAAACATATATAAATCCGATCTGCTATACCACCAAAAATACAAAGATTATTTTTTACTTATTCATATTTCACATTCGTATTTTTACGTCACGTCTAAAAGAAGGGAGGGAAACCACTGGTCGCGCCGTTTTCTTCTCCTTTCCAAAGCGCACGGGCAGCCGATGCTAAGCATCCATGAGATACGTTTATGTAAAGGATAAATAGATGGCTAGCACCGAAATTCCCTTGCAGTAGCTCCGCTATTAGCTTTGCTGAGCCGTAGACACGCCAGGAAGACAGAGAATGTCACAGCGCATTGTGAACACGATTGTCCCGTGTCTACATTTAAAACAAAGAACTTGAGCAAGGCTGGCAGTGGCACTCCGTTTGGAGGAGTAAAGCCCTGACAGATGTGGCCTCAACAATCAGATGAATTACACGTGTCCAGTTTCGTCAAGTGATTTGCGTGATCGGATTTTAATCTGTCTCGAAAACGTTTCGGAGGGCATTTACACCTAGTCGCACGCGTCTGCACGCTCCGTGAGTTAATGCTTAGCATGTTTTTCTTTCACCATACAGAAAACTAAAAACATGTACGATTTAATAGTCATTTAAAAACGTATTATGAAATTATTTTGATTATTAAAAAAAATTATTAAACTTAAAATAAACATACCTTTTTAATCGTTTAACTGATAGTATTAACCGGTCAAAATTTTAACGGTCGGTTAACGGTTAACCGGTCAATATGAACATCCCTAGTTAAGTTTGTATTTATGTTCTTGTGGCCGGCAGTCGACCGTGAGGTGGCTGCCGGCCTTTTATTTCCGTGTTATTGTTTGTTTATTTTATTAAAGTTTTTGAATGTTCACCGGTTCCCGCCTCCTTACTTCCCTACTTTGAACTGTTACACTAACCTATACCATTTAATCTATTTATGCATTTGGCAGACGCTTTTATCCTAAGCGATTTACATTGCATTTGTATCCCTGGGATCGAACCCATGACCTTGGCGTTGCTAGCGCCATGCTCTAACCACTGAGCTACAGGAAAGCTTTATATAATATTTTAGCTATATAAAGCTTTCCTTTATATAATCTTTATTATAATATTTGCATTAACAGCAAATATTGTAAAAAAAAATTATAGCATATATTTCTAATTCATTATCTAATGATTTTACATTACATTAAAAATATAAATTAAAAAAGTATATATTAAAATATAAATAATGTGTACTGTATGTCTTACATTGAATATGAAGACTAAGACTAATGTTGTTTATTGAGCAATTTGAAAGAACTCCTTTACATTTATCTGTATTTCTTTATCTGTATATCTATATTTATCATATTATAAATGTTTTGGATTGCTAAATTCATTTACTGTATGCTGTCTAGCCATTCTATGATGGGCATTCAAATAATACTTATAAGAATGTTTTACAAACACCCCATTTAATGTTAATATATTTAATGCAGTGAGATTTATGAAAAATATCTTCGTTGTATCAGCCAGCCCTACGTAACACACAGAAACATAATAGTGTGTTACATAAACACAACAGGAAATATTTTAAAAGCATGCTTGTTTTTTAGGGACACTGCATATAAGATGACACCCATTATCTTGTATCATATGACCAAGTACCGTAAGTGTAGATAAAAAAAATTAAGGCTTGTGATCCACATTCTCCCAGAGGAGGATTAGGGTATCTCCCACCACCTGGCACCCATTCTCAACTTTCAACCGCATCAATGTTCCCAACAACAACAAAAAAATCCCCAAATCAGACCAGCATCTATCCGATTGTGAACTAAATGACAGCTGATCACTTACACAACGTGCCAAGAAAGATTCAAAACAATACCCGTCCACACAATGTTGGTTTGCCTTCTTCCTTTAACGTGTTAAGTAACCAGACTCACTTCAGACTTGAAAAAGTCGGACTCAAAATGCTGTGAGAAAATGCAAAAGACAATGAATCATATTTTGCTCTAGAACATCAGTGGTTTGGCAGCAAGAAGATCTGTCAGAGCATCTGAGGAGTCCCAGAGAGGATTGAGAAGCTAGAAGAAACTTTAGAGGAAGTTTAAACCGCAGCTCTCAAATGAGTAACCATGAAGGGGATGTATGCAAATAGAGGACAGATAAAAATCTCCTGTTATTGATAACACAAGAAGGTACACACAAGGGGACTCATTTATCAATCTAACGTAGAAACGAGCGCAGATCCGTGCGCAGAAATCATCTTACGACAGGGTTCACGTGTAATTCATCAAACATTCGTATGTCGGCAATCTCATCGTACGAATGATCGTACCTTGATAAATGCGGCGGCTGAAATCGATCGTAATTTACATATCACGCCCCTATAAATTCAGGTTGTAGACGCCTCGCCCCTAGATTTTGCAACATGGAGAAACGTAATCCGGCCAAAAGGAGAAACTGTTACGATTTAAATATGTAAACTTTAACCTTGAAAAGCGAAATCAGAAGTGAAAACAGTTTATAAAGAGATCACTGCTGCGGGCAACAGCGAACCGAACTCCAGCTGAGGTTTGTATTTTTTATTGGATATTTACGTTTTGTAAAAATGAACGCAAATAATTAATTATTATTGTTTCACTATTATTTTTACACTAAAAGTATTGTTGTTGCTTTAAATTACTTTGGTTGTAAAATGCATTTAAATTTAAATTAATCTGACTTCAGTCTTAAAGAACTGTGTTTGAGTAACAGTAAAGTGTTAATTTAAAAACGAATGTAGGTGTAAATTTTTGCGGCGCAATCAAATGTGTATTAAATGTGTAAGTGTTTTTTATTTTAAAAAATAATTTAGGTGAAGAGAAAATGGTCTGTGACGGAGGAGACATTTAAGCAAATCTTGCATTTCAGGATGCTTAAATGAAGCACACGCTGTTTTATGATTTTCTTAATTTATTTATTTTTCTCTTTCAGATCGATCAGAGGCAAGAACCAAAACAGCGGTCTTCTGTCCCCACAAACCGGCTTGGAGCCTGCCACACAAAGCCAGGCAATCTCAAGCTTTTACCCAGTGCGTGTCTTCCACCCCCAAAGCGAACATCACACAAATAAAAAACATTAAATCATGCGTTTTGTCTGCTTTTATTAGAATGCATATTTGTCAAACAAAGAAGCTATTGTCTTGCAAATAGGTAAACTAACCCATTCCATATAAATATATTGATTAGGCCTATCGTAGTTTTTAAAATGTTTTACTTTTAACTGTGCATTTTATCGTCGTAAATTATTTAAGTAGCCTAAAATTTCATTAAAGTTTTGTACACAAAAGCACCCGTTAACTAGGGCTGTCACGATTATTAAATAATCGTCTCATCGCGATTGTTTGACCTCATCGCGATGGTTTCAGATCATCGCAATTATTGCACATCTCTATAGAAGACACTAGGGGGAGCTGCAGTGCCTGCATATTGCATATTTTAGTGTATATATTGTTATTAAAGCATGGTAATACTTGTAAAATGTACCACCACAACACAATCACTTAAAAAAAAAAAAAAAACATATACAAATTACCTGCAGTACAATTTAATATTATTTAAGCAAATCTCAGTGTGAAAACCAGTCTACCAAAATTTCATTAACACACAAGTAAAATTTTATTGTAGTCAGAAAAAAACAGACTAGAAGCTTTTCTATGACTGATAGTATTTTAATGGTGGCTTCAATTCACACCTGATCAATTTACTTCATTTACAAGTATTTGGCGGTTGTATTATTGAAAGGTAAAAGCCTAAACCTTAAATATATGATGACCCAATTTTTTCCAATGTATTTCCAAGAAAAAAACATAGTCTTGTATTCAGAACAATATGGTCGTTTCAATCGCTGAATCAAAAATGTATGAGAATTACACGTCAATGCTCAAAAACAGACAATTAATCATCAAAGCCCTAAAACAGACAATTAATCGTCAAAGCCCTAAAACAGACAATTAATCGTCATAATCGCAATGATTTATTAGACAATTATTCGTCAGTCAAATTTCATAATCGTGACAGCCCTTCCATTAACCTTGTAATTTCAAGCATTTAAATAATCATATAATTAGGCTAGAAAAGAAAATACTTTATTAATGTAATGAAAATAAGAAATCGCATTGGAATCTTATTTACATTGTCATACTAAACGAAACAACGTAATCTATCTTTCTATTTGTCATTATTCCTTATCAGTGATCTAATGAGTTCTTAAAACTTGCGTACACGAGCTGAGACATGTCGTGAGATTTGATTGTAGCAACCGCTCACGTCCATTTTGATAAATGCCAAGTTTTGCGTGGAAACGACCGTACGTGCAGTTTTTGGTCGTACGCTCGTTTCATAAATGAGGCCCAAGGTGTTTAACTTACTACCAGCATCATTAGCTTGTAGTCACATCTGATATATGTAAAAAAACACTTTGTGAACAACTTCCTGATTAAACATTTTGACTGAAGATGACTAAAGATGATATTCCAACTTCAATAATGAAAATTCATTATAAGTTTCTGCAGCTAAACTGGTTGAACATAGCACTATCCACATCAAGGTAAGAAGTTTACATCACAGACGACACACAACGTAAATAAAATGCACCTTGAAAGCCCTTCAAATTCAAGTCGCTTTGGATTAAATGAAGAGGCCTTTGGTTTGAGATAAAAGACAAATGCATTCAGACATGCCGGTGACCTAGCCCCCATTACATGTACGTGAAAGTTGTAGGAGGACAGACGACATGTCGCTCTCTTGTTCTTTTCTGTGTTGCCCTGTCTCTCACCTCCTACCTTCCTCCTACGGCACACTCATTCAAAAGGATATCTGTAAACAAATGCATTGTCTTGCCTAGTATATTGTATTTCCGGCAAGTTTCCCTCGGGTCTGCATTTATCGTAACACCACAAAGGATAAGTTGGATGTCGTCAGTATGTAAAAAAAAAAGTGATATCTTCTCTGTTTGTTTGCTTATCCGACAGGGCAATGCTGCCACAACTGATAGCATCACTTTGGGGGTATCAAAACTAGAAAAACATATCAGGTAGCACAATGTAAAGTTTACTTTTAAAAATAAAGTTTCTTAAAAGTCTCTTTGTTAGGCTTGACTAAATCTTGCACAAAAAGTTGGATAAAGGTTTCTAGACTATAAAAAGGTACATTTTAAAAATGCTTGTTTTTTCAACGCATGGTTGCGTCAAAAACAGGTGAACCCAACCATTGAGCTGAATTAACTCAGAAAATACCCATATTTGACACGATCATGAGTTGAAACAACCTAGCACAGGTTGATCTATAACCCAACAGTTGGGTTTGTCCCTTTTTGACCCAACCATGGGTTAAAAATAACCCAACTTCTTTTAGAGTGTAGGTAAGAAATGGTTCTTTTAAAGGTTTCAAGGTTTTTGTAAGTGTCCTAATGTTGTATTAGAGTCCCCAACAACATGTTCAAATGCATCAAAGGTAAAAACCCAGAGCTATTTTCTTAAAATAAGCATTTAGTATCTATCCATTTCTCAAAGATCCCTAAACGATTCCTCTGAAGCTGTTCAAATGTTCCGCTTCTCTAAGCTCCTCCCTACCGCGAGTCCAGTGTGCTCCGATTGGCCAACTGGCCCAATCAGTTGTGATTGGTCTTTCTTCATACACTGCGTGTCAGAAACGAAATGCCCATTACCACAGTTCTTATCTCAGGAAGGTTTTTGTAAACAAAGACGCTGTGTGTAAAAATGGCATCAGTATTACCATATCACAAGTTTTTATCTTCATAAACTTATCTTCATAAACCATTCAGACTATTGTTTTCTGTTGATCTTTTTTCATCATAGCTGTGGGAGAACAACAACGGCTCTATCCAAAAGTTGATCATTACTTTGATTATACAGAGAGGAGTAACTGAGCAAGTTAGCGAGAGCTTCCAAAGATAATGCACACACCTTTGCATAATAAAATGATATAGTGCTGCAGTCCGTTTTTAAAATAATGACAAGCAAACCATTTTGTTTGAAGGGGATCGTGACCACAGCTAAACTTTGCACACTTGACAAAACAATAATGTGAGACACGTTAGCAAAGTGCTACCGTGACTAAACGATAAAGGGATACAGTTTGTACAATACTACGACAACAGTCTACAATAACCGCCACATTATTAGGTAAGAGTTGGATTATTAAAACTGTAACACTGTTAACTTATACGTTGTTTACCTGGAAACCTACAGCTGTACTAAATATACAACACGGATTAGCACAATTACTTTAACGTATATTGTAAGCACTCAATTTAACATGTACACATAACGTATTTGTCAAACTTACAGCTTGTGGTTCTGAGACGCTTGTTAGTCCAAATAAAGTTGGTATTGACTTATCTTTAAGGGTCTAGCGGCTGGCAAATCCCGCGTTGAACACGCCAAAATTTGAGAAGCAGTCGTCGGTAAAATGACGAGCACATTACACAAGGTTGGAATTGTACTGCAGTGGTATTGTGGGAAAAAAAATGTAACCACTTATCCTTCACATCGTCATCCTTTGGCAGCGAAAACAAAGTACATTTGCGTTCACAGCACAAAACACAGCGTCCCCTCGACATGTTGTATATGCAATACTACCTGAAGTGCTAGTGGGCAGGTCAGAGTGTTCCTGTTTCGCGGGAAGGCGGGGATTGTGCTGATGCATTACACTGTGACGTATCGATGTTACACTCAAAAGATTCGAAAACCTAACGATTTGTTTGGGCGGTTCGGAGTCGACTCCTTACTTTGGAAGCCAATATCTTAATTTATCATAGACTTTTTGGAATAACAACTTTGCAGATCATCAAAATTGAAGGAAAGCTACGTTACACACTGAAATGCCGGTAATTTTATGAGATTCATGAAACCTGCTCTTTAAGAACATTTCACTGAAACGTTCTTTGGGAACCATTTGGTTCTTCAATGGCACCCCTACAAAGAATCCTCTATAGCATCTAGATGTTTAAGTGTGTTGGTATTAAAGTTGCCAAGACAGCTAATTCCATGTCTGCTAAAACTGAAATCAGAATCATATTTAATTTGTGAAGACGGTTTGCACTTTGCCCCGCTCCTGAAATTGCAGTAAACATGCAAGATATATGACATGAAAAAAAGTCTTATAAATCACAAAACAAAAAAATAATAAAAACAGGTTGTTTTTGTGCAGCTGTTAAAGGCCAAATACTGTTCTTAAAGTGATAGTTCACCCAAAAATGAAAATTTTGTCATCATTTACTCACCCTCTTGTCATTTTAAACCTTTATGACTTTCTTTCTTCTGTAGAACATAAAAAATATTTTGATGAAAGTTGGTAAGCGAACAGCACTGGCCCCCATTCAGTTCTATTGTATGGACACGAAACCAATGCAAGTGAATGGGGGCCAGTTAAAGGTGTCATGAACTGGCCTTGTTTATTGTTTTATACTGTTGTATGAGGTCTACTTATGACGTTTGCATGGTTTTTACATTCAAAAACATCAAAATCAATAAGTAATAGGCTATTTTCTACTTGGGTTTTGAGGCCGACCTGTAACCGGAACTTGGTCACCACCTTAGCACCCTCTGAAGAACTTTGTCATTTATCTCGCCGTCAATCTGTAATAAATCATCAATAAGCGCATGAAATCTAAATGACACATAGTCATTTGATGCATGGTTATTGACTTCATTGGCTAAATGCTGTAACACTCTAGCTAATTGTGCGCCCGAAATAGTTACTTAATGTTATACACGAAGCAAACGATCAGTTAGTGACGTGACGTTAGTCCAAAACAAGTCAAGAGTAATCGATCAAACGCTTCAATCTACGCTGAACCAATAGTAGGCAAGACCAACCCATCTAATTATCATACAAGACACAGAAAAGTAAGAATAAATTCAAGAATAAATAAATAAAAGTGGAAATAAATACATGCGATAATAAATAAATATAAAAATAAATAAACGTATAAATAAATAAATGTAAAAATAAAAGGAAATGATAAATAAAATAATCTAAAAATAAATAATAATAATAATTAAAAATAATTAAAAAATGGACACAAAAAATAATAAATCAATTTAAAAAATGAAAAGAAAAGTTAAAGCTAAGATCAATAATAGCTAAAACGAATTATTTTGTTTTATCAAACCATTCATTCCTTTATTTATTTTCATATTATTACATTTATTCGTTTATATATTTATTTATTTATACATTTATTTATTTATTTATACTTTTTGCAGGTTTAGTCCTCCATACGCTGGGCCTGGTGTCAATAACAGTTGTAATTTCAGTAACAAGGGCGTTTTCAGTTCTGACACTTACAGGATGTTTGCTTGAATACGATTCCCTCTTATATAACAAAAGCTCGGGTTAAAATTGATGTCTTAATTCATGACTCCTTTAAAAACATTCTTCAAAATATCTTATATTGTGTTCTGCGGGAGAAAGAAAGTCATACAGGTTTGAAATGACAAGAGGGTGAGTAAATGATGACAGAATTTGGTTGTAGAGTATTTGCTTGGACCAGTAGCAGCATAAATGTGATTCTCAATGCGAGTCAGTCGTTGGCCAATAACAGCAGGGACAGTGGCCCGTACAGATCAAATAAAAAATATCTGCAATGCGACCAAACAAACCTTTCACTCTTGTAGACTAGGAATGACTCAGTTCTTTAAAAGTCTGGTTAAAATCTTCTAGGCCGAGCTCAGGACATAAATAAGTAATATCAGAAACAGCTGACATATGTGGCCTGCATTTCAATTTAACTAAGAGAGTTTCACATCATTATGCAGACCTGCAAAGCCTGGGAGACGTATCAAAAGCAAAATATGAAAGTATGTCAGACACGTCATAATCTAACTTTGATCTTTCATCAAATCAAAACGATAATGAATGCTTGTGCAGCAAAGCCCTTAACATTCACATACAATTCTTCTGCATATTAAGAATATTTAAACAAAAGGATCGTTTGTCACAATTAAAGGATATTTTGACCACCCGGCAGGAATAAAATGAGAAGCTAGACGGAGAAATTTTCAGATCTTGTTCTATAGTTTGCAATGTTAATTCTACAAATGTAATGCTTCTAATAAGATCTCATTTAAATTTATTGAAATCTACCATTTCAAAATCCTTATACTGTATAAATATTACGCAATTCTTGAAAGTGACATTTCCCATTAGACTGACGTGTAAGCTAGTAAGATTCATGCTTTCATTATAATGTAAAACCACAATAAAGCAGTACCAATTTGTCTTCATGTAGCAGCCAACATCTCTCTTTAGAGAATCCTGTTTATTTCCTCCCTCAACAAACCATCCCAAAGCTTTAAAGTTCAATGAGCGCAAGCAGACAGCCAGGTTCCAAAATGATGTGCTGATCACTAAGAAAAAAAGAAAAAGAACCTCATATGTTCAACATCTCCCAACCAATGAACCAATGCTGTATAAAAGGTTTCAACACTATTAAAGCTGCTACTATTTCGACAACCTCCAAGTCTGCTACGCAACCTCCAAAGTTACTACTGGGTGGCATCAAGTGGTAAAAGGAATGGCCACGGGATGCTAAATAAGTATCCATTTTTCTGCCGAGTTTAGCCCCAACTCTGATATAAAACACCTGAACAAGCTAATCAGCGTCTTTATGAATAGATGCGTTCAACTTAATGCGACGCTGCGCAAATCTATCAGCGTATGACATTTAAGTACCGCAATAGAGATTCAAGTGCAGATTGCTTGGTACGCATTTGAATCGCTATCGTGATACTTTAATGCGATATGCCAAACAATCTGCGCAGCCCAACATTAAGTTGAACGCGTCTGTTCCTGAAGTCACTGATTAGCCTCTTCAGGTGTTTTATCAGAGTTGGGGATAAACTCGGCAGGAAAATGGATCTCGCGGGCCAGAGTTGAGAACCCCTGGGCTAAACACAGTTTCAAAGCCAGTTTACGATGTTTTAGTGAGTTTTTATCCGGCAAGTTGACATGGGAGGATAGCCACCCCATCTACTGACAGACGTCGCAGCCTCTTGATGACTGAAATCACTGCCTTCTCATACATTGGATAAAAGTCAGGCTTTAAAAAATAGTTATGTTTGTATGAGTTCGTTGGACATTGGTGTGCACTGCACCGGGTTGCTGCTTTTGACACTGCGCTGTTAAATAGTTAAATAATCAATGGCGCAAACAAGCGTCTCATGTGCGTTTCGGGTTAAAGAACGTGTTTCTTAATGTGACCACTGAAACCAACAGACTGATGAAAATGCGGGACATTTTCTCAATATGTGACGTGTGGGACAAGGGGTGAAAATGCTGTGCGGTACAACGCAAAGGGTGGTCACCCTAAGTACAACTCACTTTATTGCTGTTACACCTTGTGTTATCGGAATAAATAAATTCAGAATCTGATGCATTTATAATTGCGGAAATGTTTTTGGTCTAATGTTGCTTTGATAAGACAAGAACTTACTAAGTATGTCTAACTTCCATGTTTACCTTAAAGGTCCAGTGTGTCATTTTTTTGGAGGATCTATTGACAGAAATGCAATATAATATACATAACTATGTCTTCAGAGTTAATGAAGCGTTACATTTTTATTACCTTAGTCTGAGCTATTTCTATCTACATACACCACGGGTCCCCTTGCATGGAATTCGCCATGTTGTTTCTACAATAGCCCTAAACGGACAAACTGCTCTACAGAGTGCATTTCATAAATACGTTATTTCCTTCGGTGAAAACGCGACGTCATCTTTGTACTGGAGAGCCACCATAGTGTTTTGAAAGGGAGGGGTGAAGTGAGCCATTGGTGCCACTAACATCTCCACATTGCTCCTTTAACGATCATTTCGTCAGATTTCAGGGGTTCGGCAAGCAAATGTTATGCTTGGCAATCTCCCTGTACTGAAGCAACAACAACTGCTACCGATGTCCCCACCCACATGTTTTCGACTCTGAAGGTTTGCCCTAAGCCACAAATAAAACCTTGGAGTTAACATTAACAACCAATCTGCTATGCTGAATGCTGCATGACAAATGTGAAACTGGGGGTGCCTTTGCTGATTGTACAAACTGGATCGAAAGCTGAGAACATCCCAATTCATTGACAATATGTCACACTCATACTCAAGCTCTGAGAAAGCACATCCTCCACCCACCAAATCTGCATTAGGACAAGAAAATACAACTGATCTGATCTTTATTAGATCAGTTTACACAGTAATGACGATCTGAGTCATTAGAAACCCAGAAAAACTTGATGTTGAGTCCATGAAAAAAGCTCACTACACCCTTCTCTGAAGTGCTCTATACGTGAGAAGAGATAGAGGAACTCTACTGCCTGACTCCACTAAAACCAATTTCTAAATGCACGGAGTCATTTGAAATGTCAGATTTTAATAAGACAGACATTTCTCACACAAAGGAGCTGATTTAGGAGCTGAAGTTATTATTACTGAAACACATAAGGAGTAGTAGGCGATAAAATTACCTGGAACTGTAGCTATTGTATGAATGTGAAATTAGTGTACATCCTGATAACTTAATAAACACGAAAACAAAAGAGGAAGCTTTTCAGATGTGGCACTAATTGAACATAACGGAACAAACACTAATAAAAGGAATGGAGTAATGTCCATTGTAATTATAGTAAATAATAGTTGTAAAAAGTATTGCAAGCATAACATAAGCATATATCATTTATTTATAAACCAAGCTTAATAAAACACATCTCCATGTCTCTAATGATGTTAAAACCCTTTTGATGCAAAAGCTTATGTATAAATGCAAGGAATTAGATTGCAGGCATATTTTTTGTGTATATGAATGAATTTCTTAACTTTTTGAAGTTTAAAGCAAAAATTGGAACTCAAAAATAGATATACTATGATAAATATGATCTATAATACTTCAACTTCAATTAGGAAGTTAAGTGGCGTTGTAATATTACGAAAGACTTCTAAAGCACATCCAATCAAATTGTACGCAGGTAGTTTAATTACGAAACGTGTCATAAAATAGTCTCGTCTGTGGTGTAAAAGCAAAACTCCCCTAATTTACATCAAAAACAGAAATGAAAAAGCGGTGACCAGCGGCAAAGGCTGGTGTGCCGCCGCTCTCCATCACGCCTCACACGAGGATTCCCTCGGCCATATACTGGAAGAGGTGACGTCATGGGGGAGAAGTGGGGAATTACCCGCTTGAGAAAAGACAGAATCCTCCGCACCTTCAGATAGAACTGAGATACCAACAGAAGTTACATTGGAAGCGAACCATATGTACTGACTGGCGAATCAGGACAACAAGCTACCGATTGTGTGTTGGAGATGTGGGCGTGTGTGAATGCAACGGCGAAGAGAGAGAGAGAGAGAGAGAGAGAGAGAGAGAGAGAGGGGGGCTATAAAATACGACAACATGATATGTCGTGCTCTTCAGGATAGAAGAGCTAAAACCAGAAAAACACAGCACATCAGGATGAAATCGTGACATCAGGCTTACGTCACCAAAACTGATTTAACTGTAAATGTTTCTTTCAACTTCTTATTGACTTAATTTAACTTAATATCAGACTAACACCGTTTATTTTTAACATTAGTCATGTACTACTGTCTGTTGTTCTCCGGACACAGCGATACATTGTTATAGTTTTATGTAACGGCTCAGCTGAAACATGTGTACGTTTATTTCCGTCATCAGCGCATCGCCTTCTCAGAAATGAACGGCAGCTTAGCACTTTAGTACAACATCACACAAGCATTTACGAACCTTGATATGGAACAGAAACAGCTGAACACATTTCAACTAAAAACATCCACAGAATTGCTCGATTGCGCTTCTAGACTGCCATAAAAAGAAGAGACGTTGCTGGATAACTTACCCCTCCTGTGTGTCGCTCAAGGGTTCTGAGAAAATGTGTCGATCTGTCCACAAGTCCCCTGCGGAAACAAGCGCCGTCGAAACGTTACCAAGTCGTCCGAAACGCCAGTAACTCGAGTTTAAAAGGTTTTTCGCTATTCTGAAAACGTCTTTTCTAACTTTTCTTGGACCACTAGCACGCAACCTACAGCACTCTATGCGAAAATGGGTTGCACATTTCCAGCTACTCTTTGATTGACAGGACTTTAGGACGCTTGTGAACGAGATCACGATTTTGACCAATAGCTGAACTCGAAGGACGCTAAGAAGGCGGGACAAACACCAAGCGAGTTTGAGAGCTTCTGTGTTTATGGCGCTGGCACGGTAGGCTGTTCCGACAGATGTGTCCTCCCTCCGAGCGCGCTGTTCTGAAAGCTAGCGCGGCGGGAGGGAGGGCGCATTTACGGAACAGCGCGGCTGGAAGTCATCTGAATTACTGGCAGCGCTGACGTCATATCAACTTTAATTCAGTGGATGTGAAAGGTGTAGCGTTGTGACGTCCGCCCCTAATCGATGAAATCCTTTTAATAACACTGTGACACGGGTGGAGAAGAAAAAATATTTAAATGATCTCAACGTAGTTTCGAGGTTATTATATTTTCATGTCAAGAGTTTTTTTTATTGACTCGAAGAATAATGTTGTATTGAAACGAGTTTAGGATGAAACCATTTTGTAAATCGGGGGGCCAAATGATAAGTTGGTTAAAGTGTTGTTTGACAAATTGAGTCTGAAACAAATGCATTTTTTGCAAAAAAGTACATGACTAAAACGTTATTGAATTAAACATTTTATTGAACTTAAACGCGTTTCCTTGAAATATAAAAACAATGTGTGCCCATATGTCATGCATTCAGTGTGTTCATACATAACAAATGGACTTCCAAGGAAACACCAGATGGTGTTTTCCGCAGATTCAAAGCTATGACAAGTGAAGTCTTTGTCGTTTCTGCTACATCTGCTCTTCAGTCACTAATGGTTAACCGAGGCTAATACTGTTTTAAAAAATCCTGAAACCCCACCTACTGCTATGAAAAGTGTAGTAGTGTGTGTGAAAATGAAATAAATGTGTGAGGACGTACATTTTTTAAGTCAGAGTACAGTTAGAAGTGTCATTTGGGACTTTTGTAGAAAACGTTATCGTCATTCGCCTATAAAACGAAAGAGGCAAGAAGCCATCCCAATGTGCATTTACTGTATGTCTTGCTAAAACGCAACTGATATCATTTAATGGGTTAATAGAGTCTCGGATAACCATTATGTATAATGTGCCCTCTCACATGCAGGGCACATATAATAACAGTCTTATTGTAGAAAAATCATGCAGGCTGTTAGTCATTACAGGCACTGCCTACTGCAATTCTGTCTTAACATTTAGCAAGGAAGAAAATTCACAACTAGCTCGTAGAAAAACAACATCACTCCTATGTCATAGTTGGTCCTTCCTGTGATTGTGAACATACAAGCGTCTGTTCTCATGGGATACTAACGGACAAAACAGACACATGCTGGTTTACTGTAAGAATTTATAGGCTATGAATTATGTGATGTGGCACTGAGATGTTTCATATCTTGTATTAAACATGTTTTTTATATCTCCATACAGACTGTAATCTATTGAAGTTATTATTTAAAAAAATGATTTTACCCACTCTATCATTTGAATATCAAGTAAGCACGATTCAATATTGTCTGATGTGTTGCTAAATCAAACATGTTAAATAGTAAAATAAGGTTTCCAAGTATTATTTGTGTTAAAATCATGTTGAAGCAGTTTCTGGTGCCTGCTGTTATCTTTTTAAATGGCTGCTGAACAGCTGAGAGCCTTGTCTGTAAAGAAATATCAGCAAATTTGGTTGTCACTGTCTGCTGTTCTTGTGTTGTGTCTTTTATCCAAGCTCCTTCTTTGTCTTCTGTTGTCGTCCGCTGCCGTTTTAGAAGAGCACTCTCCTTAATCAGATTCCTTCATTGATTACTTTAATGGATTCCCTCTACAACCAGCACACCACCACCAAGGACAGAGAGAGAGAGAGAGAGAGAGAGAGAGAGAGAGAGAGAGAGAGAGAGAGAGAGAGAGAGAGAGAGAGAGAGAGAGAGAGAGAGAGAGAGAGAGAGAGAGAGAGAGAGAGAGAGAGAGAGAGAGCTAGCTGCCTGCAGTCAGGGCTGGACTGGGAAGAAAAATTGGCCCTGGCACTTTTAGGCCTGCATCGACCCTCCACCGAATTTGTCTACCCGGGGGGGGATAGGGTGTGGATTTGCGTGCATACGTGTCTTTTGCATTCCTGTTGCATGCATTCGCATTTATAATACGTCCGTCTAAGCGGCCAACGCGTCCGTTCCAACCCCGTACGTTAGCGGCCCACCGGGAAAACGCCCGGTACGCCAGATGGCCAGTCCGCCGCTGCCTGCAGTAATGCAATATGCAGTAATACTGTCTGAATATGACACATCCAATCTAAAAACATGAAAATTTGAATCTTTTAATAATTTAATACTTTACTATATGTGACCCTGGATCACAAAACCAGTCTTAAGTAGCACGGGAACATTTTTAGTAAAAGACAAAAATACATTGTGTAGGTCAAAATTATCGATTTGTCTTTTATGCCAAAAATCATTAGGATATCAAGTAAAGATCATGTTCCATGAAGATATTTTGTAAATTTCCTACCTGAAATATATAAAAACTTTATTTGTGTGAGTGGATGGTCTGCCACAGTGCCCCTGATTAACAACTTTGAAGGCATATTTTGATTTTTTTGCGCTCTCAGATTCCAGAGTTTTAAACGGTTGTATCTCAGCCAGATATTGTCCTATTCTAACAACTCATATATCTATAGAACGTTTATTTATTCAGCTTTCAGATTATGTAAAAATCTCAATTTCGAAAAATTGACCCATTAGACTGGTTTTGTTGTCCAGGGTCACATATTGATAAAAATTTCATTTAGATGGATGCTTCAATTTTTTAACGTCATTAGGCATCTGACTTAGGCAACAAATACATAAATACAGTTCTCCTATCACATTGCTATTATGTTTCATGAGGTGTACGTTACTTTTGTACCATAGCAACCTTGTCTCCCTGTTACCAATGATTTATAACAAGCAGCACTTAGATCTCTAAGTAAACATCACATAAGGTTTTTTACTTCATTTTGCAGTTTTATTTGTTTAATAAAAGCAACGTGCACCTAATCATTTTATACAGCCACAAACCTCACAGGGCAACAAAGAACAACGTAGAGCTTCATTTAGCTTCATTCATTGAACTTTACATCTAGAAAACTATCGCTGTGAGAATGCTGCATTAACTTCATGTTTTTATAACATCAAGTCATCAACGTGATACAAAAACAATGTACTTAATTGTTTGTAAAAATGAAATGACATACATATGGCTATTCTGACGTGAAGTTACCCCAAGTACAACATTTAGTATTTGGGTTTAATATTCAAATACAGAAAATCAATGTTGAGCCAGACTACACAGCTCTGTAGTCTGACAGAGATCACTCAAATATGAGCAATACTTTTCCATAGGTCCCTGTTTATCTAATATTGCATTTGTGCACTGTATGTGTATGAAAAAGAAAATAAACAGACTTGCTGCGAGCATGTAAAACTGTATATGTACAAATACGATAATCATCCAAATACTGAATAAACCTCAGAATGAATATAACCAAAAATAACCTTTTCAAATCACATTGATATTCTGTTTGATCTAAGATGAAACATATTCACCATATGTGAAATTCAAGAATAACATCAAAATACACATTTAGACAAAGTCTGAGTCAGAGAATAAAGGATTTAACACATCACAATCACATTAGTAATAGTGACTAAACAGAAAACACCTTTCCATGATTGTGAAAACCTTCAGTATCAACAGAGAAAATGTCAGTTAGTCAACAGTTAATTCATTAATTCTTTACTTCCTTTCTTGTAATTGAATTCGTAGCGCTGTTTCACTTTCAAATCATTGCAACATTTCATTCTTTGCTCTATAAAGGTTCAGATAGATGCATGAGGGCTGCTGTTATGTCATACTCTTAAAATCAGAGGTCATGCGTATCAGAAGATATTACAAAGAATACAGCGTGTTCAAATATAGACACTTTAATATACATTTATAAATACTATCTAGCTTCACCTTGGTAGTGTTAAAATTTACAATTAGGTTAACATTATACATCATGTAATAGGACATTAAAGAGAGAATTTATGAAACATTTTTAATGACTGAACCCCCTCACACACACACACACTTTCAGCTTTGTGTTATTATATAACATTTCATGTTCATTAAGATCATGTCAAGACTATGAAAACTTCAAAATCACACCAAACAATTTCCTTAATCCTTTCAGAGACAAATGAACACAATAAAAAGTGATCTTTAGTCAGTTTTAGAAACTGATCATTGAAAAAAAGCACAATCTTGGGGTTTAGCCTAATATATAATAACAAACAAACAAAATGTTCAGCCAAAGGTCCAGTCTATTCCACATTGCCTTGCTTTTTTTATTCCGTCCTCAATCACGTCCCAGTTCCCTACATCCATTTATCCCTATTTATCACTAGACCTCCGCATCTTTTATCTTGAGCTTTTCCTCCGGCTCATCTTACTGGGTGGCTTTTTCTCTGGGCCTTACCGTATCCCGTAATACCAGCCGGGCGTGGTCAGCTGCCTCTAGCAAAGCATCCGTTTCCGGGCTGTCCAGATTCACCAGTTCACCTTCCTCCACCTTTGACACCAGGCCAACTCCTTCCTCCTCTTCAAGAATCTCCTGGACCTCCTCATCCTCCTCCACCTGCTCCTCACGCTCCGGTGTAGGCTCGATCTCACCCTCGCGGATCTTCTTCACGTGGAAGGTAAACGGCGGTACACGATAGGTGGTCGATTTGGAGCCGGTCTTCAACGACTTCTTCATCTTCTCCCTAGAGCTACGGATCTTCTCGCGGCGCTCTGTGTTGGCCGTCATCTTTGTTCCCAGCTTCCCCATCTTCTTCCCCAGGGTCTTCTTAGTCTTCTCCAGGTTCTCTCTGGTTCTTTGACGTGCTTTCTCCATGTTTTCTTTAGTTCTCAGTCTGGTTTTCTCAAGGTTCTCCTTGGTTCTCTGTCTGGTCTTTTCCATCTGCTCCTTGCTGAAGGCTTTTTTCAGCTCGTCGACCTTCTGGAGGCCGCTGCGTTTGATGCGCTCAGCACGAGGTTCTTCAGTGATCTTTTCATTCTCCACCTCCTCTTCAGCTTCCTCTCCACCTTCACTCAGCACCTGCTCTCCTTCCTCTCCAACAGCCACTGGCTTCTTAGTGCCTTTCACAGGTTTTTCCTTGTCCTATGAAAAAAGAGAGAGAAAAGCGAATATAAACAATAGCTCAATGTTCATCAGCACCAAAGTAAATAAAAACATTATTAGTATTTGCGTTTACGGGATGCTATCTTTTTCTTTTTAAACTGGGCTTTACTGTATTCAAGATCAAATTGAATTTAATTTCCGCTTATTTAGCTGAAAACCAGCCATGTATAAAACAAACAAAAAAATGTGTCAGATGAGCATTTATTGCTAAATAAACCCTTCAGTTTGTAATAAGGACCAGCTAAATGTACTTTACCCCTTTACATAGCCTACAGTAACCGTTTCATACAAATGAAACTAAATAAATCCCTAAAATAATTCAGACTTTCAATGTTTGTCTTCGAAAACAGAGAGGGGGTTGCATAAAAAACACCAAAAGCAAGTACGCAAAAATAAACATGTTTCATGATGAAATTCTGAATTCTCCCCTTGCCCATAACGCTTGAACTAAAACAATGGATTTTTTTAAAACCACTTGTTATTCCTGTCAGAGCTATCCTGACTAAACCAATGAATTTCCAATAAGGAAGTAATAAGCTACTTAATAAATGTGTTCTGACAATATAGCCAATTTGACTTTACTCCATCTTAAGACTTACAATTACTTCATATTGGCACCCCCCAAAACCTGTTCAGCTTGACTCTTCACAAAATGCTGTAACTCATCTAACCTCTGTGAGGGGCAATTACAATTTTTTATGGGTGAAGGGTCTTTGTAGTAAGATAACGAACTGATTTTTATGCAAAGATAGAGAATGTCAATGCAATTAGTTTCAAATTCAGGCCATTACAGAGTTTACAAATGAGAGGCGCACTCCCCCTAGCGGCCAATGTGAGGAGAAGGGTTACATGACACGCATTAAAGGGATAGTTCACCCAAAAAAGAAAATTCTGTCATCATTTACTTGTACAACTTGTATACATTTCTTTGTTCTGCTAAACACAAAGGAAGATATTTGGAAGAATGTCAGTAACCAACCAGATATCATCCCCCATCGACTCCCATGGAATTTAGCAGAACAAAGAAGTTTATACAGGTTTGGAACAACTTGAGGGTGAGTAAATGATGACAGAATTTTTATATTTCCTTGTAAAGTCGTCACCCCAAAAGTTACTTTACGTAATAACAATACTTAAAAAAAAATGTTTTGGCATTGCACAGCCTTTAAGAGTGAGATCTGTCATGCAGACGCCAAAAGGACCAAAGTCTTTTTGTGATATCGAACGTATTAAAACCACTAATTCACTGGAAAAAGGAAAAGCAGGTATGTTGTCATGTGGTGCAGAATAACAAGGCAGAGTACATTTAATCTTTTGATCACACCTAAGTAAGTTATAATGATTGCAGTGAGCTTGAATAAGTACAACCCGCCCTCTGGTGGTCAGAAGGAGAAATAGCCGCTTTGACAAATGAGATTATGGTTAGAAATATAAACAATATTCAGTGTATTTCACTAATTGGGGTACTAAAAGAACCTGTTATGCATTAAGCAAGACAATAATACTGTTGAATACTTTAATAAAAGCTTTTTGAAGAATTACCTTGAAAATCCAGTTATTCATATTGGGGTCTGTGGGCTGTCTGAGAATTGGGACCTGAGTCTGTAAATGGTGTAAACCTCTCGTTCTGACGAAGATTGTTTCCTTACAATTAACAATTGGACAGTTCTTTATATTAACATCATGCCTTCTCTCTGACTGTGTGCCAGTGGAAGTCCTTGTAAACTCGCCTCTATCCATAACTGGTTGTGAAGGTTGAATATGTGTGTGTGTGTGTGTGTGCGTGTGTGTTTATTTTAGATCAGCCTTTCCGCTCTCTGGATTCCATATCCCTCATTATCCGAACAGTAATCATTAGTATATGCCATAATGCCTAATCCTGAATCACTATTCCCTTCAGCACACTTACAGATGTTGTTACCATAGCAACCACACATCCACTGATTGATTCATAGGCTTTTTAAAGACAAGACCCGTACTGGAGACCTTCAGGTAATGTGGCTTTGTGCTCAGTGTAGAAGCCTCAGATGTCTATGTAGGTCGGGGGGGTTGGACAGTTGGCTAATAAAGATAACAGCCTAACTGAGCAGTCTCTGATGTTAGCACTAGTTTATGACTTGGCTGACTTTGGCGACCCCTGTTTGGTGGCTACTGTTTGTCTTAAAGTTATTTGAAATGTCAAACCTATTCGGATTTCGCCGGGCAGACGTTTTTGTCCTGAAGGAACTTGGGTTAATTGGGAAAGACACCAGTACAAATAAATCAGCAATAAACACTACATTGATTTAGCTGCCAGTGTGTCTGGTGCCATGTAACAACTTAAAAACCCTCTTATAAAAGCTTTGTTCTAAAGCCCATAATATATATAGAAGCATCACAACCATATCTATCAAAAGAGACAAATAATAACATGATTAACAGCTATCCATGGACATGGCACCATGACAACTGTTCCCAAGACAACAATAACACGTTTGAGGCAGCAGTCTGCATGACATATACGGCTAAACAGAACTGGTTTGTGATGAGTTGGCAACAGCTGTGTGTGTGTGACATGTTGAGGATGAGGTAAAGAGCAGCTGCTGGGTTCAGTTGGGTCCAGAACAGAGCAGATAGATCAGAACTCTCACTAAGAACCAAAAACTCAAACCTTTAGTAATTGTAATCGCTTGTTTACGGAGGGAACTGTAAAGAGACTATTCATCTCTTACTAAACGACAAGATATGTGTCTTATCTGTCAGGATGTGAGGTCTGTGCAGCTTTTGAATGAAAAATAAGCTTTGGAATTGCTACAGACAAACACAAGCATAGTGCACAAACACACACTGATACACTTGTTGAAGCCAATAATTCCAGGTTATCTCTCATTGGCTGGAAACTATATTACTCTCCAGGGGTTGAAACAGGAGACAGCAGTTAGTAATTAAGTAATGTAGGTTCTTCGACCTTTTACCTCCTCTGCTTCTGACCCAAAATTTTAAGGATGGGTAAAGAAATGATCCAGTTTGTGAAGCATTATATGATAAATGTGCTGTGTATATTATAACAATGAGGGTATGCATTACAGTGATGTTTTATGGGTGACGGGTGTTCTTAGGCACAATCCAGCAACACATATATAGACATTCCAGAAAACAGGAGCAACAGCATTTTGCGCAAAAGCAATAAATGTAAAAAGTTACTGCTTAAATGAACAATACAGAAATCAACAAATAACAAAACAAAGCAAATAAATACATGGAAATAATTACTATAGAATAGAATAGTGCATTATGAGTGGGAGTTACAGCAACTAAACATTTCCTAATTTCTAATAATTGCATGTCAATGGGTTTTGTTAGCCGATACAGTTTCTCCAATTATATAATAAGAGTAAATCTGTGATAATGTTAATGAGGTGATTACAGGCAGGTGTTCAAATCACAATTAAAGATGAAAGGATAAAATGAACAAATATGCAGGGGTGTGATTTACGGAAAACAAGTGTAAAGGGGAAGTGGGTACAAAGGGTAAAAGCTAAAGTATGCCAAAAAGAAAGACATCCTGCACACTGCAGCACAGGGTTGCTTCAGTGTCGAGTGTCGCTCTTGGCGATCTATATTTAATTATAACATATTCATCTGCAGCCCTGCCCCGTGCAAGCGATATGAAAGAATCTAGTTATTCCAGGACCTGAGAGAAAGCACTTGTGATACGCTATCAATGTTAAATTCGCCAATGTTAAAAAGGAGTTCATTTGACCCTTTACAACACTGGCGATTTTGCTGTGCATAAAACATCTCTATTACAAAAATACAGTCATTTCAAGTCTCATGTTTAACATGTTACCTGCTATAGGTCTACCAAAACGTTGGCTACCTTTAAAACCACGCACACACGCCCGCACAGGTGGCAACACATGCTGCATTTATATCAACCCATTCATCAAACTTCATATTCTGGCCTGGACTACACACACACGCTCACACTGAACACACACTGCCGTCTGTGTAAATCTGATACCCTGAATTCAGCGCAATAAATAGAGCGCAGGCCAGCATTGCAGCAGTAAGATCACGCAAACCCTATAAGTCACATCACCTAAACCCTTCTGCTCCCAACAGCCTCTCTCAGCATTAAAGACCCTCACGGCTGCGGAATATTTCCATCTGCATTGCTCTAAAAAGAGAAATTCCAGCGGTCATAGTTTCACTCAGTGGGGCTTCATTGAACGTCTGTCATCTCAACTATTTTGGCACTGACTATCAAAATTGAAATGTCAACTTATTTATACCTAAAAATATGAATATGTGTACACAAGTATCTCAATTTCTCCTACTCCCTACTTGTATACGCATACTGGCCTGTCACCTATAGCAGAAGTAAAGTTTTACTGGGGTAATTGATGTGGGTCTCAGGGGTCTGTGATTAGATATCTGATAAATGCCAGTAGTGTAACCTGCAGCCTCAGTGGACATTCCAGCAGAGATCTGTGAAACTGAGACTCCACAAGCAGTGAAACACACACACACACACACCTACATATGTCATATGTGAATATCTAGGCATACGTGTACAGTCGATTTTGTGCAAACATTTTCATATATTTATATGTGCAAATACCTACAGAATGTACAGATGTGTACACAGCTAAAAGGAACAGTTCACCCAAACAATTCTGTCATCATTTACTCAAATCTGTTTGCTGCACAAAGATATTTGGAAGAATGCTCGTAACCAAACAGTTCTTGGCCACCATTGACTACCATAGTAGGGGAAATGACACTGGTAGTCAAAGGTGCCCCAGAACTGTTTGCTTTCCTACATTCTTCAAAATATCTTCTTTCGTGTTCAACAGAACAAAGACATTTACAAAGCGATTTTTCTTACTATGGTAGTCAATGGTGGCCAAGAACTGTTTGGTTACAAGCATTCTTCTAAATATCTTTCTCTGTGTTCATCAGAACAAAGAAAATGATACAGATTTGGAACAACTCGAGGGTGAGTAAACGGTGACAGAATTGTCTTTTTTGGGTAAACTGTTCTTTTAAGTATTTGTAATTTGCCAGTTTGCTTATTCTTAGACAAGACACAAGTATTCCATGTGTGTGATCCATCTGGTGTATATTCTGTTTATTCCTAACACACCATAATGATCCTCATTACGCAAGAGGTGCCTAGAGAAATTATGGCAAACAGGTACCCGAGCCAACAGAACAACACTTTACAATAATAAATATATGACTTCAATCCTGCCCCTTCATTTCTATCGTGCAGTACCATGTGCGTTAAAAACATTAGAGACCTATTACATCACCCATGTTTTCCCCCGGCGGTCTCTCAGAGCAGCGCTGAAAGGAAATGACTAGTTAGTGGATCTAAATGCAGTAACGCTGGTACAGAGTAAACAACAGCAAAGTGCTAGAACACACTGACCCGACCTACCGCCCATCAGAGGATTCAGCCTCACTGCAGTAATGCAATACATGTTATGTACATTATTATAAATAATAACATTCTGCATAACATTTTTATGGCTTACCAGAATCACGCATGGGGTTTTAAATGATCATGGCAAAGAACGTGACTACAACATATTATTTTAATCATTCTCGTCATTTCAAACCTGAATGAATTTCTTTTTTCTGCAGAACACAAATGAAGATATTCTGAAGAACGTTGGTGATCAAAAAACATCGGCCCCCATTGACTTCCATTGTATGGACACAAAACCACATGAGACATTTCTCAGAATATCTTCCTTTGTGTTCCACAGAAGAAAGAGTCATATACAGGTTTTGAATGACATGAGGGTGAACAAATGATGACAGAATTTTTATTTTGGGGTGAACTATCCCATTAACTGATACAAGCACTAAAACATTGTTTCAACGCTATGCCGAATTAAACTGAATACTGCTAAAGCAGGTGCTGTTTCTATAACACTCTTTCTCTCTTACTTGACAGTCGTTTTGTTAAGCCAGCCTGCAGACGTTACCGCATTTCGTACTATAATTAGATGGTAAGGGAGAGTTTGGGGCGGGGGTCTCAGTGTGAGCTTCTGTCCATCCAGCGCTCCAGCACGCTCAAACCACATTTAACCTGCTCCACACAACTGCTATCCTATATAGCAGTGAAATATTACTCCACATACTGATGCAGGATTGGAGCTAAACACATGTTGGCACAGGTTATAGAGAACACACATTCACATCTGAAGTGTCTGGTGGTATTTTAAAAACAGCGAATAGTGAGTAATCTACAGACACACACGACTTAGTGAAGGGCTTTTCAACTTTGGTCCTGCAGGACCACTGTCATGCAAAGACTCCCTTAGTCAACCCTTAAAGGCACAGTGCACCCAAAAATGAAAATTCATTGCAAACCTATGACTCTTTTTTGCAGAACACTAAAGAATATTATATTCTTAGTTTGAGGAACGTTGATAACCAAACAACATTGGACCCCACTGACTTCCACTGCTTTGAAAAACGAAACCACTGAGACATTTCTCAAAATATCTTATTTTGTGTTCCACAAAGAAAAGAGTCATATACAGTTTTTAATATAAAATATTGTAAAATATTAACTATTATTTCTTAAGGTGCCTGCTCTCTTTGTACAGTAAGACTGACTCTCTTGATCTCAAGTTACACAGATCCTGACATTTACAGTAAGCACGTGTATGAAGGTTTAAAGCGCTCATCACCTGGAAAGCAATGTGTTTTAGTTTAAGCAACACGCTTGTGTAGAAACACCTTAACAAACCCAAAAAGCATATTTACATGCAATATAAATTATTACTATGGCAATACTTCCATTTCTGCAACCAGGAACATTCAACGACAATTTCAAATCACACTGTTTGTTTAAACTCAACTTCATCACCAGCAAAACTATGTTAAAGTGATAGTTCACCCCCCCAAAAAAATTCTGTCATCATTTACTCAACCTCAGAACACAAAAGAAGATATTTTGAAGAATGTTGTTAACTGGACCCCATTCACTTGCATTGGTTTTGTGTCCATACAATAGAAGTGAATGGGGACCAGTTCTGTTCGGTTACTTTCTTCAAAATATCTTTTTTTTGTTTTCTGCGGACGAAAGAAATTCATAAAGGTTTGAAATAATAGGGTGAGTAAACGATGACAGAATTTTCATTTTTGAGTGAACTGTCACTTTAACATTGTCCAAAGTTTTACAAGGGTCCATAATACGGTATATCATTCAACACAATCCACTGGTTTTGTGCACACTTCTGCAATTTTGATATATTTTTTTCCACATCACTTTTGGAGTGGTCAACTACACAGGCGAAACAAAACTTGGTTACTTTATTTGTGTTTTGGGACATGCATATGGCTCCTAGCCACATTTCTATATTTGTGCAATGTGCTGAACCAGCATTGTTCAGAAGTTGCTGTGAGGTTAGACAGAAACGTATTTAACCTCACAGGTCCATTTAGAAGCAGGCTGACACTTTATGACAGTGTGTGGGGAATTCAGGGCCAAGCCCTGCAGAGGAATCCATGTGTACTCCTAAAGTGGCCCAGACAGAAAGAACACAAATATACTCTCTCACATTCACAGACAAAAAGTTTTACACGCACCTTTATGTGATGCCTGCGATATAGGCCCACTGATATCCTGGGCTATCGCGATAACGAAATAGTTTTGAACAAATTAATGTAGGAAAATGCATTGGAAATGAATGCATCTGAAAACGCAACTCCAGATGATGTGAATGAGAGGAGCACATCTGTGGTGAGATTGTGAGATATCCTAGTCCACCTCACACACACACAAACCTTCAGGGTTTATGAGAAAGGAAAAGACCACCCAGCAGCTGGGGTCCGGCTTTCATAAGCATCCAGAATTAGTTCTAGTTGTACAGTAGATAGGTGGGGCAGTCCATTGGTTATAACTACACTCTTACAATAAAGGTGCTACACAATGCCATACAAGAACCATTTTTGGCTGTCATGGTTTGATTATTTATAGTGGAAGATAAAGCCACAATCACTCAAAACTTTATATCTCTTTGACTTCCATTAATACGCATACAAATGCGGTAGACCTGCCAAAGAAATTCACATATCGCTGCGTTCCAAAGGTCAATTTTGGAGGGTTAAAGGATCATTGGAGAACCAAAAATGGTTCTTCTATCTATAGCATCACTACAAAGAGGGACTTTTATTTTGAAATATGGTAGCCCACACATCTACATTATAACAACATTTTTGTGTCAAGGAATTTTAACACGTTTTTTTAACACATTACAAGTTATTTGTGTTGCTTTTGTTTTAAATAAATAAAAGGGACAACAAAAGGTCAAGTTTAAAGTAACACAAAAGGTGTTAATAATTCTGTCATCATTTACTCACCCTCATGTTATTTCAAACCTGTATGACTTTCTTTCTTCAGCAGACCACAACAGAAGATATTTAGAAGAATGTATCAGAACAGTGATGGTACCCATTCACCAATCCCACTTCCATTTAATGTATATTTATTAAATATGATTTCATTATTAAATTTCATGATTTCAGCTGCCAACTCTCAGTTTTGTTTAACTCATCATACCCAGTTCTCTTTCTATAAAATCCATGGCATTCCACAGTAAATAGCTAAAAAATTAAAAAATCCCCCAAAAAGTCTTGGACAAGATATACCTCTGGACAGTTGACTGAAAGTCTGTACGTTTTCCAGTAAAGAGTGATCCATGCAGCATCACGTTTGTGCCCTTGAGTGAGACATGAACTGGAGGTGTACAGGAAGTTAGTTAGAAGCGTTTGGTTAAGATTTGTGAGAAAACATTGAAAACCAGCTCTGGTTACCAGTAAGATTAGGTTTGCGATCACCAACACTAGCTCGGCCACATACTCACCTGAAAGATGAGGACTTTGAAGTTCTTCCTCTTCAGGAGCTCATGTTCATTGTTCTCCAGCTTTTTGATTTGTCCTGCCTGCTTGTCCAGTTCCGTGCGCACGCTTTTCACGTTGACGTTCACCTTCCGCACCTTGTCCAGCAGCTTGTTAACCGTCCCAGCAGTTCCCACGTGGCTCTTCGCCAGCTTAGTCAGGTCGGTCTGGATGCTGCTCATGTTCTTCTCCATGGTATCCTGCTTGGCCTCTAAACCAGTCTGAGTCTGCTGGATCTGGTCTACCACACCTATGATTTTATCAAGGAGTGCCAGAACCCTCATACCTGTAGCCTGGGCCTCTGACCTCTCAACTCCTCCACTGCCGCCTCCATCGAGACCCGGTCCCAGCATCAGGTCCACCTCAGATTCACTGTCATCAACATCGTCTCCATGTTTTGAGGTTAACACCTTGGTGGATTTGGCAGGTTTGGACGCAGGCACAACCAAGGCGAGCTCCTCGTCATCATCGGAGACTTCGGCGTAGACAGCACGCTCCAGTTTGAAGTCCGTGTCGGCCATGGTCAGGTTTCAAGTACACAACGATGAATACACACACACACGCTTACTTGCAGGCAGAGATTTGAAGTGCACACAAACGTGGTCCGGTGTGCAAGAAGGCAGTCCCAGGGTAAAAATAAAGAACTAAAAAAAGAACTGGTTGACAGCAGACACCCAACGATCAAAGGGGAACAACTTCCAAACTTCTTCGTCTCCGTACACCTGTACTACCTTCTACCACCAGGTACTACTCACTAAGTTTGCAGTAACGCCTCAAACTTTCCTCCCGTCCAGAAGTCTGGGACCTCAGCCAGTCAGTGGAAGGAGACTAGCTCGGGACCGAGGTGTGTGCAAGTAGGTATGTGCGTGTGACCGTGCACAAATGCCACAGCACCCTGTGAAGCCTGCCTGCCAGGGTTCCCTTTCCTCCCTTCGGCCAGCCCCCTGTGGACATCACTTACTGTAAAGCCACGCCCCAATGACCCTTTAAGGGGAGTCTCCACCCTCCCCAGAGCCTGGCAGGGGTATAGACGAACATACCCATCCACTCACTCACGCACGCAAGAGTATTAGACAAACAGCTCAAATGGATTTATGAGTCATAAGACTTAATCGGAGCCTGAAATTACGATCAAAGGTTTTGTCTTCCCGAACTTGTAAGTGTAAACACAATCACCAATTTCATTAATGATGAGCCACACCGGTACTTTCGGCACACTTACATTTAAAGTTGATAAATATTATTTTATTGGTATTTACATAAAGAAAATAACTGTAGCTGTAATATCTGTATCGCACTGTAGAGTGCGCTCATGAGTTTATACCCTTGCAGAACCTATATGTTTACGTACTTTATTTTCACAGAGGTATTTTTTTTACCTAGTTCTGCCCTGATGAAGCTATTTGACATAAAGCGACATTTATTCAACAAAATAACACTGAAAAACATTGTAATTACATTCATATATTATCAGAAACATTACTTTCATCTTAAAATGTATTTTACCATTTATATTTAATTAATGTTTCCTATTACACATATAGAATAGCTATTTGTATTACATATGAAAGACAGCTATTTTAACTTAAAAATAAGAAAAACAAAATCATCCGTTCCGGTCCACCACTTTCTCTTTATTGACAAATAAAATAGAGAAATCACAATTAGCTCCGCCGACTGCTTCTACTTGGTCTAATAAATGTATCAAAGACTCACTGGACTGCATTTGACATCTAGCACACCAACACATCTTCTTTAGGAGCCAGTGCATGGGCATGTACACAACCAAACAAACATGAAACTGAGCACTGCAGCGAACAGATTAACATGAAGAAAAACAGCAAAACAATTAAAGCCTAAATAAAACTCATGGCAACACTAATTTTGTAAGTGTTGATTTGTGAAATTTGCTGATGTGTGATAAATCCGGTTTATTCATGGCATTATCTAGAATATTCATTCAGATATGACTGATGACATAATCATCTCTGTATGACAGGAGCTCAGTGGACAAAGTCTCATTGCATAATAAGTGTTGTATAGATGTATTCAAGGAACAAATAAAGGGTAAAAGATAAATAAAAAAAACAAATAACTAATAATTTAAGGGACTAGGAAAAAGAGACTCGGGATGTACAAATTTATGAGGAATTGAAGACATCTGCATCCTCATTAATGTAAGCAAAACAAACATATATGCTGTAATTTGCTACGTGTGCATATGAAAAGTACATATAAGTGCACGAACTTAAGTTATGAAATCACGTGTAATTAAGTTATGAAATAAACATGTTACGCAATTCTAGCTCAGTCATTCACATGTAGTTAACCTGTAAATTATTCCATTTACATCCTGATGTAGAACACCTGAGAAATGCAGAGCCAATGTAGATTTTTATCACAATGTTCACAGAAATGATCAAATCTGGTTTTAATTTCCGATTGGCTCTCTTAGTTTAGGGGTGTTGCAGCTGGAAGAGAGGAAAAAGTGGGTGTGGTTTAGTCTTCAAACTTGCCCTCCAGAATGCTGTCGAAAGTGAAGGGCATAAACTTGAAGCCCTGTCCAGTGTAGAACTTATTCTGGAACTCCACCCTACAAACATTAAATGAGAATGAGGTCAGGGGCTAAAAGCATATGTCAACAAATTTCTGTCCGAGTTAAGCAGACAGAATCTGTATTCATTACACTGAACATGTCATGCAAATGTGGCCAAGTCGATCAATTATAAAAGTCATTGCTCACATGCACAATGTTTGTAATTAAAAAAAATATTTCCAGTCATTGTCAGCTATGCAATATAAACATTGGCGGTGGTTTATTTGGTTGAACACCACAGAAAATAATTTAGACTGCTCAGACAAAGTTTTTTCCTTAAAACTGTATTCAAGGTATACAAAATCAATTGCACGTTCCCTGAGAAATGAAGAAAAGTCAAACCATGATTTTGGTACGTTTTAAAAGGCATGTGTGCACTTACCAGTGCAACCTGAGGGCGTGCAAGAAGGCAGACAGTCCTTCCATGATCAAGAGAATACACACTGTCAGCGTAGCAAAGAAGGCAAAGATGAATGACAGGCCAATGAATCCACTAAAATTCCTAGAGGCCAAGCCAATGTGCATCACCATAGACCACAAGACCTCAGACAGCTCTGCAGGAAAACAAAACATTTGAAAAAGATCTTAGAAACTAAAAGATATTACAGTGCAAATTTATGTCTGCACAGTGCATATTGAGTGAACAGACATGCAAGGTTTTGATGGAATCAGTATTTGTGTTTTACTCACGGGCGTGAGCCAGACTCAGTGCCCAGAGCCGTAGATAAGAGGCTGTGTTTGAAATGCAGCCCAAGCAGTATTCTATAGTATGAATGGCCTGATGCACCGCTTCATCTGCAAAATTAAACTGACAAGAGAGAAAGAGACTAAAGAATCAGGCTGTAATCAGACAGCAGATCTAATCCCACTCCCAGATCACAGCATTATCAGCGGCCATGAATCGTGGCCCAAGAACACAATCATAGCCTGATCACCAAGAGAGTGCATCATTTGCTGCAATGTATCAGAATCACGCCTCATTTATGGCTCATTGGATTGTCTCCGTTTAATGATGGCAGCTACGAGAAGGGGAAATGAAAGAATCTTAGGAAGATTCTTAGAGAAGAGAACCTTCACCAAACACCCCCTAAAAGAGACTACCCAACACACATACACGCTAACACATACATACAGAAGCACAACAGCAGAGCAAGGGTAATGGCGCGCACACGCATTCGAAAAATGACACCAAACAAAACAAGAAGATGGTCTGCTCTTACCACTTCCTCTTCAGATTGCTTGAAAGGTAATCGGACACATGCGCAGACAGACACACATATAGGGTTAAAAAAGGTTTGACAAGAGTTAGAATCTGTTTAGGAGATAGTGAGGGGGAAAAAACAGAGAAGTTCACAGGAAATACAAAGATCGGATAACCAAATCGCTAACTGTGACATCACTGAAATATGCAGCGACCCAAACAGTTCGAACACTTAGAAATACTGTATATGAACATCACTGCATTAGATTTAAAAACAAAGATTAAATCAAGTTTAAAATGTTTTAAAGGAAGAAAGCACATTTCAATATTTTTACATTTTTTGTGGTTTATTTAGCCTAGTTGGAGTTTTGGGTTCCTCGTTAATATGTTAATATTATTTTAAATGTAACATTTTGCGTGAATTATTAGGAATTGATAGTCTGCTGCATAATATATTACCTGTGTTTCTCTTCTCTTATCTTCTGTCTCTCTCTCTCTCTCTCTCTGTGTGTGTGTGTGTGTGTCAGTGTGTGCATGTTATAGTTAACAGGTTTTCATGTACAGCTGCTTTGTAATGATGAAAATTGTAAAAAGCGTAATATAAATAAAAGTTGAGTTGAGTCGAATTACAGGTTTAAATGACTATCCAAACCAATAAACAGAATATCACCATTGGGGTGTCACAACATATCGGTATTGACAATAACCGTGCTATAAAAAAATACGAGTATAAATCATGATCAAAATCATGTTAATACTACACATATAATAATATTGTGAATAATTCAGCCCCACTTTATAGCCACGAACTCGCTCTCTAATCCTTACGCTTGAATTTTAGGTGCGATTTGTTTACCAAAAAGGATAAACCACACAATAAACAAATGGCTTTTGATAGCGTTATTTGTCCATAAAACAAACCAATAAATAGATAGTGTGGTAATATCACTACCGTGAATTATTTTAGCCACAAACTGGGGGCCCCAAGATGGATCGGGGGGGCACAGATTTTGTGGCATTTTATGAAATTTAGAAATTGATCATAAATTTTAGGCAATCAAACATAGAGAAATAAGACCACCAACCAAAATAATTGATGTTCTAGTATTGTATAACTGGGTAACACTTTACAACAAGGTGCTTTTAGTCAACATTAGTAAATACTTAGCAAACATTAGCTAAGTTATTCATGTTAGTTCAAGATGCATTAACTAATGTTAACAGTGACAACGTTTGATTTGAATAATGTATTAGTAAATGCTGAAATTAACATGAATTATTATTAATAAATGCTGTAGAAGTATCGTTCATTGTTAGTTCATGTTAGCTAATGCATTAACTAATTTTTAACAAATACCACCTTATTGTGAAGTGTTAACTATAACTGAATATGTTTATGGTTTAAATAAAATTCTAAGTTTAAGATTATAAATCTTTATTTGGGGTCCGCAAAGCAATGCACTGTACACAAAGGGGGCCTTACAACGAAAAAGTTTGAGAACCACTGGTTTAAAGTAACGAGGATTTTGGCCTTTGACGAGGACTCTTGCCCTTGAACCTCAAAACACCGCAAAAAATGTAATACATGCATTATTATAGATCTCAATATATATTAAAAAGGGAAGATATTTCAAGAGAAGACCATCTCAGGGTGGGAGTTTGTTTAGTGTTTTGACACTGGTTGCTGTGGGATACAGTGGTGGGGGGAAAGATACTGTAGCTCTTTTTAAAGGGGCTGACCCAGTTTAAATCAGATCTGGTATGCAGATCACAGATGCAGTGAGTCACAGAAAGGAATGCCCGCTGCAGACTGCTGACCCCACTGCCAACTGCGGCTGTTTTTGGTGCCCTGGTGGAGCTCGACACCGTGTGGGTGGTAACAGGATGGTGGCTCATAAAGCATTCTAAAGAAATCCACTTCAGTTATTGTCATAAATGAGTGTGTTATTCTCATGTGCAACAGACTAATGTGAGACTGCATAATGTAATGCCACGACTTCGACAAATGCAACAAAAATGTGTAATTCAAATTATAGAATAACTGAATATGAACTATGATATTTAAGTTTTAAATAACATGGTTATTAAAACAGGAACTATAAAAGCCTTGGAACCCAACAATCATGTTTAAAGTACACAATAGCCAATGCATTTAATTAGGTATCATCATCACTAACCCTAACCCTAACTTCTTTAATTTCACAGTTCTGAAAAGCTCGAGCTCAGAGCCAATACTGAAAACACATGCACCACCCATACGGTACTGAATACATGTGATGATAGAGAGAGACAAACAGGAAGTCCCCTCACCTCAGGCTCTTCTTCTACATTCTGGGCAAGCTGGTCATGTTGTATGATCCCAGCTTCATCCTCTGTGGGGCCGTTACCCACACGAATTCCCCCAAAATTCTGTGTTCCCTGTGAGGAAGCAGTCATATAGGTAAGCCACTGTTAAAACGTTTTAGCTAAGCCGCCATACAAGAATACAACATCTTTTGAGAGCTAATAAAAAAACGCTACTCCGAGCGTTGAAGACAAGTTCTTACCAGGTGTCTCCTCCAGAGGTGTTGCCTGCGCATAACTAGGGTCTTTACTATAAGCATGCACGGCACACAGGCGAGAGCTATGACAACTAACAGACACTGAATCGCCATCTAGTGTAACAGAGAGAGAAACAAAATTTCATTTGTTTTGTGCATAACCTCGCTTGCAAGACCTGTTAAAGTATTGATGACATCACAGTCTCCGTGTCTACCTGTCCCCTGTATAAAGGTTTGTTGGTGGGATCGTTGTAGTTGAAAAGGAACATGTTGATAAAGGCTATAAGAAGACTGGGGGCGTCTTTTGAGCTCCTGGCATCGTATGCCGTCCACTTGTAGAACACGAGCAACATCAGGTATCCAAACAGACTGCTCATGAAGACGATCTCAGGAATAAAGCCCAGGTAGATGTTCAGAGGCTTCTTAAAATACCTTCACCCCACACAAACAGACATAAGCATTTGAATATAGACGGCACATATAAAACAACATATTGAGGAGAATGGACGGCTGCGTACATGTGATTGAAGAGGCTGAGAGTAACTCCAAAAAGCATATGGATGACTCCCAGAATGATGGACATCTTCATCTTGAAGGAGTTTAGAAACGTCAGCTTATTGCTGGCAATGTTCCAGATCTGTGAGGTGAGAACATTTTTATCGGTTTCCATTTAAATATTAAAGGATTGAAGTCGTTTAGAAGAATTTTCTTGTAGGCGCTTACTGGGTCAATGCCGATGGGATAGGGTCCACCAAACACTCCTGGCACAGCAGGGTCTAACTGTAGCATCCTGTTTTCCTCTAAAGTCTTAAACCTGGAAGATAAAAGAATAAACATGCTTGTAAAGAGTAATGTGATCTGAATGATGGAAGTAATATCCTTTAAACTCAAATGAGCAGATGATTATGAAAAGACCTCAAAATAAACAAGATCTGGCTCTTACATCAAATGAATGGGTTCAAATGAACAACAACTCACGTCCAGTTGGCTCCTTTTTCTCCAAACATGGGTCTCACGCTCCAGCCAGAGCCGAAGACATTGAGAGATTTGGAGAAACAGTCATTGTAGATGATTCCAGTATACACAGAAAACACTCCCATCAGGAGAATAATGTACCGGCCAGCAAACACCATTTGAAACATCTACAAAGACAACAAATGTGTAATTGCTTCATAAATGAATGGACAATAGCATGGTTTAATGTTTTTGGATTATACTTCTTAATGATCTAATTATATTAACTAGTGAAACAACAATGAAACTGATGGGCGGATGAATAAATGAATGGGTGAACCAATGTATACCTCGTTTTCATTTTTCTGGGCGATTAACCGGCTCTCTCGTAGTACTAGATAGAGTGCAGCGCAGGTCATGAGGACACCGTGGCCCAAATCACCAAACATGACCGCAAACAGGAAGGGGAAGGTGATGATGGTGTATGGAGCTGAACACAAAAATGGAGAATGAGGAACTGATCTTGTTTTGTTGGTTTGTCTGTTTCCTAATGAGTTCTGAAATAACTAAAACGAGCTATAGGGGATCCCGTGATGCAACATATTGGGGTGCCGTGATGCAACATATTGCTCCCTTTACATGATGTATGTATGTATCTATCAATAGCTCATTTGTGCAAGTCTTGGGATGTTCAAAGTGTAGATGTCGGGGTTACCTGGGTTGATCTCGCGGTAGTTGCTAATGCCATAGGCATCAACGATGCTTTGAAAGCCAGAGGTGAACTTGTTGGTTTTGTTGAAGGTGGGTGGCGTCTGTTTGGTCTGCATTCTGTTTAGGATGGAAGGAACAGTGGATCCGCTTCTTTCCTGTATAAGAGTGGAATTTGCCATGCATGAAAATTAGCGCTCTAGATTAAATTGTTTTAAACTAGGGGTGTAACGATACACTCAGCTCACGATTTGGTACATATCTCGATGCTGGGTTCACGATACGATACGATACACATCTCGATAATTTCAAATAACATTTATTTTCAAAATATTAACAATTTCAGTAACTTATTTTGTTGCACATACAACTTAATAAAGAATTTTAATATTTTAAGGCTTAACTGAAATTAGAATTAAGATCAGTGTCAATTTTGACAGTAAATTTTGATTTAGTTTTAGTCATAGTCTTTTGATTAAATGCAATTTAGTTTTAGTCATCCCAATTTATTATAGTTTTAGTCTATTTTTAGTCGTCGAAATCTACATTATATTAGTCTACTAAAATCTATCTGGATTAACTCATTTAATTGGTGTAATTAAATGTTCCATACAAAGATTGAACTGTTTCGACATAATTTACTTTACCTTGGAATTAAATGAAACCAGGTCATTACCTTTATTTTTCAGAAAAGTTGAGTAACTACTGGATATACATTGTTGTAACATAGAGAATATTAGACCATGAACGACATGTAGCAGTTCATTCAGTCTCATTTTGACTCAATTGACTCGTTCGTTCAGTGAAGGGAGTGTTCATTCAGTACATTCAACCAATGTTGACCAATATCATTTCATTGTTATGCGGATGATACGCAAATTTATCTACCCATAAAACGCAATGATCCTGATACACGGAACTCCCTTTTTGATTGTTTGGATGAGGTAAAAATTTGGTTTTCCCCAAATTTTTTATTTTTAAATGAATCCAAAACTGAGGTTATAGTCTCTGGTCCGCCTGGAAATCGTGGAGGCAACAATATTGATCTGGACTATTTAGCTCCGTTTTCTCTACAATGCATCAAGAACTTAGGTGTTTTTTGGGATCATAGCCTTAACCTTGACAGGCAAATTAACGCAGTGATCAGCGATTGCTTTTTTCAATTGCGTCTTCTTTCTAAGATTAAACCTATTCTATCTACTAAATCTCTTGAGACTGCCGTTCATGCACTGATTACATCCCGACTGGATTATTGCAACTCCCTTTACATTGGTGCATCCAAATCTTCTATCCATCGCCTTCAATTGGTGCAAAATGCGGCTGCAAAATTTATTGCAGGGAAACGAAAGTCAGACCATGTGACTCCAATCTTAAAATCACTGCATTGGCTGCCTATCCATTTTAGATTGAGTTTTTAAAGCACTACACAACCTGGCACAGAGTTATTTGTCCGAGCTTCTCCATCCCTATATTCCAACACGATCTCTGAGGTCTGGGGCTCAGGGTCTTCTATCCACCCCGCGAGCACGGCTTAAGCAAAGGGGGGAAAGAGCATTTGCTATTGCTGGCCCCCGGCTCTGGAATGGCCTCCCTGCGTATATCAGATCAGCACAGTCTGTCCACGCTTTTAAATCTTCTTTAAAGGCGTACTATTTCGACTTGGCATTTGATTTAGTATGAATTTTGCTCTTGTATGCATTGTCTGTTTTGTTTTATTGTGATGAGTTGTTGCGTTTGAATGTCATGGTTTTAGGGTTTCATATATATATATATATATATATATATATTTTATATTATTGTCCATACTGTTCAGCACTTTGGTCAGCCTGGTTGCTGTTTTTAAATGTGCTTTAGAAATAAAACAAACTTGAAACCAACGAAATGCTCTGACAGAGCTCAAGCGCTATTGGCTCGTGTCTCTTTGAAGCTGCGCTGTCTTTGCTTGAGACAGTAATGAATGAGAAAAATCTTTCAAAAAGACATATTACATAAACTGTATTACATTTCTTCAATCATGCAGATCACATACTTGTTTTTTAACATGTCATTCGATCTTTTAATATACAGTACGACTCACTTCATCGCTTCTCTGATCGGAACAGCGCTGGTTTTTTGTTGTTGCTTTATGTTGCATATACGTTATGCAGCAGCTCACGTTAGCGGATAAACTAACATTGGCATTTAAAAACGTTTGTGCTGCCTTTGTAATGAGTTTCGGGGTGACTCGCCTGCCGTCACGCTTCAAGTTTGCTGAGTTTTAACGTCGCTTGTGAAGGAAAATATGACGCTTTATAAACCATTGGAGACACAGATTGTGTCTTGTGCTTCCCCTTCTCACAGAGACTTCTCTCTCTACCGCATATGTGAGATAAGCACACGTGACGCGCTGACGCAGAGTAGGTAGCATCTTGACCGCTGAACAAATAGAATTAAACATATCGTAAAATATCCCCATCTCTCTACGATGCGCATCGTAACATTTTTGCATCGCGAAATATCGTAATACGAAGTATCGTTACACCCCTATTTTAAACTTATCTTGATTTTATTTGTCTTTATTTAAAATGGCTACATTTTTTTACACTCACTGAGTTGAGTGGAGTTAAGACAGCTGGTATTAATAGCTTCTAGTTAAAGAAGGCACGAGGAAGAATACCACGTGTAAGGACCAGCACGCAAATACAATCCCTTACATTTCAGCGCACCGCCCACATGGCCTTTTAAATGCTACACACAAGAATCTGAGTTACTGTTTGTACAGAAGAAATCTACTGAACGATACTTTACAAGGGTTATAAGATGATTTCCAACAGGCTGCAAGAATCTATAATGAGTACTGTATTAACTATATTTAACCTTTATATTTTAAAGACAGACAGAGACAGACACATAGGAACAGAAGGTGAATGTGTGCAATCTAATCCTCTTAAACTGTGGTTATTACAGGGTTAACATTCTAATGACCTCTGACCTCTATACTACTACCTCTCACGTAATGAACTGCAGGTATTACACACTAACTCTGCCTTCATCGTGTAAGGTGCGAGAAAGACCAGAAGCATCTCTAACATGGACACATTCTGCTGTGAACAATGAGAATTTAAAATCCACTGCTGAAGAAATTATTCTTACTGCGTTAAATATGAAAAAGACTTCAGTTTCATTTAGATCCCATAAAAAATATGAAAGACAAGATGGACACTAGTTGGACCATATCTTGTCGATCTTTTCATCCATTTCTCCATCAGGGCACAGCAGAAGTGATGGACAGAGTCAATCTGTGGCGCTCTGAGAGGAGGGTAATGTTTCAGCTGCTCTTGACCACAGGGAAATGTAAACTTTCATCTGACAGCTCTCATGACTCAATGTAAAAGCATCTGGGCATTCCGTCCTAACACTCAGTCCCCTGTGTGCATGTGTACTGTATGTGTGTGTCACGAGATAATGGGAGCTCAAGTCATGTTCACAAAATGCGACTCACTGTATGTGATGATAAGAACAAAGAGGCCACTCCTTACAGACAACACATGCACGGCTGGAATTAGTGTGGAGGTACCAAAATGAACCTAATATAAACTGAACACAGCCCCCCATGTGAACTCCAAATACATTACCCGAAAAGTGACCTTACATCAACCATAATGTAGCTTTTAAACACAACGTGAAATAGTGCTGTGTCCCTTTTGTGTTTTCTGGGCAAACATTGAGATCTCAGATGGTTTATAGATACACTAACAATGGTGTCCTCACCGTGCCCCGTCGGAGTGCAAACTGAATGGAGTCTAGATCTGACACAGGGCACCAGATCTCAGCAATCAGACATTTCTGCGTGACATCGATGTTGCAGAGGTTCAGCGTGTGATAAATGGCCTTCATCTTCCTCACTTTGATGAACCACACACGCAAAGTCTTAGCAGCTGCCTGCAGCACTCGCTGCCTGTGATCCTCCGTTTGATTCAGGACCTGAAACACACAGCACAGGAAATGGAATGCTTACGACAGGAAGTGGAAGGAAATCAAATCAGAATCGACTTAGGTTGGCGTGAAGCGCTGTGATCCAACCAAGCAGATTTATAACACCTGGAGAGGGAACTATATATCTGCATGCTGTTGTATAAACGGGACAAATCCAGACACACCTGTTATAGTTAATACGCTTGTCAATCCCAAACACTCAAACAGCCGGTCTTTTTTTAGGTAAGGCGGATTTCTCAATCATTCAAGGCACCAGTATCACGTTGGCATGCTAGACAAGATACATTGCCAACCTCAATATCCAAGTATCCAAAACCCACACTCACCCACGCTGGAAACACCCAGACTCATTCACGCAGGCAATCGGACAGACTTGCACAATCCGGGATTGATGTAATCCTCAACAATGCCTTCAGTCTGTCTCACACACAGCACATTCTTGCGCACGAAGGCACAATACTAAAAGTGCATTCATTTCAGAGTAAGAAAAGGAGCGCAGGGACGTTAACAATTCATGACTGACGGACAGACACACAAAACACACACATAGTGACCATTTTTTATCACACCCCAGGGACAAACAGGACCGCTAATAGCTTGAAGTGAGTCAGTGACATGGAACTCAAAAGCAAGCGCTGTCCGTGCTCTGTCAGCACTCTGGGTTTGGATCTTCTCATTTACATTTGTTAAACAGTGAGAGCAAACGGATCCGTGTCTGTGTCACAAAACCAGTGAGTGTTGTGTACTTGATTTCAAAGTTATTTAACCAAATAGTATAGCTAACTATGGCCAAACTCTGTATCAGGTTAGCACGCAGCCTTCTGTGGCTTCTGTCCTAGGTTTTGAAATACAGCGTGTGTGATTTGACACACGCTGAGATGAGACAGAGTAAACCAGTGTAGCAGCAAACACGAAGGACAAACTCCCTGAAAATGTGGGTATGCACAGGGAGGAACACTCACAATGACTGCGGGAGGGTGGGTGAGAGAATGAGAAGACATTAACTGTGAGTCTCCTCTGCTTGAAAGGCGTCTCACACTGCTCTAAACCGGGGCGTTGTGATAAAATGACAAACAATACCGTCTTCATAGGATTTTCTTTCTAAACTGTCTTGGCTACATGTGCTGTTGACTGTTTTTGTCATATTTTATGGGTAGCCCCAGGGAATAAAAGCCTGAGATTATTAGTGTAAATAAAAGCAATTTTGCATTAATCGAATTTAATACAAACTATATTAAATCATCATAATAAAAATATGGACTATACAAGTTTGTACACAACCTGTGATTCATGCTATCCTCCCTTGATTCGAGAATGATACTTGTGTTTCAGCAAAATCTGACCTTGTGAAAGAAGTTACAAGATCACAAACTTACTTACTTTGTTACATTACGCTATTTCTGTGCTAACACACTTTTAATATTCTTTCTGTTTAAATTAGATTTTGCATCCAAAATGTTCAATGTCGATTCAACTTTTATACCCCTGTGACTCTGTATACATAAATGTGAATATAGTCACGGCTGGAGGGCGTTGTTTGGCATGACACTTGTATTACCATGCAGGAAGGCCTGATCACATCTAATGTGAGAACTGCCCCGCCTTGTGGTGAAAATGTGTGGGTGAATGGGCATCTGGGTGGGTGGGCAGGTATGGTCACTATGTAAATGTGTGTGAGGACAAACTCATCCAGTTTTCCTTACCAAATAAGGCACCGCGAGAGATTCTCTCAAAGACCCAGAGCTGTAACACCATCCGGCGGTCACTCGTAATGCCCACTCGTAGCCCCTAATATCTCTGACTCACTGAAGGAGATTCCCTCCACTTTATAAAATGACAAAGAGTGACTATGCCTTGACATAGTATCTGCAGGTAGATATGAACTTAGATATAGACAGATAGATGCAGAAACACACACAGCAGTTGTTCGACTGAAAGTCTAATCTAATTTGTTCATTAAAGCACTGGGATCTTGATCACTTTCATTGCCTGTAATTACATTATGCTCACTCGGCTGAAGTTTACAAAGTAAATAACATCAATTTATGTACTGTCAAATCAAATTCAGTCAAATCACTTCCACGCCAATATGTGGTTTTTAGTTTGCTGGCTTTCTTCTTCAAATTTGTGGGGCTTTTTTGATAGCAGTATCCCATTATATGTTTACATTTGGGCCCATTATCTGTTCACCTACCACACAGGGACAAACAAAAGAGAGACAACAGTCACACACACACACATACACTCAGAGAAGGACACACAGAGACGACAATCTGATAACAGCACTAAGTCAAGTGTGCACTCATCATCAATAACATTTCACACTAATCCACCTTCACTCTGTCCACACAACAAGGACAAATGAAACGTTTTTTTTTTATGGGGCCTGAGAGTTTGAGACTTCTGTGTTTGCATCTCTTACCATTTGGAGATCATCAATTCGAGAATTCACTCCAGCTGCCATTTCCTTTCTCTCTTGAGGGGTCTCGGGACAGGGGTACAGAGAAGCCCGAAACCTAACAAAGATCAGCACTGTAAGTTAAAGTCTGCCGGCTCATATCGACCACTAAATAAAATGAATGTATGACTTCAAAAGGCAAACATTTAGCAACCACAACCAATGTCACTGTGACAATTGTCTGCTATGATTGGCAGTGAAGTGCTCATACCCTTCACAAATCTTCTTCACTCTATTCTTCAGCTGGTCACCCTGGAAGAAAATGATGAACACAGACTTGTGCACATGGTCGCCCTAAGAAAAATTGAAAATAAATTCATTCAATTTGCAGTTTTAAAAAGAAAATGATGCGACATGAGCTGACATTTTACCTAGAATTTTACAAACGTTTAGAAAATACAGAAAATGCATGATCTTATTTAACCTTCACTGTGCAAAACAAGGGCACTTACTGTGGTGGGGTCCTCAAGTGAGTCTTCAATGTCTGCCTGCCGTAGGAACACGTTGCCACGGCAAACTCTCCACAGCATCCTCTCGAAGGTGGGAATCCTTTCTCTGCCTATCACACCCGCAACAAAACTGCAACCAGTGTCAAAGGTAAAAGTCAATGTGTATATTAGCATCACACTTCAAAGAAATGCATCTAATATAAGGATTACTAAAGCTTCTACTGTTTTAAAATTCACCCTTATTGTGAAAATGATGAATTTACTTTATTAAAATTACTTTAGGAGTTATCAGAGCTCTAAATACTGCGTGTAGGAATCTGCTCATCCACCGCCATACCACATGTGAAGGTTATATCAAGTAAGCATGACATTACTATATGAATTCCTCATTCGGGCTGTGACGGTTGCCGTAACAACCGCACCACCGCGATGGTAAAGTGCCATGACGGTGGCGAACTGCCACTGGCGGTAGTGCACGTCACTCTGACAAATATAGGTGTAATAAATATGAGAGTTGCGATAACGATTGCTAGTTGTAGCCTTTCAGTTGTGGATGGTTTTATTTAAAAGATTTTACATTAACAGAAATTATTGGCATATGTTTCCGTTGGTGCGTTCGAGCGCAGGCCTGCACGGCAAAACCCAGGTTATTCTGCAGGTTTTGCAATGGATCTTGTTGTGAAATGAACAGATACGTAAAATCAAAACTGGCTATGACCCGCTTGCTTAGTGTCGGAGCGCGCGCAGGTTTTGCCGCGGTTGCGGAGAGACATCTCTTCATTTGCGCTCCTGTGCACATCTTCTGAACGCGCATTTAGTGCAGCTGAACACATTTTAATCTGGACAATGTCAACAAGTAAGTTTCACATCAACGAGTCGGAAAACGTAAAGTTTTTATGGCAATCTGAATAGGAAAGCCAATGTAGGTTTAAACAGTTTGTTTCAAATGGAATTGTTAAGGACTGTAAGGGTTAATACGCCACTGACTGAAGTAACTGCAACAAGAGCTTTTTTATTTAGTATTTAGCTTTCTTATATCATTTAAGTTTTCATTATTTACTGATGTTTATTTAAATGTTTTATATGCTGTAGTGTACCATTACACTGATGGATTTGCGCGTTAAACATTGACGGATGTTTCATCCTCATTTATTTCAGATATCATATTTCAATTATTTAACAATTTCAAGTATTTAAATAAGGTCTATATTTCTCTTCCACTCGTCATGTGGTTGCTACATGCAAATATAATAATATAAATATTATATATATATATTTCTCAACCACCCCACCACCGCGGTCGATTTGTCTATTACCACCGCGGTGGTAAAAAACTGCCACCGTCACAGCCCTATTCCTCATTTCATATTAACTGTGTTCTGTTTACAGTACTTTAAACTGAATAAACGCTGGATTTGTTTAATATAGTATCGAACACATTCCAGTAGTAACAGATCAATGACACCATCAACATTAGCGGCAGTTACGTAACAAAATCTGTTAAGTCTGTATGTCTTACTAGTATAAACTGCAAACAAAGCTACCTTTCAGATGAACACATGACTAACATTTATACAATTTTAACCTGAAATATATCATGTCAAAGACACAGAGAAAGTACTGACCCAAGCCTGAGAGGAGCAGCGCGTCCAACCTCATTTGTGTCTATTAAGGTTGATGATTCTTCCAAAAGTGAAGGATCTTCCATCTGACAGAACGGGAAGAAATTAAGCTTTTCAATATTCTTATTCTTCTCTGATTTTAGATATCATTTAAAAAGAGCAATATGAGTGTTAGTGGTTTAAAGCCTAGAGTTTATAATTTAATTTCAGACTTATATTCTTTAGAAGATAAACAACAAGTCTAACACAGCCCTTGACCAACAATAGGATAAAGGGCAGATTATGTTATGGCTAAATATGTTATGGGTATATAAATTTAGCACAGATGGTGTAATTACTAAATAACTACCTTATGTTTTTGTTCACAGCATGCCTAAAGGGCAAAAGTTTAATTTCTTAACAGAGCAAGCATTATAAAATTAAATACAAGCTAATACATCACCAATTTAGAAAATGTGCATGAACACTTATTACAAGGAATAAACTGCCTTTACTCAAAGATAACTCATGAGTCTATCCTGGAGTTTCAACCTACAGTTGTTTACATAACTGACCCAGATCTTCAACCACTAACTCAAAGAAACCTCACACCACAAACCAATCGGTCACCCACCACCAGTCTCTGTGACATCCCGATCTTGTGTAAGTGTAAGGTGAATGATTAAAAGACAGTAAACAGCTTAACCGCTGACGCTCAAATCAAATGATCTTTTATGACATTACAATACAAAAATAACAATATTACGTTAAAGTCCAGATTAGTGTCAGAAAGCACAGAAATACACGGCCAAAGATCTCCCACAGGTTGATAGAGAAGAAACACCCTGATAGGGACTAATTGTCACAAACACAAAGGGTTGTTTTTTACGTTTACGAGTAACGTGTCAACACCTTGCTGAACTGGTCTTGGGAAGGGCAGTTTGACATCACCATCAGTGGCTGGGATGTGACGAGGAATTCAGAGAATGGCCTTTCAATCTGTTAGACATGCATCTGTCTTTGTCACATCATTGCAAACATGGTGGAAAAACACGTTTTGGTGCCTCTTTTGGCTTTGTTTGGTCACTGACTGGTGTTGATCATAATGTGAATTTAAATGAATACCACATTATAGTATTTGTTTCTGAATAACACCACAAGAAAAGGAGGAAACCCGTTTTGAAGAGATCACAAACCTCATCGAAAAACTGCTGTGTTCGCCTGAGGATGTGCTTGAGCTCCGTCAACTCCAGGAAGTTCTTCTTCAGGGCTTCCTGGTTGGTGTTGATCTCCTTCAACTCATTCTCCAGCTTTTCAAAAGTGGCCTATACAAGAAATGCCAAGTAGAATAACAATAAATAGGAAGTACAACACATAAATAAGAAAGGCAATAATAAAGAACTTCGTAAAGAGTTGTTTTTTTGTACCTCTAAGTCAATCATGTCTCGAGGAAAAGGGACCTCTGGGTTCTCCCCTGTGTCTACAACAGTTATGTTAGCCTTTCTAATCTCCTTCTCAACAAACCCTTAATAAAAAAGACAAACAAGTGAGATACAAAAGGGGCAGAAACAGTGAAGAAAAAGTGATGATCTCAATTGGATTGAACCAAAACACACGATGTTGTGTTGTCTTTCGCTTAGCGGCTATGTTTTGTAACCCAGCAATACTGACAAAACAACTCACTCAGTTTGCGGTCCATTTCCTCACAACGACGGACTTCATTTACAAACTTCCTCTGAAAAACGTTGACATCTGGGTTCAACTGTAATTCAAAGAAAGAGGAAAAAGGACATAGAGCCACTTTTGCTGATAAACTGCTTAGTTTACATGCTCTGGTAAAAAAAAACCCCAACCACATTCACACCCAAGATGCGCAAACCAGAAGTGAGTTTCACAGGGTGAAAAAACAGTCTAATCTTTTTAAATTCAACACAAAAGTACATACGTCTCTGAACTGCACCATGCCGATCTCCCCCAGCTCACTGACACAGCAGTAGGCTGACTCTGATTGTAGGAAGAGCTGGGCCAGGGTCATCTCCTCACTGCGAAACAGCTCCCCCATAATGCACTGCTTTCTTTCCAATGCACTAAGGGGAGAATATCTGGGGGAAGAGAGAGATCAATAAAATCAAAAACAATCAAACACAAGTCTAATAATAAACATAAACACAACAGAAAAAAACTCCTATATAGCAGATATTGTGCTTAGGTCACACAAGTCTTTTCTGCTTTCACAAAAAGGAGAACCACACAACAAGAGGGCCCTGACATACCAAACAAAAACTATTTACACAGAGACAGTTTCTACATCTTCTCTCATTAGTTAGTCTAATAAAACAATTTCCTAACTTTGCAGAAGCATCTTAGAGCACAAACAAATTTTTATCTTGAATTAACAATTTAACATTGAGAGATGATGCTAGAAGTAACAGCAGAACTTAGATAAAGTTTCATCAGACGTACGCGCTGGACCGAAGTTAACTTCCGATCTGTTTTTGTTGTAATATAACTATTTGTTTACTATTTAATTTATGTTAATAATAGTTCATATTAATATTCGATTGTATATTCATTTTAATATATGAATTTAAAACTATTCCACAGTTACAGATTCTTTGCGGAGGCAAAATCATCTCCTCAAATTCATCCCTATAGCATCATGCATTTTCAGCAATAATAGACACATGACCTATTGACTTCTCAGAAACAACAAGGCAATCTATTAAAAAAGCCTTATGAAAAAGTCCACTATCTCGTGCTCATAAGGGCACACGTGGAATTTTACGCTTCAGTGATGTTTCATCACTCTCTTAGCATGTGATGCCCTAACAGCTATGGGAAGAAGAGGTTGCCATCTCAGAACACACAGAAGTATTCAGCATTCACACAAAATGACCTGGACATAGCAGTACAACTGCATGAATGTAAATCTCAACTCTGCATTTCCCCTTAAAAATGCATCTGGCTCTATTAAAAGAGTTAACTGCACTGCTGTAGCACATTCTTTTAAAGGTCTCGCTGTGTAAAAGAAGTTTACGGTTCATTACAAACGAGTGTACAATGGACTCAGAGTGCAAAGACTGGATTATGGATTAAGATGCACCATGTGACTCTTTGTACCAAGTGTCACCAACGCAGAAGCAAACTGATACTTTCTTCTTTTCTAGTGGTCTATAGCTAGCAATGTGGTTCAATGGGTAATTCCACACGTGCTAAATAATGCAGCAAGATACTATTTCATTACTCTGTGTGCGTCCAGCCTTTTCCATTCTCATTACAGCCACCGCATCATCAGCACCATTAGGTAATATTACAGTGAATCTATGCCCTAGATACGTTTTATGACACGCAACGCATTTGAGTTGATCTAATAGTCATCAACCAATAAAACTAAAGGAGCCAGAGCAAAATAACACAACAGAATATGGATAGGCTTCATCTGCAAAAAAACAAAGGCAACTCCGTGGTGAAGCTATAAATATACAACCCATTACAACAGAATAGTCTATTACGTTAGCTACGTTACCTTGCAAACCTGCGAGCGATCAAAAATTTCTCATCTCTAATTCAAACTTTTATAATAAACAAAACAACTCAACGCAAAATAACTCCCCATTTAGGCCAGAGGGGTAAACACAAATACGATCTTATTAGCAAGTGTAACGTTAGCTGTCAACTCAAGTTTAGCTGTCAACAAGTAACAAAATAGCAAATAGCATAGCAAAATGGCACAACGTTCACTTCACATTAAAAAGACGACGTATCCTGTTTAAAAGTTCAGATTCACAACTTCTGTTGTATGAAAGCAAAATATTTTGGCTTAGCCGTCCCATCAACGACTTTAATAGCTAATGCTAAGAACACCGACAGGTTGTTACCTCAGTGGATTACGCCACTCAACGACACATCCCAAAACTGATAGAAAATGCGCTTTTTGACTCCTAAAAGCTTTCTTCCTTATATGATGGAAGAAAGCTGAAGCAACTTTAGAAAAAAAACAATATAACTTACAGCGCAGAAACTGATAAAAGTGAAGTCCTCTAGTCTCTAAATCCACTGCGTCGCGAGCATCAGCTGACCAGAACGAACACGACGTCATGAACGGCCCAACCTGGTCACGTGATCGTGGTTACCTGGCAGGGTGAGGGCTCTTCCCAAAACGAAAAGTTGCAAAGGCATTTATTAATCATCGATTTAAATTTGATAGAAAGCTCGTGTATTTTGTTACTGAAACGTATTGTTTTATACGTATATTAATCACATATCACAATGTTTAATAAAATGTGCTCTATTTTCCTGTCCAAAGTTTTGACCCAAAGTTTTACTCTCTCTGTTTTTAGGCTGACTCATCATGGTATCCGTTGTTTGCATCTTACCTTCTTATAAAACCACTTCCTTACTTCTGCAATTCAATGTGCTTGTCTTCATGCCATTTGATACACTGAAACTCCTGCCAATCAGAACTGCAAAATAAAATGTTTAAGTTTTCTACTAGCCTACCTTCTCACAGTAAATGTGTCAGTAAACATCTTCATGCATTTCAACATTTTGAAAGTTGTCTCCAGGAAACGTGTGAACAGTATTGTTACACATTTTTACTACATTACTGTTGTCTATAGTGATCGCATTTTTACTTTTAAGCTTTAGAACACTAGCAATCTAAAATTTTAAACATAGAGTTCTGCCTTACAGAGATACCAAAGAACCCTCTTCTTTGTTAAAAGTGTCACATATTTACTAATTATAAAGCAACAGGATTTCACACAGGGTCATGTGATCTTAAATGCCAAGAGGTCACTCTCTGTAGAATCTGTCACTGGCTCTTTAATGAGAGAGGAACTACACAGAAAGATGAGTGAATTTAGCACACAAGTGATAATGTGTATTTGACTTTCCATAGACAGTGTGGTGAGCTTGGAGCTATGTCTGGGTGTTTGTTAGTGCAGGCTATGCTGAGTGACATTGCCATCTGTTGGTTGCAAAAATAACTTAGTTTTAAAAATAAATGGAAAACATCCTCACCACGTCTGTTTCATGCTTATATGGAAATTAAGGACCACAAAAGCCAACTCTATACAACTCTATATGTGGGTTGGCATTTTAGATTATATCATTTTCATCATTCTGTAACATCCGAACAACAGCTGGTGCATTAAAAATATACTCATACTCATATACTGTAGTATATGACAAACTTTAAGTCTGGATATCTGTATTTGAATGAAAGCATACTGTATGTCAGAGACCGTAATCCTTCTTTACCAGTCTGTCAGGCAGAGATACCTACAGGTTTAACATGTGAAGCACTCCCTCTAGTGGCTGCTGCTCACACATGCAGTACACCCTCAGACCGCCAGAAGGCACAACAGAACCACACAAAAAACAAAAAAACCTGATCAGGGAAATGTTTTAAACATGCTTTTTTTCTTCTTTAAGAAGCACATTATTAAGTCAAAGTATTTCAAATAGGATTGCTTAAATGTATTTTAGGCATTTAAACATTCAAACATGCAGTAAGGAGATGAAAGCCATTTCACACGCTTTAAAATAGGGCACTATTTCTGTCTGATGCATATATTCTGGGTTGGCATTATGAAATATCTCATTGGCCTAGAACAAGCTAAATTTAACTGTGATGCATGAACAAATGCATTTTATTTTTAGACAAAGCTAGGGGTCTTAAACTCATTATACACTACATATTTCCATTGAGACCAGGGTCTATTATTCATTGAAAAAACAATATAAAAATCCAACAGGTTGTAAAATAAAGCATGCAAAAGCCACTTGAGGCAGAATTAACACAGATTCCTGGTGTGAGAAGTTACATTTCACTTCAACTCACAATTACAGTCAGAAATAATTCCCCTAACTGCCAGGAACTCTCCTCTCTTGCTAGAATTTTAGCTTGTATTATGTTTTCTTAAGAAATGATTGTGATTATGATAGCAGTCATAAATTGCTTTTAATGAACAAAATGTGAGCACGCCTTATCATATCATAGGAGTAACAAGTAATATAAACATAAACCAGGAGGTGCAGAAGGTTAAAACAGCTTCCACCTGAGAGATCTCAGACAAAAAAAAACATTTCAGAACTTATTTGAGCATGTTCTTTGGTTTTTCATAACTACAGTATAAATGCCAGGAAGTATAACACATGGATTTAGACTCAACAAAGGGAGACTATTCAAAAATACCTTCCCGCTTTTCAGTGTCAATTGTGCCGCCTCATATAGGCACCTCTTACTGCATAAGCCTCATAACATGTTTCATAACATCACCTCAGGCACTTTGAACTCAATGGTTCCCATGTGACAGAAACATGAGGTAAATCCGGTTTGTGTACGATAACATTTGATAACATTGCTACTACTAACATCATTATCTCTAAATATGGTTGGTTATTCTAGACTCTCATATGAATTGATCCTCGCTAATATAATAATAAACTGTGCATACAGTCTGGTCTATGGGCCTAATAGAATAGTTTACCCCAAAATGAATAATATGTTTACGGAACCAAAGTATTTAAAATAGGAATAAAAACAATGCATTATCTTGAATTTTCAGGCGATCCAAAAATCTGCCATTCAAGTTCTTTAGTTTAGTAGACTCACGCAATGATTTCAGATGGAGAGTCAGACCTGTCAGAAGAAATAATTGTGTGTAAAAATGTTCCTGCCTCATTTCCGAACATTACAACGTACATTCATTACATTCAGTACATAACACAGCTTAATCGTACATGCAGAGAGAGAGAGAGAAAGAGAAAGAGAAAGAGTGGTTGAAAAATTGTGTTTTCCCTAGGCTTAGAATTCCATTGATCCATTTTCCAAACTTCGTAGTGATTTAGTGCCCACTGGAGACAGGTTTACTCTAAGACTTGTATCTTCATTCACCTTAGGTCACTCATATTTCACCAAAACAACCACAAGAATACACCATAATTTCTTCTGATAGGCTGAAAAAGATAAAACGGTTATTTATGGACACATACACCTCTTGCACACAGGAATGAACTGGTTGGTGACTGTCATGTTTGTTTTTGTGAGATTGGAACATACCTAAGATGATCAACCTCCAGATAAAGGAGTATCAGATTCCACATGCTCACTTTCAAGGGATATAAATAAATAAACCCCATTAATGTCAAATCCTCTGGCAGAGTTACCGCATCAGTAGAGAATAGACAGACAGTTTGTGTTCCCTACATTGACGTATCTGGTTGCGGTTTATTTCATTCCTGGCATGTAGCATAATGTTATTTGCTTCTTTTCTCAGTTAAAGCATCATTCAGGACGAGCATAAGCCATTTTATGTGACAAATAAAACGTAATGACAATTATGAAACAATATGCTTTGTGTCTGTTTTATTTAGTTAATTGGTTTCTTTGTTTTTTTTTATTGATCTTGAAATGTTAAATATTGCAAGATCAATAAAAGATCAATTTGATAAAGATCAATTTGAAAAAGAATACCAAAATAACTATTTAAGAATCTTTATAGTTATACAACCAAAATTATAATTATTATAATCATAAAACCAAATTATACAACCTGTCGTTCTCTCAAGAAAAAGTTACATACTGAAAGGAGGGGTTAAAATGTGGTGGGCGGAGCCCTCCAATTTGATTAACAAGTACATTGACTTATCAAGCATGGTACATGGTCCAAGGTAATTCTGGGATAGAGGGGGTCTAAGGTAATGAAATGGGATACACCTTTCCTATCAGTGTTGTGACTGCCCCTCCCACAGTGATAACATTGTTTCTCACACACATCAGCCTGACCCGCCGTACCCCTTCAATTGTTCTCAAGATGGGAATGTGTCCGTTTATTTTTAATGGTGTATGATTTGGTTGATTATAGGGAGAAGTACAACAAAATGTGAAAAATTGGCAGAGACTTTCAAATCCTCCCATTCTTTCTGAACCCAGACAAGCACACACACATCAATAAAGCACTGAATAAATTGCATAACTTATTGGAGGAAGCTTGGAGTACAGACAAGTGACACAGATGAAAGATTACAAATGAAGTCTCTCGAACTCCTGGAGAAATAAAGTTCAGCTAAAAGTAATTCATATCCGTATGGATAAGCCACTGCAAAAGGTAAACTATAATTCTTTCTTTTAGCTGTCGTCATGTTACACAGCGACTCAGGGCATGAACTCATATTTAACAGATCATTACATTAAATAACATAACATAATACATATTTACAGGGGCGGACTGGAAAGCAAAATTGGCCCTGGATTATTCGGCCCCATCGGCCCTCCACCATTTCTGTCGATGGGGGGGTGTGTTTGATGGCATCGGCCCTCCACCATTTCTGTCGACGGGGGAGGTGTTGTATATAACGTGTCATTGTGTTACATGCATACGTGTCAGACTCGCTAATGCCTTTGCGTTGCGTCTGTCTGTCCGGCCCAAGAGGCCCAACGGGAAAAATTCCGGTACTCCAGATGGCCAGTCCGCTCCTGGTCACGGCCGTAGGCCGTCGGTGGGATGGCCGTTCTGGACTTTGACAGAATGTCCTACCGGTCAGTCCGCCCCTGCCTATTTACAGCACATATGGATTGTCTCAAGCATAATTTTGATATAAAGCTGTTAATGTCACACATTAAAATGTATTGCTGAGGTAAGGAAATGGCCAAGACAGACCTGAGTCCTTATGCCCAGTGTGTGCTTCAATCTTTTGTTAGCCGCTGGCCATTTTTGTTTTCAACTTGTAGAACGTAGAGAAAACAGACCAAAAATAGATGTACGTTTAACGGGAAAAACATGGGCGACCACAGGAGACCCAAAACGAGAACATTTTCAGAAGAGGTCGGTGTGAGTGTGTGTTTGGAAATACTGGAAGTTCTTGTGACTGTGGGGTGAAAGATAAAACTAGATTACAATTCATTTTTAGGATTTTGAAAAGAAAAGCAATACAAAGAAAAATACTGCTTTTTAATTATGAACAACATATCTAAAAGATGTATTTTACCAAAAGAACACCCCAATACTTTTGAGACATTAAATTATTTTTGAAGCATTTACAAATGAAACAAGTGAACACATGTCTATCCACTGAGTTATTTAATCTTTTAAAATAATAAAAAAATCTGCTGATAATAAGCTTCATAATAGTTTAAGATGACACGGCTGAAGAGAAACTTCGTTTATGTAGGAACCCGGACCACAAATCACTCCCCCCTTTGGTCAAAATAGAGGCAGCAGGAACCAGTCAAAACAGACTCCGAACGTTTGTTACACATTACATTCATTTCATGTTCAATAATCAGATAACATACGACCATTTAAAATCACTGACTGACATTTCATGCCTGCATGACAACCTCCTGCAACCCTGATAAAGAGGACATGATATTTACTCAGCTCAAAATCCTCTCATATGACTGCAGACACACAAGATTGTTTTCTTTACCCGATTCTCTGTTATCAGACATGAAATTTAATGACATTTCAAGCTTGGATTTGAAGAATATTGAAAACCGTTGGACATAAAGCAGGCATTTCTTTAAGAAGCAGATTTCCTCAAGCGGAACTTAGGGAAGAGGCTAGGGTAAACAAATTCATATTGCATGACCTCAAGATATACAATCTATAATCCTGCAAAATGTAAGTCGAAACATTCATTGCTTCACGCATGACAAAGGAAATGTGCACACTAGGCAGAAACATGAACCACCTTTTGTCTTTCAGTATTTGTTAATACGATCATCACAACCATCACATAGAATGTGATCATCAGGAAGATTCACTTTTCTCTCTTCTCTTGTTCAGTTTTCTGTGTCTCACCTTAATCAGCTCTAATGGGGTCAAGGGCGTAAAGGAATGTCCTGGTTATGCAACATCTCGGATCTGCCTGCAGGGAAAAGTCACGAAGGTTAGGAATGAGACTGTGAGAGAGGCGAGTTGTCACTAAGTGAAAAAGTCAAGGGAAAGAAAAACAGAGCTAGTGGTATGTATACACGAAGTGTAATATGCTAGCCATGAGAACACAAAGGTCGAGAATGTTTTTGACAATCTACCAAAAATATAATTGAAATAGATTTTTGGTCTATATGGAAAGATTTGGACATGCATTAAGGAACATTACCTGCCGAACTGGCAGACAACTATAGAACTTCTTTATTTCTGTATACTGCCATAAAACATTATGCTTTCATACAGTGTCCCTTAGTTATGTAAGGCCATAGTTGAGTGACTCTAACCGCTGATCCGATGACATTCCTCTTTGTTCTCATTTGTTTGGAATTCTTGATCTCCTTTCGGAACTTTTCCTTGTTACTCCGGCCCTCTGCTCTGGTGAGCTGAAGGCTAATATTAGAGATGACATTTCAGAATGAGTTCCAGTTACCCCCCATTATGTTAAAGTATGAGGACCAAAAACAAAACAAAGAAAACTTGCAGACTTAACAAAGACTGACCAAATGCTTAGTACATTTACAAAATGTAGTATAAACACTTGGTTTTATTTGAAAGATTGTTAAGAGCCGTTATTGCACTTGCAACCAACTAAAGGCAGGGAAAGGTTATTTGGCTTAAAAAGTTGACAAAAAAAGCAGCACAGCATCACTTGAAGGTGAAGACGAAGACGTCATCTTGCCTGAAAAATAGCAGTGTGTCCTTCCAACTCCTCTGTGAAATGGGAACTCCAGACAGCAGGGTGGGAGAGAGTGTGAGTGTGTGCGCAGGAAGAATGCTAACACCCAGAGGAAAAGCACATTAAAACAAGAATTATTGGCAGATATCAACGCTGTTTAACCTGTGTGTGTAGAAGAATGCATGGATATTGCACACTTAACCATTGCCTGGCATTCCTAAATGCATTCAGGCTAAAAAGGCATGAGGAAAAAATAGACTGAACAAAACATTTTTCCATTAGTTAACATGTTTTATGGCCATGAATATATTTATATACATCTTTACCAAGGCTTGCATTATTTCCTTGTGTTGCAAATTGAAACACTTCCTGTGAGAATCTTAAACAGATCAAACCTGTATATATCCATGACTGAAGTTTTTGTTTAAATATGCTAGATTTGCCAGTATATAGCTCTGATACATACACAAAATTAAACACAGAATTACACAAACAAAAGAGTCTCCATAAATTTAATACAAAAATGATCATTTATTTTCTTCAATATTTTGCCAGGCATGCCGATAATACATATATGCTGTCCATTTGGACACAAGTGCAAACCATTTAGAAGCACAACTGGTTAAAAAATCTAAATTAATATTACAATCTTTTTATTTTCTCATATTAATCATAAAATACAGTGACAGTAGAAAAATACTTTTTTTTACATAACATTCCATAAAACAAAAAATATACAATTAAATCGAAGACTTTTGTTGTTGTGCTCGGTTCTTCTCAAAATGCAAACATCTCCCACAACTATCCGAAATACACAAATCTAAAGACCTAAGTAGCCCCTCAAAATTCAACCACAAACAGCACTGGGTCACGAAACAAGTCCCAGTCCATTACTGACAAGTTGGAACATTTACTTCTTACCCATGATGCTCTACCAAACATTAAAACAACATACAGAAAATGTTCAAATAAAAAAGCTAATAATAGCCGATGAAAACACAACAATGGTACAAGACATTTGTGCAATTACAGCAAACTTGTTATAATGACTAAAAACAAAAAAGGTGGTTTTGTGGCACTCTGTGTGAGAAACGGAACAAAATGTGGATTGTGGGTACGCATGAGCATGCCATCTTGAACTACTTAATGTGCTTGTGGGGAGATTTGAATATAAACCTTTTTTCTTAGAACGTGCTAGAACAAGAGGTCTTTGCAAGTCAATTCTTTTTAAAGATCATTACAGAAACCGCCCCTAATGTTTGGTGCAAACTAACATTTGGATTTCATGCAACAGAAAATGAAAAACCTACTCTGCTGGGGAAGAGCCTCAAGGGTGAAGTTATATTAGACAGCGGTGTTCTTAAGATGGTTCTAATGGAAACAAATGAGAGGTGGGCTATAAGAAATAAATCTGAACTTCATTACATGAACTGAATCGATGAAGAACGATGATCAGCCTTCAGTCCCCTTTTTACAATGCAGTATGACTCCAACATAAGTTTAAGACCAAGTACAGAAAGCAGAGTAAGGTTCAAACCACACTGAAATAATAAACAGTCTATTGTGGTGCGTATTTTAGAGCCTTTATACAGCGCTTAAGTATCCTTTAGGGCTTACAAAAAGAAGTTCATATTGCTCATCCAAATTCGTCGTAGACACACGCGCATATCTCTGTGGTCATAAAGGAGGTCAAATCACATTCACACTCTGACAAACACAGACAACATTAGAAATAGACTTCATGCGCACATACAACGGTGTCGCAAACACCCGAGTAGACCGCTGCTGCCCAGTCCAAACCACGCCAAACCAGTTTGGCAGGATTCAAGTCTATCTGTCAATAGCACGGAAGAGCCTCATTGGCTGCAGAGATTCGCAGTCCTCAGATTGGGCAACAGTGTCTGTCACCTAACAGATGAGCTCTTGTTGTATCTCGGTACGGGACGGGAACGATTCAGAGAAACTAAAAGTGTCCCGACCCGTCTTCAGCTCCCCCTGGCCCGGGCAGGTTAGATATAATGGCATAACAAGCTCAGGGGAAGGGACGGGACTTTCAGGCTCGGATTCTGATTGGCTGGCTTCCTGCTCATCGAGTGGGGCGTCCACAGTGTGATGAATTTCACTGATCAACCACGGATGATTTAAACACTGTTCTGCTGTTGCTCGTTTTCTGCAGAAAAGAAAAAATGAGAAAACCTTTAGTTGACAACATTTAAAGAGATAAAGACTAAAAATGAAGACTTAAACAAGTTCTCATAAGCACTTGGTTTCTCCATCTCCAGGGTTTTTCCTTCCCCAAAATTACTCGCACTCAAAGGAATTTTTCCACAAAGCGCTCTTATTTTTCCTCTCCTGCATTCTCAGTACCCATAATCTACAGACTAAATTTTATGGGGTGCAGATTACAGTCCTGGATAGGAGTTGGCCGGTGGCTGCTATCATTTCCCACAGAGCCTCGATGGCGACAGATCCGAATGGCCATTAGTTACACCAACAGACCCAAAATGGCTTTCAATGTTCATCAGTTGCAGAAAAAACCCAGTGTGGGAAACCAGTAGGGCTGCAAGGATCATTTCACTGTATATTCTACACCAAGAAGCTATTACACTTTAATGAGAGATTAAAGCTCAAGATCAGACTCCCCGTTTATTATTTCACTGGGGCAGAGCCAAGTAGAATCACGTCATCACTCAGGTTATATAAGTTTGCCTCAACATGTCAGTCTAATTTCCTAGAGTTATTTAGCTTCAAAACTATAACGCTCACAATAAAGTCCCATTCCAATACCTGGGGTTTTTAACAAGCAGCGACCGGATGAAATCCACAGCGAGGTCTGAGATTCCCTCAAAGACATCCTGGGAATAGTCTACGTTGACCTGGGAGATGTTCAGGAAGGTCTCCTGCTTTTCTTCTCCCTGAAATGGCGACTCCCCCGTCAGCATGACGTAAGTCAGTACCCCGATACTCCTGCAGGGCAAAAGGGGAACGAAGATCAGTGCTTGGACACTACGATATGCAACTTACAGACACGGCAGGCTGTTTTCATTGTGCTGCTATGCGGTAGAGAAAGCGTTCTGGGTGGTTGCTTACTGGTCTGATGTTACATTAGGTCACGTTAGAAAAGGTGGCAAATGTTATAGAAAATAAAGTTAGATAGGATCAAAATTGGTTAAGGATTTACCGTTCAAAAACAAATACAGCAGAATGATCTAGAAAATTAGAATACGGTGCGTGACAAACACCCTTTACACAAAACAGATGCGTGAGAACCAACCGGGAAATATTCCAGGCGATGCTCTATCAAGACTATCAACAGGCTGTAAATGGATTGCGCATTTTGGATTTTACTTCACTGATAATAAGCTTTACTGACAGGCTTATTGTACTGCTGGATTACAGTAATACTGTCCTTTATTGCAAGTCATTCTGCTTTGATATGGCCCATTTAACCAGATGTCATCACAATGTAAAATGTAACTGGGCTAAATGGTCTTTACAAAACACTTCATGTGTGTGTCACACACTGTAACGTGTAGACACACTAACACACACACACACTGGACTCTGAACAGCCAATGAGCTCAACTTACCACATGTCAGTAGCTGTGCTGATGGGCTCATAGTTCAGAATTTCAGGAGCTGAAAGGACAGAGACATTTGTCAAACGTCTGATAGCGTTTCACGGAACTAGCGTATAGTACATCAATTTTCAGTTTCTTAGTAAGTAGTAATATCCCACTGCTGACACACATTTTCGGAAGGGGTCAGAAAACGGATAATGTTTTAACCTACGACATCATCCGAGGAGTGTTATTTTTTATACAAGAACGATTGGTTTTGAGGAATTGTATGTTTTTGGACTCAGTAAGTAGCCTACATAGGATTTATTACTTGCTAGGTATTCTAGGTATGACTTGCCAAGTCATCAATATTTTTATCCATTTTCCCAGAATAGCAAGATGATAAACTCAAATATTCAGCCCCAAGCCATCACAAATAGACTAAATGAAGTTTTAACATTCCATTACAGTTCAGAATAAGGGGTCTGCAACCGAGTGAACAGCCACCATCTCTACACAAGCTTTTACTTTAAAAGTTGACTTTGTTCTCCTTATACTGTGATGAGGAGCCTTCACCTTCACCCTGTTATTTGCTACTCTGCAGGGGGTTTTGAAGTTGGCAAATGAGAGACGACTGACTCACCCACATACTCAGGAGTTCCCAAGATCTCCCGGACCTCCGTCGTGCTGTCCACCCGCCGAGATAAGCCAAAATCAACGATACGGATATCGCCCAGAGGCTGAGCACTGGTCAACAGAACGTTCTGAGGCTAAAGAATCAAACAATGAAACATGAAAATCACTGTTTACCCCAGAACGGTTGAATTCATACAAAGTTACACACACTTGGGAACATTAATGTTGATAATTGCTTTCATTATTAACCAAATGCTTAATGTGAAGAGGTTTAACTCAAAATTACTTCAACCTTAAGCTCACACCCTATGAAATCATTTTAAATAAATGAGCATTTTTGTTTGGTCTCATATCCTAAAGCACAAAAACAAAAGGCGTGAAGCCAGATAAGAATGTTTCAAGTTCACACACCAGTGCATTAATAACCATTTTAATAATCACTGACCTTAAAAAAAATTGTTTATAGCGTTACCTGTATTAACAGGTCTGATTCGATGACTTGAGAACATTGGAAACTATAACACAAGTTGGGTTGTCATACAATCTTACAACATCTACAAACTTTTGATTTATGGTTTGCTACTTGCGTAAAGCTATAAAACGGCTCATCAGATTTCTGCGCTACTTTAGAAGACTCTGAATGAAGCTTAATTTTTGGGGACGATCCCTTTAAGAATCTTTCTACAGTATCAAATCGCTCCACACCTTCTCACCTTCTCTCTCTGTTCTTTGGCCTGAGGCCGGTCTCATAAACATCACAGAATAGAAAAGGTCTAATGGTGAGACAAGTCTTTAAAGAGCAAATAAAAGAAAGATGCCTGTGAATGGGTATAATTAAAAAGGGCTGACCTCCGTTTTGTGTTATGCAACAAATGTTATTAAACAAAAAAGAAATCAAAGCCAGGGGTTATTGTAGCCTAAACGGAAGACAAAATCTGAAAAGTATTACTTTTGTCTTTGTTATGCAAGCTTTCAAATGTACTTATCCGATACTACACAGATATGGTGCAGTGGTAGTTTATTAAATGAAAGACTGTGGGTATATGCATTTGTACATTGTTGTACATGATTTTACTGTGTTGTCTCACTTTGAGACATAACAGGCCACTAAGTAAATAGCCTGACTAGGAGATACACAGCAGAACATACTGTATATACATTGTTGAAGGGATAGTTCACCCAAAAATGAAAATTGTCTTGTCATTTCAAACCTGTATGACTTACTTCTGCAGAACACAAAAGATATTTTGAAGAAAGTTGGTAACCGAACAGCGCCGGCACCCATTCACTTCTATTGTATTGACACAAAACCAATGCAAGTCAATGGGTGCCGGTTACCAACATTCTTCGTGTTCTGTGGAAAAAATAAAGTCATACAAGTTTGAAATGACAAGAGGGCGAGTAAATGATGTGAAATGAGTAAATGATCACTTTTGGGTGAACCATCACTTTAATGACCAACTCAACTCTTACCTTCAAGTCCAGATGGACTACATTGTTTCGATGGAGACAGGCCACACCCATCAGAATCTGCCGGGCCAATCGGATTACATCTTTCTCTGTGAAGGCCTCATCGTTGTCAGCGACACACTGGTTAAATATTTCACCTCCAGCAGCACTGAGAGAGTGAGAAAGAGAGTGCGTCACAATCTAATCTAAAACCTTACATGGACAACAAACATGACAGAACGATGCTTTAGGGTTAATACGTTAACACTAGAAACCAAGATGTCGAAAACTATCCATGTTTCTGCTCTCCTGACTTTACATAAATGTATAAAGTGAATAACACACCATTGTTGTTCACCTGTAAAATTACCCGTAAAATTACCCAGAAAACAACAGCACACGGGCACACCTTCTCCATCGTGCAGGTGTTCGCTCCTCATTTTCATACACATTAAAATAGACATGATGTATCAGGCAAGAGGCCCAATTATTAAATTCGATGAGACTTCTGGGTACCAGCGGAGGGGTGGAAATTCAGCCTTGCGTAAGTGTGGTATGGGTTATGGTGACCACAACGATATGCAGGTAGATACTCCTTTGCGCAATGAAAGACGGAGAAAACCAGGTCCATGTGTAGTGGATTTAGGGCCGCACACACTTTTATACACCATGCTTTTACCTCGTAGATGTTCTGTATGTATTTGTGCAAGTGTGATCAGTTACATAACTGATGACACCAGCTGTACAAATAGAGGATTCTGGGTATTGCCAATCAGATGAGCCATGAGAGGCAAATACAAATGGGATATCGGGCCTCCTTTAATAAGATTCATCAAAACAACACAAGCCTTCTAATCGAATAAATCCTCCACTATCCTGTCACAAATTTCTAAGTAATACAAGCATAAACATACCCCCAAGAAATCTTTCCTACAGCCTTTTATGCAGGAAATGCATTGGCACATTGGTTTGTTGTGAGCTTGACAGGAAATTCAAAACATTTTAACAGTTGTTCCGGAGACTGACTTCGATTAATGAATTTCAGAGCGAATCAAACATGCACGCATGAGTTTATTCTTCAAACCATGCTTAACTGTACAAAAGCAGATCCAACCTTCCACTTCACTGCTTAACCCAGGGTTCAAGTTTTTAACCACCTGGCGAGTAAAAAAGGCCCTTAGAGGTTAAAAACATTGACAGCACTGCACGCCAGTTCACTTTTTGGTCTTCAGCCATAAGAATGTGGAGCGGAGGCAGAAATCCTTTATTCAAAGAACTTCGTTTTTAAAAAACAAAAACAAAACATGCTACCAAGACCACCAAGAGCTCAACTCCCACAGAGAAAAAGACTGAAACTTGGGCTAAAAATGTGAGCTATGCAGCCAGAAGATCAGAAACTAGATCTAAAAAGAACTTGTATCAACTGCCAGCAAGATTCTGCAAAAAACAGATGTCCTGTATCTCTCCGGCTTAACTGGGGGATTAACAATGAGCTGAAGCAGAGGCAGTTGGACACTGTTCATTTACATCAGTCAAAGGGACTTAAGAAGTCACTGAACACTGGCTGTCAGAGAACTGAGGGTGTTTGATCAGAAGCAGACAAGTGAAACAGATGATGAGGACTGGTGACAAGCAGTGTTACGTAAGAGCTGGTAAAAACATAAGACGATTAAAAACACCACCAGAGCACAAATAGTTTTTGTTATCTGAAGCTCACACTAGTCTGTGGCAAACTTGCCACAACAATGTGGGGGCTTGGCATGTCATTGCTATGTGGTTGCTAGGGTGTTCCAGATGGTTGCGGTGGTGTTTTGGTTGATAGCCAGGTTGTAACTACAAGTGCCCTAGTTAATTTGCTTACTGGTCCAAATCCACCCATCCTTAAAAACCAGCTCTGAAACATTAAAATAATCTCATTTCACACAAGCATATGTCCTAAGAAAGAACAGATTTGCATTTATGTAAGAGCAGGTCTTTCAAATTTCGCAAATGCGAAAGTGTTTGTATATGTAATTATGACCTTTCTTTTCTCCATCTCACAATAGACCATCTTTAAACATTAAAACGCAGAGATGAGAATTCTGTTGCTTACAACAGAGGATGTGGTGATGGATTGCGCATGCAAGCGAGTACGTCGCAGCTCTGCTTTTAGAAGAAAAGCCACAGGAAATGGAAATTGAAGTGTTTCTTTTTGTCCAACTGGTTTTACTGCTAAACCTTCCCACGTCAAGTTAGGATTTAAGACAGAAGAGAGAGGGAGAACAAAAATAAGACCTATTGTTCTTCAGCAAATTAGACATGATGTCCTAACGCAAATAGGCAAAAAAAAAAATCAAGGAAGTAGACCTGAAGTTTTAGTTTTTCCTATAATAAGGAGTACAGAACCATTGTACAGACATATTTCTTAACCTCACACACAGACCTTGACCGAAGCGCTTGAATTCACAACAAGAAATAATGCCTTCCTTATAAGGTAAACAAACTCGACAGGTTGTCTGCACGCATGCCGATATGCGTGCTTACATGCGCCACTGACTGACATACAGCTGTGTCTTCAGAGGAAGTGGCTCAGCTGTGTGCAGGAAGTGGGTTTACTATTGCTTTGCATCTCATCGGTCTCAAAGGTAGCTTGCAAATCTACAAATCCTGTCATTCAACCAGACGGCATCCTGCCTCTACAGACTGACACGCAAAACAACCAAAAAAAACAGGCTGTCGAAACCCAAGTTTGCCAAAACACAGTCAGCAGGGAAAAAACATGAATTGCCTTCGACAACTTGGGGGGAAAAAATAAGCAGATATAAAAGATACAGAGTCAGAAAGCTTATGAAAGGCATTTAAACCTCAATGACCCATCATTTCCTCCTCATTAGCATTTTATCAGCTACCGTGTTACTGGAAAAGCCAAAATAGTGTGATTGCACTTTAGTTGAAAGACTAATAAGCGTTTTTCCAACTGTGCAAGTAAAAACATAACACAGTGAGGCTCAGTCATAATTTATGCAAGATATTAAGATAAGATTAATAAATCATTTACACATAAATATTAAAGGAACAGTTCACCCAAAAGTGAAAATTCTGTCATCATTTACTCACCTTCGAGTTGTTCCAAATCTGTATAAGTTTTTTTGTTCTGATGAACTTATTTGGAGAATGCTTTTAACCAAACAGTTATTGGCCATCATTGACTACCATAGTAGGAAAAACTGCTTTATAAATTTCTTTGTTCTGTTAAACACAAAAGATATTTTGAAGAATGTCAGAAAGCAAACCGTTCTGGGGCACTTTTGACTACCATTGTAATAATTGGTGGCCAAGAACCGTTTGTTATAAGCATTCGTCCAAATATCTTTCTCTGTGTTCATCAGAACAAAGAAATTAATACAGATTTGGAACAACTCAAGGGTGAGTAAATGACAGAATTTTTACATTTCGGTAAACTGTCCCTTTAAAATGGTTTAATGAAAATGACACCTATGATTGACATGCAATAATTCTAAGAAATCACATTTCAAAACATTTGTACAATTTAACTGTGCAATGTTTTTCAGATATTGTATTTTGGATGGAAGTGAGGTCCAATATACATGAACCACAAAACTCGTTTTCACTGGTGGCAGAAGAAATTCTGCAGAAAACAACATAAGGAAATTGGATTTGGTCTTATTCTTGCAGTTGAAAAGTGGTCAGGGTACAAAATGTTTAGTGTGCACTCCTGAGGAGCTAAAACAGAAGCCACTGCAGCAGCATTTATTGTCTTTCAGTTATTGTATTGGAACATTGAGCTCCATCAGTTAAAAGAAGAACTCGTTCAACTGCGGTCTGTGGTAGAATACCAAAAGGTACAAACACACAGCCCATAAACAGGTCTGCTCTGCTCTACACGCCTACTCAGAAACTGTAATTTTAAAGCACTTGTAACTTGAAATAAAAATCGTGCACAATGTCCCCAAATCATGTTACTATATAAATCCTCACAAACGTGTGTGTATAGTTTCTTACCACTCTAAAACGAGGATGATCTCAAAGGGGGTCTCGTAGACCTCGTGCAGTGCCACAACGTATGGATTGGCCTCCGCCGATTCCAGAACGGCGATCTCGTGCACAACGTCACCACGGCAGTCCTGACCCTTCCGTCTTTTCCTCAGAAACTTAGCAGCGTGTTCTTTGCCAGTGGTCTTCTCCACACACTTCTTTACGACCGCAAACTTGCCCCTGCAGACACACAAACACATGATGTTGTTAATTTTTTTCCTCTGACCCACATAGAACATTGTGCTGTCAATCCCCAGGATCAATCGACTTCCTCTGAATAGAGCTAATGATCTAATGCTGATGAAGTGTGGACATCATTTTATCCTCTCTCAAACCATCCATTTCTCACTCTTTCATCATCATCACCTCTTCTAGTCTCTACACCGGACGCGACAGGCACGATGCGACTCGACAAAAGACATTAGAAATGCATTAGAACCCATTCGAATTTTACATTTTGTCCACGCTGGATGCAGCGCGGCACGACAAACCCATTAAGAACAAGCAGACTGTCATGTCGCGTCACGCCTGTAGTGTGCGGTGTAGACACGAAGTCACATCTTCTGCCACCTGGACAGCTCCACACCCTAAAGATAAGACTGACAGTTGGAGCGCTCCAAAATTGCACAAACTTATTCACCAGAGTTTCTGTCGCCTCCTCATCTGCCCTCCCAACGCACATCTATCAGTCAGCAGACACCCCGGGTGCTGCACACACACAAAGGACAGGCCTGTCAGTGTGGACATTCTCTTGTTTGACAGCGAGAGAGACAAATGGCTCCTAACCACACCCACCCCACCTCCTCTTCTGGCCATCTCCTAAAGAGACACTCATTTTGTGTGTGTGGTAGAGACCCCAATAGACAGACCACCCACTCTTCCGAGACGCCTCCATTGAGAACCGATGGTGTCCAGTCGTCCCAGTCCAATTCAGCCAATGACCAAACATGACACTTACAAACAAAATGCAGCCCATGGTGTCCTCACCTACGGTTTGTCTCTTTCCATCTACGTCTCCATTAACACCATACTTAAAACTCTGATACACAGGTACACATGTGGTAAATAAAAGATGTAGAGAAAGGCTTTTAGTCAAGCTTCATAAAAGGGCGTGTAGAGATTTCCCTCCTGTGTTAAAGCACATTCTGTTGAAAGAGTTGGGATGGGACACATTTTAAATAGCCAATAGTTTTATAACTACATAAAAAAATGGACACTCCTGTAATTGCAAAATGAATATCACATGAGGCTTTACTGCTAATAAACATGAATTAAAAGTTTCGGTGGTAATAATTCCCAGGCTTAAAGAATGTTGAAAAGCCCCTCTAAATCCTCCAGGGTTCTGCCAAAAAATTGTGTCCACTGCCAGCATTGTTGTGGATTTCCTGCTAAACGTGAGTGTAGTTGGCACGTTCTGGCGATGGAGCGCGTTACAGCTCCTGAGCTCTCTCTGGTCTTTATTCAAAGCCTGACCACCAGGTTCACACGGAGTGCAAGAACTGCACTTGACGGTGCCAACATTCAGAGCAGCCCTGTTTTTCTGCAGCTCAGCACGTGAGGCGATTAATACAATTCAAAACAAACACACCGTTTCTGACTGATGCAGAGCTTAAAGAATAGCAAATTTTCATCTCCCGAAGTTTCGGCTGAAGAAAGAGGAAGCAGATGCGATCTCCAAATGTCACAAATAAATGCAGGACAGGGGAGGTGATGAGGTCAAAGGTCAGCGCATTAGCTGCCGTAACTCTCCCGGCCGCACATTTCTTTTGCTCTCTTCTCAGAGGGGTGTTAAGGAGGCTCTGAACAATTGGTCGGGAGGTGGGGGGGTGGTCCCGAAAGTAGGTTTGGGGGCTATTTAAATCAGGAGGTCGCTGTACTGTTGGGTACACGCTAGTGTAGTCACTGTCAGCGTTTAAGTCACAAATTCGGCCACAGCTTCCCTACAACTACTGACTCAAGAACTGAGGGCAGGAAATGTGCATTCATCTTCATAGCTGACCCAGATAATGTGACGGTTCGAGACTTCCTGTGCAAAAATCACACCATCACTCTTTTACTGTAAGCCTCAAAGTTTCTTTCTCTCGCCCAGATGGTAGAAACACGGCCACCTTCTGAGAGAGTTAGAAGAATGAATAAACATTTAAAGCCCATAAGCATGCACGTGTTCATACACACAACCACCATCCATTATTAGAGAGGAATCGTACACCGCATTATCAAGAGAAACACTGAATCATATGCGCAGCTGGCCTGTCTGCTACTGGTATGGCGGAAAAATCACTGGCTCAGTCAACATCCCACAATCCTTCAGAGGAACAATTCTCATCCAAACAATTCTCATCCAGACCACCTCGGCAAGCAGGCTGCTGATATTCAGCCGAACTTATGAACTTTATTGGCTTCCTGGGGATAAAAATCGTAGATTACCACAACTGCTGCATAGAAAGAAGAAAAAAATTGTGTCAAGTTCCATCACAAAAGTTATGTGAGGAGGAATGAAGGCAACAGAAAGGCCCAGAGAAGAGTGCGAGAAGACTGCAAAAACAGTGGAAAATACTGCAGTCACATGCATTTGAACAAAAGCAGGATTTTGAAGGTTAGTGTTAAACTCATTCTGGGATACTCTGGAGGAGTTTTGAAGATGACATGCTTAAAATACCTTCTCATCTCACCAAATCAGGACACAACTCCAAGAACCCTTATAAATTGGGACATGCACAGCACTGTACGTCAGGTAACAGGCACAGATATCTCCTTGAGATTTTAGCGTTCACCCACATTACGCTTTTTCAAAACAGTCAAGTCTTTTCATTGGCCTCAGCTCATAAGAGCAAGATGGAAGGAGATTTCCCCACAGATACGACCATTATAATCAGACAAATCCCAAAATATGGGCAAGAAAATTACTGGAAACGAAACGGAACTAAACACAGCTGATAACTAAACAACTAATCTTCCATCGAATAAACAATACACAATAGATGTCTGGGAACAGACTCTGGATTTGATCTTGCTGAATAATAAGGAAATTGCTCTTGTAGGTTTGTGTTAAACAAACGAAGTGCTGACAACAGGGCCAGATGGTTTAGCCATTCAGTGTGCTCGGTCAAAGAACCCTCACTCTAGATGCAAGCAATGTACACAGTATGCGCATGTCCATGTTTTAGGACAAGCAGCAAAAATATGGGCCAGTGGATATTTTATAGTCATCTGGAGAGCTACAAAAATGAGCCTTACAGTTGACACATCGGGCTTTATTAGGGATGCACCAATACCTATGCCAGTATCGGTATCGGCCGATACCAAGCTCATGTACTCGTAATGACACACCGATACCAAACACCGATACCTCACGTGACATACATAGAGCCCTATGATTTCCGCAATGCGGAAACCACGGACGGAATCGAGGAATCCAGGCATTTACTAACAAGAAATTAGCGCTTAACAGCTAACGTAACAGTTAACGAAATATTCAGATACTGTTTAAATATGTATTCTGCTTGTTTTACGTTAGCGTGTATGAAAGAGTGATGCGGTTGCGTGTACTGAACGCATTGTGCTTGTGGAGTTTTCAGCGCCAGCGTTTCACTGCACGAGGACACGAACACATAAACAAACACCATTTGCGGCGATCCGTCAAACTAAAAGTCCGGTTAATTTAAGCAAACGCTCTTTACGGCGTCCCGTCAAAATAAAAGTCCGGTTGACTTGAACAAGTTATAATACACTCACATTTTACCACACCACCCCCCTTAAATTCTTTATAATTTCACCACAGAGTATATTGTTTACTTTAGTAAACTGAAGTAAATGTGCTAGTAAAATTGTGCTACTTATCATAAAAAATAGAACTTGATTAAAAATAGTACTTAAATTTAAGTAGACCTAAAAACAAAAGAAAAAAAGAAAATGTACCAGTAAGATACTGGTTATTTAACATTATTGTACATTATACAGGCATCGGTTATAGGTATTGGAGAGTACCAGAAAAAAAATATCGGTACTCATACTCGGTCTTTAAAAAATGGTATCGGTGCTTCCCTAGGCTTTATTCTCAGGACTAAAATCACAGGACAAGATGAACCAATTGAGCACTAATTTATAGTGGCACCAAGTGTTATTTCAGCCATAAATAAAATGTATAAATGTCATTGCATATCAAACCAATTTCACAGAGGTGTCCTAGAAGAGTAACCGTAGTTCATTACATTGGGAATGTCCAACACATCTTAATCTTTATCAGTTCATCTATAGTGTTGCCATTTAAACCAGACAAACTTGTTTTTGCGAAACTGTTTAAAAAGCATGCTTGTGCTATCTTTCCTAAAATTCAATACAACTTGGTTTTGGTTTTGTTATACATTTGAAAAATACTCATGCAATGGTTGATGTGCGAGATATGCACAGAAGAAAAGGTAGAGAGATCAGATTGTGCTCCACTAAAGGAATTCAAGACCATCTTTTTCCGTGTACCTAATCTCAAAGTCAAAATCCGCCAACATTTGCATTCCACCTTCTGTTCAATGTACCATTATGATTAGCAGATCAGAAAGGAATATAAAAATAACAACTGCCTTGTGACTCATGCCTGTGGTGTTTCTGAATGCTTTCAGTTGAGGCAAAACTCTTAAGGTGAGGGGTCCAGGACATCAGCGCATTTAATGTACCTTTTGTACTGTGGGTGCAGAGCAAAATGTGTAAGTATGACAGCATCGGAGAAACCAAAGCAAACCAAATCCACTCCAGATTAAGATATTCTATAAACCCAAACCACTAATTACAAATCATACACCAATTAAAACAAAGCACTGAAAGGCACACAATTCCGACTCCATAATAGGCAGGCAACAACACAGATCCAAAGAGCATAAACACATTTAACTCACTAACACTTCTAAAACAGAGCTAGAATAGTCAAACAACACCATAATGTCTAATTTCAGAAACTAGTAAAAATAATGTCAAGCCTTCATTTTCATTGCACATGGGCACAGTGGCTCTGATATAACGTACCATTTTCTTCAGAAAACACATGCCGAGGCCAGGTTGCTCATTAGACAATGGACGCGCCAATAAAACACATAAGTCTCAATTCATCTGAATGTCCCAATAATAGCCTATAATAACTGTCTGCGTGCAATATAAACCGTTTTGTTAATTAAAGAAAGTGTTTTAATTCACAACTTTCAATGGCAGCATAGACGCAATAATGTATGGGTCAAAATAATCTGTGCAGTCATTTGTACGAATCAAAAGTGCGCAGTGATAACACGTGCAGAAGCCAGACAAACCGCTTTTGGCAGCCAGCTGGAGATCATTCGTTCTCCCAATTAATAGCCTACTCAAGCCGATTAGACGAATGCCTTGCGTGGATAGCCTACATATCTTTAAAAACGTTTCCTCTCTTAAAAACATTCATTTGTTTAAGGGTCACATAATGTAAATGTTATTTTACCTGCCAAGCTCTTTGCCGACCAGGTCATAGTTGTTCTTGAAGGGGTCGGTCCTTATCCGCGTGCGAATAATATTGACCATTCCGCTTCTGTTCATCATTGCGCTTTCTGCTTTTACAGTCCTGCTGCGGGATGATGTCTGGCGTATAGAAATATTTATTAAAGTTCAGTCCATCAGGATTCAGGCCACTACTTTATAACTCAATTTAAGCCAGTTTTGGTGTGTGACAAGATAGTTAGTAGAAAACTAACTGCTGCATTGACAAAATCTCAAAAGCGAAGTATTCCCTTGACCCAGTTTATAACAACGACTGACGTTAGACAAATCTTACTGCTGACAGTTTTATAGCTTCAAAGAAACTCACAGAGCTTTAGGAAAGTAGCCTACGACAGATCACCAGTGTCTCCCCGTGCACGCAGCGGTAACTCGGTTTGAGAACGCGGACAAACAATCCAGGCAAAAGGCACATCACAAACCCCGCCTTTAAAGAGCTGTCCAATTGGAGTGTGAGGCATATTGAGGGGGCGTGGTTAGGGCACGGACATTTGACTAGAAATATGTACATTGACTACTTACAGTAATGTGTTGCAGTTGATAAACTTGAACATTGTTCAGAACGCAACTTAAAATAAACACACCTATCTTCTTGTCACTGGCAACCAAACGTCTTCACACACATTATAAAGTTGAATTTTACTGTGAAATTTGAGAAAGCGGGCCACCAATAGGAAAATCATTAGGAAAGACTGTTTACTAAGATGGACAAAGACAAAGATGTTGATGATGTCGAGAGATGTTGAAACAGGGGAAACTAAAAACATTGATTAGTGGCAGACAGGGAGTGAGAGGGTGTGAATGACAGGACTGGTATGACAGTCATTAGGTATTTGGTTTTTGCATATGACAAACTGTGTATGTGAGTGACTGAGTGTAGTAACCGTGTGCAGTAAATAACATTGATAAACAGTACTGGTATCCAGGTGATACAGCACAGGATACAACCTGCCTAGAGATTTAAGGTAGGTAGGTAGATAGACAGACAGACAGACAGACAGACAGACAGACAGAGAGACAGACAGACAGGAAGAAATGTGTGATGCATTTAAAATCAACGAACCATTACACAAACAGATGGTGACAGAGGAATGGAATGGGAAGACTGCAAGAATGCTCTTTTCATTGGAGTCATTTATTTGTCAGCCTCTCTGGGAATAGCTTATGTTTTGCTTGCACTGAAGTTGTTGTCAAGAACGAATGTCAAGTTCTATATTCTCCCATTCTCTTCACAGAAGTGAAAATATCCAGGTTCACCCTAACACGTGAGCCACACACTGAGAAACGTGGAACAGGATTTTTTCTATATACATTTTGACCACTCATAAATGCAAACTCTGGTAGAAGCTTGCTCGCAGATGTCTGATGGAATCTTAGTTGTTTTGTTTTGTTGTTGAGCGTACCTTGAGTGACCATTTCTCTCTCTGTCTCTCACTGGCTGCTTTTGTGCATTTGGTGCATGGCTGCATTTTTTTCGGTTGCTATCCATTTATGTTTGTGTGCACATTCATTTGAAGGGTCGCTAAGGGGACTTTCAACTGTGACCATATGAGCTGAGCAAACACCTTTTGTCATGCGTGTGTGGGACTGTTTGTGTGTAATTCCGACCGTGTTACTAAATAACGTAAAAGTCCGATGTAGTTGTATTGAGAAAGGCATTTAGACATTCACAACCGGCCTATCATTTTTCCATTAGAACACACAAAGAAATAATAGAAAACAGAAGGAATCGTGATGAAACAGAATTGAAACTAAGGTCTGTTAAATCACCTTTGCTTGGTGCATCAGTGTATCAGTCATGGATCAAGTTAGTCTATTTAGAACAAGATAACATGGACGAAGTATGTGTTCAAGGCAAGCACACATTTTATAACACATAATATGAAATAAACCTTGGGTTAGACATAAGACTTCATACAGTCATAAAGAAAGACAAAGCAGGGGATATTTTAATTACGTGTGGAGATGACATTATAAATCAGAATCATTGAATGGTAGTTTTTTCTCACAGTGATGATATTCCTTCATTTGAGGGCAATCAGATCTATCTCACTCACCACTGTGTGGGAGGAAACATCAAAGAGCTAAAGGTTAACAGCAAGAGATGCTGCTGCACTTAGCTGCATGTGACAGATTTGTCCACATCCTGCTGTTGTGTGCACATTTACTGAAATGAGCGCACGCATGTACGCTTTTAGGATACACATGAAGACGAGATGAAACATTGGTGGTATAAATGTCACACCATGTCACAAATAGTGGGACATGAGAAAGTCAAAAGAAAGAAAATGTATTGCATAATGAAATGAAAGAAAATGAAACCCGGAAACACTTCCTTGAAACATTTTCCAGTGTTTTAAAGAAAATTCCCTTGTAAAGGTTTGGCTCTTACAACAAAGCTGAGAAATTTACTTTAACAATGAGCTGTCACTTTGCACAAACCACACACACAGAAAGTAACAATAGTATACTCAAATTGCTATGTTAATAGTCACATTTGTAATACTTTGTAATGCTGTATTACATGCACATGCTTTCATGGCTGGGTCTGTGTCATGTCTGACTGTAACTTTCTTTGACTCTCTATATGATGATTCAAGTTAAAGGATTTTACGGAAAATACCGTAGAAATACATGTACATCAGTGCATTAGAACAATCTATTAAGAGCCAACAGCTATAAAAATGAATGAACATTTGACAGACACCTTTAAGGGGAACGAGACAGGGTTGCTGTCTTAGCCCTACTCTGTTTGCTCTTTATATCGAACCCTTAACCCAAGTAGTTAGGCAGAGTGAAGAGGGTAAGAATTGGAGAAGAAAATCATGTAATTGGGTTGTTTGCAGATGATGTAATTATCTATAGGGACCCTGAAGATGCTCTTCATCCACTTATAAACTTACTGACAGAATATGGAAAGCTGTCAGGATATAACATAAATGTTTCGAAAACTCAGACGCTGACATTTAATTACTCCCCAACACTATTAATCAGCCAAACATATAATCTAAATTGGGATGCTAAACATGTAAAATATTTGGGGGTAATTCTGACAAAAGAATATCCAGAACTATACAGTAGAAATTGAATAGCATTAACAAGGACATTCAGAGAGACATTGAGAGATGGTCAACTTTAACTATGAAATTCAGTGCAAGAATAGAAGTTGTCAAAATGAATATTGTCCTGAGATTATTGTATCGTTTACTAGCTTACATTGCTTTGCCAGTAATGATCCCTAAGACTAAGTTTAGGGCCTGGGACAGGATAATTTCAAGATTCATCTAGGAAGGGAAAAAACCTTGAACAAATATACAACATTACAGCTAGCAAAGGATAAGGGAGGATTAGCCCTAAATCTACAAGAATACTTCTACACAGCACAAATTAGATACTGTGCATGTTGGTTTGACCCTAGTTACACATCTAAATGGAAAAATATAGAACAAGCAGACAAAGCATTGCCTATCCAGTGTCTTTTAGGAGACAAAGAAAAATAAATGACCTTAAAAAAGATTTCAGTTACCAGAATCGAGATATGGTTCAAATTAATCGAACAGTATAGCCTACAAAATCAAATTATATGGTTAAGATGGGTGGCATATGATCATAATTTTAAACCAGGGCTTTTTGATAGGGTTTAAGAAATGGGCAACTAAAGGCTTAACAGCAATGTGCACATTTGTCACACATGGAAAATTCAAAGGTTTCGCTGATCTAATAGAAAACTATAATCTGGATAATAAAGACTTTTACCAGAATTTGCGTGGAAAAATTTGGTGCGTTTTTTTATTACTCCCAAAATTAAAAGCAGACAATTATCCACACCACAGCTGTGCTGGAGGAAGTGTGGTCAGGCTGATGTTGACCATCTACATGTATTTTAGAGTTGTCCAAAAATATTATCTTTCTGGAAAATGGTCTTATTGGAATTTCAAAACATCTTCTTCATAACATTGAGATAAGATGTGTATCTTGTCAATATAATGTATTAATGCATGCGTGTAAGATTGAAGAGTATTACTAGGAATTAGTATAAGCAGGACACCCCTTTACTTGATGAACGGATAGAAATTGTTAAAGAAATATATAATATGGAAGAATTGAGATTTATTTTGAGATTTAAAAAGGATGTATTCCTAAAATACTGGGAGAAATGGATTGAATACTACAATGTAAACAATGAATGATCTACATGTCTGAATATACTGTATGTTTATATATTTAATGTAACTATAAATGTAAAAACAGAATACACCCATACTCTACTCTACTTGTTGTAGTTGTTGTTTCTTTTTGATGTTGTAAAAATGGAAAAAACTCAACAACAAAAAAAGTTTAAAAAAAAGAAATACATCTATGATTAATACTGTGTAAGGTCGTCGCCAGTGGTCCAGTAGACTGTGTGCTGACATGATGTACAGCAGCACTGCGAGCGACCCGAGTTCTCCACTGTACACTGTACATCTATATATAGAGATGCAAAGAAAAATGAAAAACATTTTTTGAAAAAAAAACACTGTGCATGGTCAGCCCCATATTTTAAAAATGTGTTTACTGTGTATATGGGCATTGTACCCTTGGAAACAAGTCAAGAATGTGTAATATTCTCAGGAAAGGGCATGGTTTACTGTAAGAGAATAGGAACAATGTATCACACGACAGGTGTCTCAACAACACACCTGAAGAAAGGATTCCAGTATATTTCCTTCATCCTCTAATCTTACTATTTATAGCCAACAAGACTGTACTTTTGTCTAGTTTTGACTTTTCTATAATGCTAAATATAAATATTTTTCTGATACAGCTGCAATCTGTCATTTTCTACCTGTCAACCATTTACTTTTTGTTAAAAACACTTTACATTGTGTGTGTTTATGTACTTGGTTTAAAGTTATTTACCACAATGATAAAAGTGAAGTTAGACTTTGAAGCCACAAATGAAAAGAATTTAAGGGGCTCACGTGATTGGTGGGGTTAGACGGCCTGCCTGGGAACTCCACATTTTCCAGACCGGGTTTGTGGTTTGGATCCAATAGTGTCTCCAATATTTAGAGTTTAAGGTTATGAATTAGTTAAGCTGTAAAATGTGGTTAAATATGTGTGAGCCATGGCACAGATGGAAAATCTCACACACTACTTTGCAATTTTACATTTATGTAGCTTTTTAAACATACGTGAAATTTTACATAGTGTGTTCACATATGACAAACACGGACATTTATTATTGAGTTTAGTACACACAATAGCAAAATCCTTACACAGACGTTTGTGTGTGTGCAGTACAGCTCCCCTCACAGCGGACGGATTTCCGCATCCCTGTTAGGAATTTCCTAGATTTCCTGTGCAGACTCTGACACGGAGATAAACAGAGCTCCTATATGGTCTGTGCTGCTCCTTAGGGTTTCGTCCCGCAGTGAGAAAGAGAAAACCTTCTAAGTCTAAGGTTCCTTCAGTTTAAAACCTCATATGTAAATGCATTCAACCAGACGGCAGAGTTCAAAGGTAAGGGCTCCATATAAACCAAGCCACATAAGAAAAAAAACATCATGGATTCCCAAATGAGAAATACACTTACAATATAACGGCCTCCATTGAAACAGAGTCATAAAACATTCTGAATGTGACTGAGTGTATGTTTTGTGTGCTTTTTGTACCCTTTGAGCTTTATGAATACTTTTTAAATGCCTGTTTTCCCTTGCGCACAGTCAACCTCTTACAGAGACCAAAAACATAGCAGCCTTTATTGTATTTCATATGCAGTACATAGCTTTAATGCTGATGATGTGTATTACTGTTGCAAAAGCTTCATCAAACTATTATAGTGTCAATTTCCAGTCATTCACGCAGATACACTAACACCGTGGCTGTGACTATATGTGTATGAGCGTGAAAAAAACAGAAATGAATTTTGCTGAGAGCTAACGGTCAAACCACACAAGCATCTTATTCACACTGGCCTTTTTCTCTGAATGAGTGTGAGAATCACAGAAAGATGTTGGTTCATGCCTGTGTGAGTGCTGATGGAAAAAAGAATGACGTCAACATTTCTCAATCAGGAAAAATGAATTACTAGCATGACATTCTAATGGAGACTAACCCATCCTTCAGCAGGTATTGTCTAACATTGCAGAAACCTGCTTATTTGTCATAGCACTTCTCAAATGCACCACCCATACGATTAAACTCTTTTAATTGATTTCTTAACTCTTGTAAGATACTTTGCATCAAAGCATCTGCTAAATGCTTCAATGCATATATGAGAAAATATGAGATTTACAATTGCAAACATGTAGACTTGTATTTTAAAACTGTCAAAGAGTTCAAAACAATAGGCATTTACATAAAAATGTAATGTTTGCTATCAATGTCTGTCTCCATATTCAGTCACTCTCCCTTAATGTGGGTACCGCTCTTGTTCGGTTACCAACATTTTGCAAAATATCTTCATTTGTGTTCAGCAGAAGAAATAAAGTCATACAGGTTTGAAATGACAAGAGGGTGAATCAATTAAAATTTTTGGGTGAACTATCCCTTTAAGTTGCGATTCTTGTTTAAGTGTTGGCATTTAGAACAACATACAGTCCCTGTGCAAAACTTCACGGAATCCTGATCATTGCTGTAAAATGGACCCTTACTGATGCAAGGAATATTCTGGCAAATGGTGTGAAAATTCAATTTTGACTCTGACGAACAAATAGTACAAAAAGAACATAAAAGAAAACGTAAACATTTTATTCATGTTTGATGTCAAATGGAGACACCTTTAGGCACATGTGTGAAACACTTTACATAATCTCCTCACAATAACCGGCACATCTGTCCCCTGTGGTTTGACTCTACATGGATAGTGACTTGCAAGACACAAAAACCACATGACAGGATACGTCTCATCTCATAATGATAGCTGTGTTGTGGACAGATGTACGTCTCTGGGGTCTTTAGAGGACATGCAGCACACCACATCACAGTCATCATTATTCTAACACATCCAGAAGTACACGAAAATTACAGGACACTTCAATGCCTGGAAACTAAGAGCTTATCTTTGATGTCTCAGACCCTGGTTGAGTTCAGATGAACTGGTTAAGCAATCAAGCAACCTTTAATTAGCAAGTTCACATCAGTGATTCGACACGTGAGATAAATTCAGGTGATGAATATTTTGAGCCACAGCTCAATGAATTCATTTTGTTTGTGGATTACATCGAATTACATTCTAAGTGGTGTTGTTTTATGACAAAAACAGCCCTGTTGAAGAGCACTTCTTTCATCTCAAGGTGATCAGAGGCTCACGGGACAGGTGTGTCTGCTCTTAAACACAATCATATCCTTGCTTTTCAATTAAGCTTGAGTTGTGTAATCCTTCAACTGCTGGAGAATTGGTTTAGAGTAAAGACACACCCGTTTCAAGGTAGCATGACATCAGCAATACTTACTCATATAGAATTATTTCCTAGAAACTCCCAAAAACAGAAAGTACTGTGCCGCTAGGATACCCAAAGGTGTTGTCTGATCCTTGGGCCTGGCATCCTGGTTGCCAAATATGGAAATCACCCTGCTTGGAAAACACCCATGGTCACCCATTCAAAATTATATGATGTTTAACTATTTAGTTACATATTTAATATAATTCTAATATGTAATTCTTTCTGTAATATATTGAATGTTTTTTCTAATGATGCCTTTCTGCATTATGGCTGTCTTACGTAAGCCGCTCCGTGCTCCTTATCCCCGCTCTGGGAAAGCATCTCAACATGGTAGGGCAGAGAGAAAGCAGACGTCATTATGCAATTATTGTCAATGGGACAAATTACAGGCCAGAGACAGCGAGGAGGTCACATCCTCCAATCTCTTCAGTTAGGAATTTGTCCAGAGCTCAGAGGCCATGCAATGCTGCACGTCCCGCTTCAGCTAAAAGATGCTATAAACCTCTGTCAGCAAACAAGAGGAATCTGATGCTCGAGAGACACACACATCCGTTCTGAAAAAAGGCTGAATATCATCATTTTCCCACTTAATTCATTCCAAACTGGCATTTGCTTTACTTTTCCGTGCTCTTTTTGGAAAAAATGAAGGGATGCTCTGGGACAGAAAAACTCCAGCTGTTCGGCTCATGGAATGCACCACATAAAGTGTGCGAAGTCTCTCAGACCAATTTTTTTTGTCTGCTTAACCAAGAGTAGCTCTAAATATCATATCCTTGCACTCGCATTAAAACACTCGCATTCAAATGTTTCAGTCATAAGTGTAATGGATTCATCACCCATTTTTAAAAATATGGTACATCACCATGTACCTAAAGATAAAAGCAAATACTTTCCCATGGACTCCGAAAGTATATTCAGACAGAAAGGGTTTTAAATGGAAACTTAAGCATATTACAAACAGACGGACCAGGTAAATCCATTCTCCCACAAATGCGGTTATCATCTCATAGACATCATAAATCGCAAAACAGAACATTAATACTGATACAGCAACAGTCATCTGTGCCAAAATTCTGTCTGCACAGACGCTCCCGACAAACATATAGACGGCACTGCAGCTGCTCCATATGAACTGGTGATGATTTTAAAGCTGTTATTATTGGTTCCCTTATGATGCGGTTTCAGGCTTGTCTAACACAAGCTCATGCTGTCACATTTATATTTACATAGAGCTACAGTAACCTGAACAGCAGTATTTTCCTCTCTGTGGTGCACACATCATTGAAAGTCCAGCTTGCCCTACCACAGTTTTGAAGTTATGTTTATTTTTAATGTGTTTAGGCACAGGAAACAGTGCCAAAGTGGTTCATGTTCAAAAAGCATTTGTGTGAAAGGGGCTAGAAATGCTAAGCAATGCAGTTCATGCATACAGAAAAGCCACTAACTCAACTCCAATATTTAGGCTGACTATCATGCATACTGCATTAATACCAGTTGAAACTGAGACAAAACAAACAAAACTATATAAAATACGTGTAAGAAAGTGCTGGGTCTCTTACCACAGATTGACTCTTCAGAGAGTCATGGAAAATCACTCATCCTGCACAGCATATTTGCATTGCATTTGATAGATCTGGAAAAATGATAACCTTCTCAATTAAAGGGAGAGTTCACACAAAAATAAATTGTATAATTGATTCACCCTTATCTTGTTCAAAACCTGCATGTGACTCATTCTTCTGTGGGACACAAAAATATATATTTTGATAAATGACTCATAAAATGGAAGTCAATGGGGGCCAGTGTTGTTTGGTTATCAACGTCCTTCTTGCTTTCATGATTTATGGGTTGAATACATTTCTAATGTGATTTTATGTGTTTCCAAAATCAAGCGAATCCGCAAATGTTTTAAACCAGCAGACATACCATTGTGTAGATTAGAAGGAAATTGTAAACTATGAAAACATTAAAATCTTTTGAGTTTCAGTTTAGTTTGAAAATGTGAATGTTTACCTCAACATGTAAGATCTAATACTTGTGGTTTGTAAAAAGTGTACTAAAGCACCATCAGACCACAGTGAACACATTTTTAAACAGTTGACTAGTAGAAACCATTTTATAGCAAGACCAGAACAATACCACCAGAATGATGAACCCACCCATCCTTGTCATTTCAACGATTCTCCTATTAGCTTCTGTTTAAAGGAAACCAAAACCGAAGCCATTCCTGTCATACCTGTAAGTGAATGAAATGGCTGTGGTAAATTCGAGAACCGTAACATAAACACACAAACAACAGGTTTCCCAGGACTGTCATGAAAAAATAATGATGTCATGTTGTTTCACACACAATATTTTCATAAGTAATTCCATTCGGTGCTTTCAAGTTTTACATACTTGGACAGGTTTAAAAAGCACATTGCTTGGAAAGCATTTTAAAGGTGTTAAAAACAAAGGAACATCATGCATTCGAAACAAAAATGAAAAAAATTTCTAACTGGTTGGTGAGATAACAACAGCATTATCTGCCGTGTTATTTAGGATCTTTCTGGATGCCACAAAGAACCAGTCAGTCAAATGATTCTTAAAATAACCATCCCGAAGATCCTTTTTTCGCCACAAAGAACCCTTTTGTGAAACAGAAAGGTTCTTTATGTTAAAGGAACCAATTAGACAAAAAAGGTTCTTCTATGGCATTGTGAAGCACCTTTATGTTTAAGAGTGTAGTTTTAAGATAATAATAATATTTTCTGGTCACTATTCCAATGCTAAGTTGATGTGTCCAATCTTTTGATTGAAAATGTATATACATGTTTATATTTGTGGCCCCTTAAAAATCCTTTGCCAGTCGAAACCACTGTGGAATGATTACTTTAACTCTCAGAAGAAAAAAATCACACCCTCGTACCTCCACTGAGAGAAACCATAGAGAAACCAATGACTGAGATGCCAGGAATGCTTCTGAGTTCACGGGATTTTTGCATAATCACATGACATCACTTGGCTGGCATTGTCTGCCAAGGATTTTGGCCTTTTCTGTCATTATTTTATTTCTTTTTTACTTTTTTAGAGAGAGACACCTAGACTTTGGTGAATTGTCATCATTAGAAAATGAAACAATTTTAAGAACACCAACTTTAAAGCTACAGTAGTGCCCAGAGGGCAGTCTGCTAATACCATATTGCCAAATGCAAATAAAAATATGATTAAGGCATAATGATTTTTGAACCGAGTGATACATGATACAGGCATGAAACTGTTATGAATGGCTATGGTTATGAATGATGAATAAGTGCAAAAACAACCGAGAGCTTTATTTGTTCTGGCGAGACTCACATACAATCATACATAATACAAACAAACAGACAGACAGCACACATAAGTGACTACAGCAGTTCACTCTAGCAGAGAGGCAGGAAGTGGATGTTCCTCATGTGGAAGCGAGGAAAAAAAAGAAGTTCTTCTTGGCTCAAGTCACTAGAGAGGAGTTCCCACAGCACACTTCTCAAGCATCCTCCACACACACACAGACGCAGTGGATGTGCCGAATTCCAACATGTCTCATAGGGTCATGACTTTAATGGTAATGAATGACGTAGACACTCCTTCCCACAGAACAAACTCACAGAGAGACTCCACAAACATACCCAAAAACATACACAAAGTATGAAGTATGTCAGTCTAATGGTGACCACCGGGTCAAGTGGTTAACCAACGAGAAAACCTTTGACCTTGTACAGTTGGTCATAAATTCCTGCTCAGATAGTCTAAACACAAGAACGGAACAAATAACAGAACGTGAGTTGCTTGGGCTCCTGCTTTTGCCCGAACCACAAAAATCATCTTCTGTTGACAGGTAGAGTATTGGTACTCTATTTATTTACTCTAGTCACCGAGGAGCAATGGAGAAGAAAAATGGATGCGATTCTGTCATTTTTGCTCCAGCATAGCAGCTGAGAATGTAACTAATAAGGGTCGAATTGCTCTACTAAGCAAGATACTACAGAACACGAGTCCACAGTACACACACGTCTTTAACACGGATTAAACATTCACCTCTATATTATCCCTCCAGCTATTTAATGGTCAAAGTGTTTATTTCCTACGCAACAAGCATCAACAAACAGAATAAACTGTGATAATCTTCAATGACCCTCAAAACTCACTCTAGTGGTTAAGCTGTTGGTGCGGATGAAGAGAAAGTAAAAAAATACAACATTAAACATTTTAAAACCACCCTCTAGGTATTATATTTGTTGATTATGTCATTTGCAATTTAGATTTAGCAACAAAAAATGTAGCACAATAAAAGCTAAAATATGCAATACTGAGGTTTTTACACATAAACATGGTCAGGACAAATAATTCTCCTGTGTTCCATCCCTGATAACTTTAGCAGAAAACCCCAAATGTGCCCTGTGCTGACAAATGCTGGAAAAATTTTTCCAAAACCCATGTTCACACATACAGTACACACACACCATTTACCGTATACTGTTAGGTTTGCTATGCTGAGGTCGCGGCATTGTACATATTAAGGTAATTGTTTGCCTCTTGGCTTTTTTTAACTTGCTTTCAAGTTTTTTAAAAGTGGGCAAAAATACACACCCTTATCTGTCCCATTTAGGCCTACATGTATCACCTCTTCACATCGCGCCATGGTGATTTTGCCATTGTTGTGTACTGTAAGCTACCTGCTGTCAATACAGTCTTATCTGTCCCTATCGCAGCAGTATAGCTGCCAATCTGATCTCAGACAAGAGTGCAAAATGACAGGAAATTCCACTTTGAGTGACTCATGCAGAAGATGCTTTAAAACCAGGCCAGAAACCTCTTACATAAGTGAACGAAAGGCATATTTCTCTTGGGGAGCATGTTACATTAAAAATAGAACATGTCCATATAACTGACTTTAGTTGTAGGCCTACTTATTTGTTGTTTTGAACCTGAGTATTGTTCGTGTTGGATCAAAAATGAAGAGTTTGGTTCCAAAACGAGATAACTCCATTTTTAAAACTTTTCAAAAGTCATGTTTTTTATTGTGCATTCCAATTAATATCAATTAAACTGCAGTTGGTTTGTTTTGATTTAAGCCATAATAACTAAAAAAAACACAGCTAACTAACACAATAAAAACATGATAACACAATAAAAAACATGAGTTTTGAAATTTAATCTCATTTTGGAACCAAACTCTTCAAATACTCTTGAATGCACTGTAAGTCACCATCAGTAAAGTCACCTGCAAAATGCATTCATATGATTCTTCATGGAGATTTAATAGTGCATGATATAGGTTTTCTCAATACATCCAATATGTCTGCTCTGTGTAACTTTTCTTGATGGTCGTGTGTATTGTGTAGCTCACAGACACACGGGACACCATGCCGAACCACGATCACGCATGTGTTGCTGCCACCTAGTGGACAGAAAGCAGAATCGCTTTCTGTGTATCATCGTAAATCTACAAAGATGGGATAGTGAAACTGTAGATACAGATCATTATAATGAATTCATTTAGGTACTTTTGGTTCCCTGTCTGGATCTGGCCTTCACAAAACGATTACACCATTGTGCTCAACTAGAACTATTTTTGCTCACTGAAGAACTCAAAACTAAGCGTTTTATATGTAAAATGTTCTTTATTGGACATGAAAATAAATACTTAATGACAGTAATTATATGATGTATGTATATTAAGGCGTTAAAGATAAAAAATTTAAATCTGAGATAAAAATCAAATACTTTTGCCCGTGTTCAATAAAAAAAACATACATGAGTCCAATTCATACTTCTTTACACTGTGATTTTAAGCCTGCTATTCCAAATGTTGTGCATTATCCCGGGGAACGTATCCTTACAGATGAAAGTGTTCCGAACAAAGTTCATGTCTCATATTTACACTGCTGACTTTCACCACCACAAGAAGTTTCTCAGAGTTTCGGCCTTATTTGACTAAACGTTTCAATCAAAGTAGGAGAACTATTCTGACAACTAAGAATGTTGCTGTCAGATAAGGTTCCCCTGTTTTCAATGAGGGGAAAAGAAAGTGAGGCAGGACTCAAACCACCAACCTGCCATCACAAAGCCAAAACACTAACCACTAGACCAGGGGGGCCACTGGACTGGCCCTGCTTGAACTTGAAGCCCTTCAAGGCTAGATGTGGCCAGTTAAAGCAGGGGGAACAGTATCTGACAACTGAGATTTTGATGTCTGATACCATTCCCCCTGAGTTCCATGAGATAGAAAGTTAATACTTTTCACATTTACACTGCTAAGTTTAGACACCAAAAGAAGAAGGTTCTCAGAGTTTCAAAGCAGGAGAACTATTCTGACAACTAAGAATGTTGCTGGCAGATAATGTTCCCATGTGTTCAATGAGGAAAAAGGAAGTGAAGCAGGACTTTTTCATTTACATATTTTTTAAATGGTGTGAGGGCATGATAACACATGTTGATGACAGTATATGGAGAATAAGATGTGCTTTGAACACATGATTAAAATGGACACATTTTTCAGATTGATGTCCAAGCATGGAGAGCCATTACCAAACAAGATCCATGCACTTTTTTGTAATATATAATTGTACATATAAGATTTGATATGCCTAAAAGTTACTTTGCACCAGTTGTTGGTGTCCCACAGATGGATATTCACATGTAAAAAGCCCAAGCCTCTTTTTGATGAAGATTGACTTTATTTTATAATGCATTATAACAACTGTGCTAGAAAAAGGTACATCAGAATACATTTCTTTAAATCCCTGATTACTTTCATTTCTGTTAAAACAATGTGATAAAGAATCTAATAATGATCACTCCTTCATAATATCTTATTTAACTGATTATTCTGCTGCAACATTTAAAACAAATAATTTTGGCACAGCTCTTGCACGGCAGCAATGTGGAATATGTGATTTTACTTGTAAGCGAGATACATTTTTACTCCCTTGTTGCCCTCGTTCAAATTTTTCTCCAGAACAAAAATGCCATTTTTCTGATACACCATCCAGGTCTTAGAGTTGATCAGAACAGCCATGGATTGCATCTTTTCTCCACATCCTTCTTTGGAGTACCACAGGTAGACATCTTTCCCCTGCGTGCCTTTATTGAGATTAAAAGTGATCCTTTTAAACTTTTTTTCCTGGAGGTTCACCTGCTCCTGGAAGGTGTTAGATACTTCAAGAGCCGAGAGACCTTTGCTTTCATCGGAAGAGCGGCGGTACCAGAGGAAAATGAAGTTTCCACCAGCACGCCTATTGACATTTTCATCGATGCGTGTGTAGCCATCAGTAAAATGTTGCTGGTCAGATGTGTAGTCAATAGTTGCTGCAATATCACAGATGTAGCTTGGCGTTGCTCTCTTCACCCACAGGTAGATGAAGCAACCTCCTGCGTTACGGTTCAGGTCACAGCCCAGCCTTTCCCAGCCGTCTCTCAGAAGAGCAGGTTCTTCATTTGCATCCTTGGTGACCTGTAAGTTCACAATGGGAATGTCGTATTGAGTGCTGCCACAGAAGTACCACAGGAAAATGTGATCTCCAGGAACTCCTGCGTTCAGATCCCTGTTGACCAGCTCATATCCAGCATCTGCCAGACCATTTTTCATGTAGTCATTGAAGGAAAGCTGGATCCTTGTCACTGGCTTTAAGCCACACTCTCTCTTGTACCAAAGAAAGACACGGTTATGCGGAATGGTGCCTTCATTAAGGTCACCGTTGAGGAGATCATAGCCTTGAGCTCCAAAGATTTCCTCCTCATCCACATTGGTGGAGACGTTGAGCTTTGTGATTGGCTGTAAATCTGACATTTTGGTTCGAGGTTCAGAAAGTGGTGTTTAGCTCTGTGGAGGTAACACATCATTTGCTTATTATTCAAGATAAATAAGCTCTGCAGTTATATATGTTAGCCTTAAAATTATTTGGACACTTATGTCACACCATAACAAATCTGCTTGTCAACTAAATACAAAATATGAAACCAAGTGTTATCCGCAAACAAATCCTCAACCCTTTCATATATACTGTATATATATACATATTACATTAAATATTAAATGGATGTTGTACTAATAAGAAATTAAGGTTGTTCCAGATTAAATCATTATGGCTTTACCTGAATATCCTGTACGTGACTTACTGTGTGAGTTGATCTGATGATATTTATGTAATGGTGTGAGCTTCTCGGCCTCTCTTTTTATAGGGGTTGTGGTCGGAGCGTTATCCAATCATATTTGCACAGATAATAACAAAAGAAAAATTCCAATGTCTCAAAATTGACCACCACATCAGGTGCCATGTCAGGTGACCACAAACGCATGCTTGTGTTTTTACTGTTGTATTATGAATATGTGGTAAAAAGGTCAAAACTGAACATTTCTTGAAAAGCACGTGATATGAAGAAGCTTTTGATTTGAAAGTAAACACATTTCAAACGGCACACAAAATGAAGCTTTACTACTGCACTGAACCTACTGTTTGGGTTCATCTTTAGTGTTTGTTGACATTTGTCTTTCAGGATCTTAAAAGATCGGTCATGTTATACTGATTAGAGCAATGTGTCTTGCATATATGAACTTACAGTAAGTGCTCATGCATTCAAAGGTCTTTTACGTGTGGTCTCCCTGGGATACAGGCCCTAGTTTTACTTCAGTAATTAAATGGTTTAATTAAATAGCATTTACATTTACTTTTAATTCCTTCTAAAAATTAGCATATTTACATTTATGTACGTACTGGGAAGATGCTTTTATCCAAAGCTACTAAAAGTTCTTTTAAGATAAATTTATTTATTACATTACATTCAACTTTATTGTCATTGTGCAGAGTACAAGTAGTTTCAATTAAATGCAGTTAGCATCTATCCATAAGTACAAATAGCAATATTTTAAAAAATATATAGCCGCAGAATTTATTATTTATACTATTTTTTTGGTTCTTTAAGTAAAATGGTCATTTTTGTTTCATTCTGTGAACTAGTAACAACATTTCTCCAGATGACGATATTGTTTTTTATTTTGCATTTTGCGGCAAAAAAATTAAACTTGACAAACCGGTCAAAATAACAAAAAAAATGTTTGCAGATTTTGAATACTGCAAAGAAAACAAACAAATACATGTTTTACATGTATTTTAGGCACTTCTCAAAAATTTGTATTTGAAGGAATATGCCTAAACGTTTATGTGTCTTAGCAATTGCATTCTCTCAGTTTTTCACATGACTTTGTCACTCCTGAGGTTTGTTTTTGTTAATATGAGTTCAATACAAGAAACAATATATGGCCAGTGGACACAGCAGTGACAAAAATCAAGTGTGCATATATGAAGAGACTGAAGACATGGTATAGACATTAAAAACTTATAATAGAGACAAAGGCTTGATTACAGAAAAAACAGAGCATCATTGTATGTGTGATCTGTATTTGAGGTCCCTGGGATCCATCCCATGATCTTTGCTATACTGTGCTATACCAACTGACCAGCAGGAACACATGATGCAGAAATGAAACAGCAAAATGTGTTAAGTGTCAACCAATAAGCTACACAAAACAGAAACCAAGGTCAGCGAGAAAGAAAGAAATTGTGGAACATGAGCCTGATCTCCTAAAAACCACTGAAATGCTGAGGCCAGCATGTTTCAGGTCTCTAAAGTATTATCACAAAAAAAATCCCAATCAGATATTTAACAATACATAATCTTAACCAAGCCATTGGTTCCCTTAAGAATTGTTTGTCTTATCAGCTATTTGGTTACAGTTTCTTGAGAATTTCCCATTTACACAACATTTATTTTATTTAAACATGACTTGATCCATGCATTGATTACTGTAGATTATTAAAGATCCTGCAAGATTATTTTTAAAAGCAGTTTATTGATCTTTATAGATGGGACTTATGTTAGAGGACAGGAAATGATCTGACCCAGATTCATCTTCACATAATGCAACTAATGTCAGAAAACATACTAGCCAACAAGGTAATATTTTTAAACAAAAACTTACTAGTTAAGGTTACTAGTGAACATTTTTCTAATGTTATATATAGTTTTATGAACTTTTTAAACTCACATGATAAAAATGCCTAAGCCAATTTTAAGGTGATTTTAAGGTGATTAACACATTAAAACAGTACATTCAATTGATTAAAAATATCTATCAATAAGAAAGAAAAATCCCAAATGAGATGTCTTTTGTATCTTAACTAATTTGTCTAGACCAGTGGTTCTCAAACGTTTTCATTTCCAGGCCCCCTTTGTGAAATAATAAAATCTGAACTTATTTTACAGCTCTATGCATTTTAACAATTGTCTCATTGGTTTCTGTTTTTATTTCTCCTAAGCAATTTAACGAACAACAACTGAAACTAAATGAATACTTATAGGGGTGGTTTCCCACAGCTATGAAAAGAGAAACCTATAAACAATAAAAAGTTGAAAGATTGTACATTGCATAACTGAGGATAGTTGTACTCCACTTCATATTTTACATATATGGTGTTTTTTTACAGCCACGTGCTAAGTGTCGAAACACTCTTCTGACCGCTCTGTCTGTTGGGAAGAAACTTGAGGTACTCTATGTGACGTTCGTCATCTTCCCTGTTGTGCCTTACATAGTAAACTAAATAGGATATAACCATAGCAAACCACCCAAACATGGTTACCAGCATAACCACGTCAGTGGTTTTCCGAAGCGCCCCACAAAAGTCAACATCAGTCGCTATCAGAATAAAGGGCAAACCTTGAGCCCCCAACACCTCTGGTTCAGAACTGTTACACACGACCTCAGAGAGGGACGATGGATCCAGGAGCAACTGTGGCATAGTCATCTGCAGACGGCAGTCACACAGCCAGGGATTATGGGAGAGATTTGTGAGGGCTCGGATGTCTCCAAGCACATTCGGGTCCAGTGTCTCCAGCTGGTTGTATGAAAGGTCTAAGCTAACCAACGAGTCAGCCAGACCTCGGAAAGCTCCGGGCTCCAGGTGGTTTAGCCTATTGTGGGAAATATCTAGCTTGCACAGCAGGGGGAGGTCTAAAAAGGAATCAGTTGGTATGGTAACCAGCAGATTGTTGTTCAGGTAAAGATGCTGTGTGGTGTTGGGAAGGCCATGCGGCACTGTTATCAATTGCATGTTGCTGCAACGGACTGACAGCCCACCGTTAACACTCTCAAAGCAGAAACAGCTTTCTGGGCATCCGTGCTCCGCTTGCTGAGACTCAGAGATATCCAAGCCATGGAGAAGAATGAAAGTCATTGCCAGATGAAGCAAGAGAAAGACAGCTGGCAACAGCATGACGGTTCTCAGACATATCCACCCAGAGGAAGCTTATTCTACAGAAAGAAGATCAGGCCAGCTCAAAGGTCTGTAAACAAACAGGAAACAGAACGAAAGGAAGCAATTACAACTGACACCCTGCTATCACAATGGCTGCTGATTGTGGAGTTATTTTGAGGATAAATGGGTCCTGTTAAGTTAATTACTATCGGACAACTGCTGGCTTTGTGGCAACATAGATTTCAGACATTAGATGTACAGAAACAAGCAGGAAATATTAGAACATAAGGCAAACACGTAAGACAAGTTAAACACATATTATTCATTAGTTTTGATTCTATTTTAATTTAAAGCGACACGGCCTAAACAAATATTATCGTTCGTTTTAGCTGTAATAAAATGTGTATATACGATTTAAGGTTCAAAAACGTTGTATTTTCCACATACCGTGCATGTTTGTATCTCCTCTTTGTCCCGCCTCTCTGAAACTAGCAGATTTGTTACAAAGCTCATCGCTCTGAAAAGCGAGGTGTGCTATGATTGGCCAGTTAACCAGTGCGTAGTGATTGGTCGAATACTGCAAGCATATGACGGAAATGTAACGCCTCTTACCATACAGGTATTTGGAACATCAGGTTCCCAAGCAATTGTACTGACAGGTACGCCCACTTTGCTTGCGTATACATTTGGGCAGTCTTAGTCAAATCATACCGCGAACTGAAGTAGATTTGTGGGGGTGTGGTTACACGAGGCGTTTCAGGCAGGTCTGGTGAGCATTCGCTTTTAGATAGAATGCATCTTTTGTTCCCACACTTTCATTTTTGCAATTTTACGTGTCTAATACATGCATGGGCAGGGCAACTTAGAAAACACCAAAGACACAGAAAAACACGTATTCACGCCATATGACCCCTTTAATGTGACCTACACTTAAATATGCAATATATGGATTAGACTACAGTGAATTGTTGACTGAGTTGTCTATGGACCAATAACAGTAAAAAAAATCATGGAATCACAGCTGGCCCACTCACTATGAAAGGGTGCACACCCAACATACAGTATGAAATTGAAACAACTTGAATAGTAATATGTAACAAAGTGGTTTAAGAATTAAGCCCACCAAACACTAGACATAACACAGTTTATGACAAAACATAATTGTCTTTTCACCGCAGCTATCGGCTGCCACTCAGCGTAAGGTTGAGCAGTTCTCCCCTCAGTCTCTTTTTGTTAAAGGGATAGTTTACCCAAAAATAAAACTTCTGTCATCATTTACTCACCTTTGAGGTGAAATTTCTTTGTTCTGATGAACACAGAGAAAGATATTTGGAAGAATGCTGATAACAAAACAGTTCTTGAACACCATTGACTACAATCCTTTATCATTTTTTGTTCTGTTAAACACAAAGGAAGACATTTTGAAGAATGTAGGATAACAAACAATTGTGTGGCACACAGTTTTCCTACTACGCATTCTTCCAAATAGGCATTGTCCAAATATCTTTCTCTGTGTTCAACCAAAGACATTTATACAGGTTTGAAACATCTAAAGAGAGTGAGTAATTCATGACAGAATTTTCATTTTTGGGTGAACTATCCCTTTAACTTAGACCTCAAAAATCAACACGCCCTCTATATGACAACTCGCGATACGAATGCTGTTGTGGTTTTAACCGCATAACATTTTTCACTGATAACTCAACTGTCATTTTCTTGAGTTATTGAAAATATTAAAATTTAAGCAACTTACAGTTTAGCAGACGACCAAGTAATGTCTGAAATCGTGTGCTCTTGTATACACGAAGAGCGTCGTACTTCTGTCAGCATTGCCTCCCAATTTCCCGCTGGTTGTTTATTCAGTGTTTTCTTCTCTTCGTCAGACAACGTGGCAGATGTTTTGTCAACCTGTAATCCTGAATTTTTTAATACCATTTATGAAAACTAACTTAAAGCGGCATCCTCTCGTGTGCTGGTGATGAAAAAACTGAGTGTGCAGCCAGATCGCACACACCCGATATAAGCTGCAGATGGCGCTGTGCGATTGGCTATTAGTATCTTCCATAATCGACAGGTGAGTAAAATCTTTATATGCTGTTAATTTTACGAGTCAAAATATTTACAGTGTTTAATACATTTCAGAGAGTTACATTTTTATATGATAATGTAAACAACAACAAAAATAAATAAGAACAAAATATAGCATTTAAATGTAGCCTACCATTTCCAAATATTAAAATAAAAACTATAAAAACCATCACAGCCCTGCTGAACAAAAAAAACCATCACAGAAGTGCTAATGGTTTCCATTAGAACATACAACCCAATAGCTTTTCCTTTAAAACCATTACAAAATTCCTTTTTGTAGTGTGTTTTGGCTGTTATTCCAGTAGGATCCCACCATTAAACTTGTTTTTTCAGCAGGGATACCAGTAGACATAGTTTCCATTAAATCCAATACAATTCACTAACCATTAAATAAATTAAATAAAAAAAGAGAAATTTCTCCAGATTGTGGAGTCAATAAATAAAAACAAGTCTTTTATACACTGTGATACAGTTTCGTCTCCTTTATTTCTGTTCAAATGTGACTCACACTGCTCTGGACACTTAAGTCCCAATGTTAACACATATACAGTAAACAGTATTTTAAAAACATCACTTAGGAGAAAACTGTCAGGAGAGTCAGCGGTGAGGAGTTTGGCCTTCATCAGCTCAACAAAGGTTTGCTAAAAATAAGTCCATATTCTATTTAAGTCACGTCCGTACAAACGTTATGCATTTAGGTCCAACATTGGCATTCTTATACCGTGATGAACCATTCTCAGTAATAATACACAAACTTGGACAATGACTGGGCGCTAATGGCTGAACTAACACCCTGCGTGCAGAGCAATCTTATGACCTCTTCCACTTGCGGAAGTCATCAGCATCCGCCTCCATCCATGCCTTCACATCACCCAGCGCGATCATCATCTGTGCCAGGTAGTATGTAATCATAATGATGTGTTTTTTGTATTCTAGATCAACGACATTGAACTTTGTGAGTGCAATTGTAAGGTCAGAAGCCATAAAGATCACACTACCCAGCATGAGGAGTGACCGACGTGTACGAGTTGCCATCGTGGCCATGATGACGATGAGCAGCACGTAACCTCCAATAGCTGGAACGAGAATGTCCGCATCTGGATCGAGTCGGAGGAAGGGCACCAGGTAAACATACATTCCACCACCGATCGACCACAGTAGGAGGTTAAGGATGAAGACTGAGGAGGAGGAGGATGTTTTAGAATATCGAGAGGAGAGGAACGTGAAGGCGTAAAGCATGTGGGCCAAAGCAAAACAGCCCATTCCTGTATAAGAGTACAAGAGACAAATAAACAGAGATCAGTTTGGAGAAAATAAAAACGCTCTGGGAGACCTAAGATATGGACACAGGGAGAGTCTTTACCAGGGATAAATAATTGTGGCCAAATAAGGCAACAGTCTCCGCCCGCCGACAGCAGCAACCCTCCAGCCACGCCCAGTAGACTCCACCCTCCGTTATAGATGAAAACCAGAAGAGCCAGAGAGAGGACAGGGGCGGCCTTTATGCCAGCAGCCATCAAAGATGGGGCAGAATCTGGGATCCATAAGTAGAAATATATCGTGCAGGATGCAAAAAAGGGGAGGAGATACAGAAATAAAACGCAGGACTGAAAAAAGAATAGAAATGGAGAAGAGAATGAAGCATAATTTACACATAAATAACGTGACAGTATTACAAAATACAAATGTGAATGTAAATGTCTTTGTTCATGTGTTATATGACTCATATGAGTTAAATCAGACGAGATGTGTGTATTGGTGTGAAAGACAAATCAATTGCATGAACATGCAGAGCGTGACTGTTAAATCTGATAAAAGAGCTGAGCACAGGTGCATTTGTGCTCAGGTGTTTTTGTGTGTGCCTGTGATTACCGTGTTCCTGCGTTGTCTGCGATCATATTCGCTTGTCTCCAGGATATCCATCTCTCTCCTCTGTCCTAAACACTTCTTGGATGTGGAGCCGGTATTCCACAATTGAGAGATCTGTAAAGTCTCTGTGAACTGTGAATCTGTGCCAGTGTGTTTCATCGGCTTGGGAAAGTCTGGACTTTGGACCAATTTGAGTGATGCGTTATCTGTCAGATTGTTCAGTCATAAGCAAAGTACACCCCTCACTCTCTCTCCAATTTTTGGTGTCTGTCTCTCACTCATTCCTCACTAATATGAGCCCTGGTATGGCCTATTACCCTGTAGTGACATCATCAGTAAGAGCAAAGGTTTGTTCAGGCAGATAAACATACTGTCCTTTATTAATGATAACATTCTCTCTCTCAATCATTCTCTATTCTGCCTTTCAGTCTTACTATAGGCCTATGTGACATTGATATGGTAGTTAATTTTCTATACAATAGTTGTTATTATTATTCAGGTTCTCTTGTGGTACTTTTCTTTCAGCAGCATAGCTGTATTAAAATGCTAAAGATGTCGCTATTATGTCCATGTAAACATACTTTTTAAAGGACTCATCGGATGAGCACTTTCAAAAAGTTGGTATGATTTATGGGTCTTCATGAAATGTCTGGAACATATTTAGCTTAAAAACATTTAATGGCTGTGTAAACAAAACACTTTTTGCCTCGTCAAAAACAGCTATGCTCACAGCAACCCGTTTTGGTGCATGTCTCTTTAAATGGTAATGAGTTACAGCAAACCCCACCCCCCTTCCGTCCGGCGTGTCAACACAACACACGTGTAGTACTGCCATGGCAATGGTTTAGCTAAATTATGTTTCCTGAACTCCTCTGCGGTTAGTTTCGTTTTAAACATCTCAAATCATTCGTCCGGAGACTAAAAAATCTGTCATAGCAAACAGCGCATCCTAATGCACTCACATTGTACGTGTATGCTTGCCATTTAGCCCATGATTGACTTAACTCCCTTCGCTATCATATGCTAACGTTATCCTCCTATATATACACGTTACATGTACGTCAATTCAGACTGTTGATAAATATTACTTACATCGGCAGCTTTGTCTCGTTCAGTTGGTCTCGATCCCTCTTGAGGAACAACTTGTTGCATGTTGCATGTTGTCAGAGATGGGCAGTATTTTACATGTATTTGTAATACGTATTTAAATAATTTTGAGTATTTTGTAAAATTGTATTTTCCTTAACAACAAAAAGTCAAATGTAATTTGTAATTAAATACTTTGAGAGACTGTATTTTGTATTTTAAAATACTTCAATACTTTTTCAAATACGTCATTTTATTCTTGCCTACAATAACTTCACCAGGCAGTGGTGACACCACTGTTCCGAAAGGGGTGGGGCAAATTTTGATACTGAAATATGTAATGTAATTTGAGCTATCAGTAATAATTTGAGCTAAACAGCTTGTGGCACAGCAAATGCAAGCAGAACACAAATATTATAACAATTTATTTTATTAAACAGTAAAGAACCCTGTTCTAGACTTTGGTGATCTTTCATTCCATTAAAGGATACTTCACATCTCATTTCTCTTTACTGCCATAGTAGGGAAAATAAATACTATGGGAGTCAATGGGGAATGAGATCTGACATTCTTCCAAATATCTTTAGAATCTCTAGAAATTTATACAGGTTTGGATCAATCTGAGGGTGAGTAAATGTTGACAGAATTTTCATTATTGGGTGAAGTATCACTTTAAATTGCTGAAAATATTTAAGATAATATTTTAAGGCATATTTAAGTATACCTTTAATACCTTTAAAAATGTAGAAGTTATTAATGTGCTGTAACAGATAGAAAAACAGATAAACATTCATTGCTAGATTTAAAGTGATTCTACATGCATACCTGACCTGACCCGAGTCAGACCTGTGTTATTAAGTGCGTTTGACTTATGCACATGCACAGTAGATGAAGCGATCTTGAAAAAGGTGATTTTTAGCGCAATTTAAGCTTAGCAAACCCAAGTTACGGTACAGTTCATGTCAGGTTTAATTATTGATAGGACATATGCTGTTTAATTGTGATTTTTTTGTGAAAAAATATCTGCCTTCCCCCATTAAAGTAAATAGGACAGTGGACTTGCTATTAACTGCCCAGAGGCGTTGCAAACATGGCCGCCGAGTGGCACGACTTCCGTAAACGGACTTTGAGAAGACTTTGAGAGAAGGAGATAAATCAATATATGATAATAATATTAAAATGACGTGAAGGCCTACATGTTTATGTAAGTGTGTTGCTAAAATGAGTGTTTGATGGACTGCTGTTCAGAAAACTTTTCTTTCTTTCTTCTGTGTATCTAACTCCACTGTTACTCTCGCACTTTAAATGATTGCTTGTAAAAAAAATATTTTTGTATTTTCAAATTACAAATGACTTGTATTTTAATTAAATACATTTTTCACAGAAGTATTTTGTATTTTATTTAAATACATTTTATGACTAAGTATTTGTAATTTGTAACTAAATACTTTTTGATGTATTTGTGCCCATCTCTGCATGTTGTCCACAAACTTTAGCCATGGCGTCACGTACACCGCTGTCGCTTGTGAAAACAACAATGGCGGCAACGCCGTGGGTGGAATTGTGTAGATTAAGGGGCGGTAATATTATAATAAGATCCTGCTTTTTACCATAGGAGCGAAATCTGAACGGCTCGATTTCTCACATGCTTGCAGGGAAAGGCTCATCAAAACAAACTTACTGGGATCTTGTTTTTCAAGTTTTCTGGGTTGCTAGATGCACCAGATTATAGCACTTAAACACAGAAAATGTTCCTATGACTCCTTTAAAATGTATGAAAAACTACAATCTGTACCCACAAGAGGGCGACACAGAACTACCAATTGAACAGCAAACAACGTTTACTTTTTGATATCTAGGTTTAGACAGTCTTTGTGAAATAAACCAATTTTCTCTATTAATTTATTCCAGCATTGTAGCTTACACAAATTATATATTTAACCACAAGAACACTATCTGGTCAACGGAAGTCTGGGGCTTCTTTTTATCAGGGGGTTCAAGACAGAAGCTTTGAGGCAGCTCTCTGCCAGTCTTGACCAATGGTGTGAGTTTGGGGGCGGAACTACCTGTTTGCCCGACCAATGCTGAGAGGTTTTAGGAATTCTGCTTGGTGCAGTTAGTGTCATTGCTTAGAGCAACTTTAAAACAGTCAAGATGTCTGGAGATCTATGTATAATGACACTTGTTGTACATTTATTGATGGGATTCTTTAATGAATACTACCGTGTTCTTTTTTGAATAAACAAAAGCCTGTGAATTCATATGAAGGTCTAATCATTAACACTACTGCCCAAATTGAACTTTGACCCCTCTTTCCCACAATCACTCCAGAGCGGAGAGATCGAGGAACATTAAGTAGGCAGAAAGAAATAGAGAAAAGGTGAGAAATTAGCTGGTAAGTGAAGACTGAGAGAAGGTTGGTGAGAGATTTCCACACTGGAGATAAAGGAGAATACACAGAAGAGGAGGAGCCAAACTGATTATACCTTTCTGGTGTCTTACTCGTTTCCTCTTATAAAACACCATCACGGTGTTGTCTTGTTTTAGTAAACTTGGTGTTGATTGTAATGCAACAAATGGTTGGTTTAGTTTGTTGTAAAATAGGTTGTTGTAGATGTGTGGATAAAAAGTCAGCTTCAATGGCAGAACATACATTCTAGGAATGGGTTATGCTTTGTCTTCTGAAATTCATTTAATCATTTTGCAGATATGGCTGACAGAGCTTCATCCTTAAAGATTGGAATTGTGGGATATGGACATTTGGGTGAGCCATTTGACAGAAATTTCAATCAACTTGCTTTTACAAATTCAGTTGCACTTAATAATGTTTTTCCACATATTGTTTAGCGAAATAATTAATCGTATAAATTAATACAACTCAAAGCATGAAGCTGGTGTGTCATCTTAACTTCTTCAGGTCAATTTCTTATTGAGAAGATCCAAAAAGAAGGGCCTGAGGTGGGTCTCCAGCTGGCATATGTTTGGAACCGAAATCCAGAAAAACTTAAAGACTCAGTGCCCAAAGATCTTATTCTAAATGACATCTCAGATTTCACACACAGGTCTGCACTGCCATATACACTACAATTTACAAATTGATTGTATGTTTGAATGTGCATTGAATATAGTGTTTTTGTGTGTTTTAGGGATGCTAATGTAATAGTGGAAGTGTGTCATCCACAGATAGTTAAAGACTTTGGGGCCAAATTTCTGTCACATGCTCACTTCCTGGTAATGTAACAATTTTCTTATATAATTCTAACATACTTTTTTAATACACTGCATTAGGGGCTTGAGAGGTTATGACATGCCAAAAGGGATTAATAGATCTTTCAATAGATCATCTTTGCCCCTCCTTCAGGTGGGCAGTCCATCTGCACTCTCTGAACCCCAGCTTGAACAGGAACTCCGCACGGCTGCAAAGCATCATGGGAGAACACTCTATATACCCAGTGGTGCATTATGGGGTGGACAAGATATTCAAAGAATGAATGACAATGGAACTTTGAAGGTGAGATGATGAATTCCAATCCATGATTGTCCATTAAATTAAAATATTAATTCATAATTATTATGTGGTTAGTATTCAAAACTGTAGATTGTAATTGTGGAAAGAATTTTCCTGCTTTTTTAATGTCCCAGACTCTAAATGAGCAACCTATGGGTCTCTCTTGCAGGCGCTCTCCATTCGAATGTCTAAGCATCCTTCTTGTTTCCGCCTGACTGGTGGTCTGCTCACTGATTGGACAGAGGGAGAGGGGAGGTGTGTCTTGTTCCATGGCTCAGTAGCAGAACTCTGCCCCATTGCTCCAAACAATGTGAACACCATGGCGGCGGCAGCCATAACCGCATCAAAGTTGGGTTTCCATGGGGTTACCGGAGAAATAGTGTCAGACACTGCGTGAGTCACTAATCCTTCAACAGATTCCATTGGAAACAAGAGTTTTCTACATGAGCCATTCATTGATTTCCTATTTTGTCCTCGTCTCTCTAGACTGGCTGACTATCACATTGTAGAAGTTGAAGCAACTGGTCCAGATGGGTTCACAGTTAAAACGGTTCGAAAGAACCCATCCAAACTGGGAGCTGTTACAGGCAATGCCACGTACAATTCATTCTGGAGCAGTTTACTGGGTATGTATGTAAAAACAACAAAAGCCAAAGTTTAGGCCAAAATCCAAAGAATGTGCCAAACCTGATATTGTAGAGAAAAAAATGTCCTGTTATGCCATCATCAACTTTCAATTCTACCGTCCTGTAAAAATAAAATTGAGATTGAAAGTGAACAAAAAACTTTTTTAAAGTATCTATTATACTGTATCTGATGTTTTATTTCCCCTCAGTTTGCAGGGGTCATGGTGGGACAGTATATCTGTGCTGACTGGACTGCTGCAGACATAAACACGCATGTTTCTTTGGGTTAACTAAAGGAAACTAGTAGCATTTAAAGCATTAATGAAACAAATGGTGAAAATAAAAACAAGTGTCATTTAAATAATGTTTTAGACTTTAATCCCAATTCTACAGCCGTGACTCAAGCGAGAAACTCAAACAGTGTGCTGGTGTATATTTGTTACAGTAACAATGATGCTCCAGTGTATTGGCTGGCTTAGCTTTAGCTACATTATACTCATTTAAACTATTATTTCATGCTAACTGTGAAAATAACTGAATATTCACTCTTCCTGGGTCAACATACCATTTTAGAAGACATCAACACTGGTCCAGAAGCACTTCCTGTTTAAGTTTTTATTTTATTATTTTTTATTTCGCATATTAAGTCTCCAAGATATTTGTTTGACATTTCAATTCAGTTTTAAATGTTCTGTTCATATTTTGTTCTAACTTTTGTGTAACGTGTACAAATGAAACAGGAAATGCATCTGGGAGTTGTCTACGTCTTGCAAAATGGTCTATATAATACAGTGAAGAGAAATCTGGAGGGTACTAAAACCATAAAATATAACTTTTCATATGGGATATTTTTTAAGAATTCTGTAAAGTTCCCATTCACAATAAAGGTCTGCTTATAAATACTGATTGTTATATTTTCTCTTTTATGATTTAATTTGTCTTTAGGAATAATATGCCAGTAACATAAGGCTTACTGGGATAATTTTTCACAGTGGCTTGTTCTGTCTTATTGCTTTTAATATCAGATCTGCATTCTCTAAGAAATGCTCAAATTTAATCTTCTTACTCCCTTATTTTAGTTTTAGGCTTCATATGGAAGACACCAAGGAAGACATTCAACATTGATTTAAATTCACATACTTTGTCTCATCACATACATAAATATTTAATTTATTTATCTTCAGAAGCAATAACTACAGATGTTCCAGTCACTTTTCAGGGAGGGTTGTTGCAATGTATGTATGGTTGTGTGTGTGTGTGTGCGTGTGTATATGGGTGTGTTTAGTTTTTCTCTGGAAGATCGACTGTCTGATCCTTGTTCCGGTTGTACGGTTGGCGGATGTTAAGTCGGTCTTTCTCTGCCTCCTGCTCTTCGTCATATCGTTCGTCGTCATCCTCGGCCTCGCTGTGATAAGGGGAGGAGTGAAGCGAATGGGCGGGGGACGGAGGCACAGAGGCGGGTCGTGGGTATCGGAAACCAGTGGCCTGATTTATGAAAATTAAAGAAATGCACAATGTTAACATCCAGAAACTAGATCATTACATTTCACTTATTTAACTGTTCATCATTGTTTGGCTTACCGAAGTCGGTTCTTGCGGCTCGTATAGGTATGTGTCTGGAAAAGCTTTCGCTAAGGCCATATGGCGGGCAGATATATAGTACTAAAAATGAAAGAACATAGTGGAGGATTATGGGAATTGTATTCATTCACTAATAATGTGTTAGTTGTGTTTTATTGTGTTATGTTGTAAGTGAAAAGTCTGCGCAAATGTATGCAGTGTCTGACCCTGCCCAAATATCTCCAGTCCAGCAGGTCACTGAGGCGCTCCGTTCGGTTCCTCTGGATGATCCTCTGCCTGCGGCTCTGCTGACAGAACTGAAACAGGAAAGACGTCAGCTGATTGCAGGACTCATCGATTCCACGATATCTCCGGTCCAGAATGTAGATACCTAAAGGAGAGAGAACAAATGGTCACAATTGCAACCGGGCAAACGGTGATGTGCACTGCCTGACCACTTGTGAAAAGAATAGCCCAGCTCTCACCATAAGATGATGGATCAGCAATATGTTCCTCCATAAAACAGCCAAACCCAGACAGGTTAGTAGAAATTGATGGAATACCCATCACTGTACACTCAGCTGAGAAAGAATGAAGGAAAGAAAAAAAAAAAAAAAAAAAGAGCAGAGAGAGAGAGAGAAGAGTGGAGTGAGAGTGAGAGTGAGAGAGAGAGAGAGAGAGAGAGAGAGAGAGAGAGAGAGACGAGAGAGAGAGAGAGAGAGAGAGAGAGAGAAGAGGAGAGAGAGTGAGAGTGAGAGAGAGAGAGAGAGAGAGAGAGAGAGTGAGAGAGCGAGAGCGAGAGAGAGTCAATACTGCATTGTGATAACAGAACCTGATTAGTTAATGATAAAAGTGACCCACATTGCGCACACTGTATACAGTGAGGTCTGCGTCAAACATATTATATTAAAAAGGATTTATTTAAGTTAAGATAAATAAAATAATAACTAAAATTCACACAAATTATCACACAAAACAAGCATTTTTACTTGTGGACTTTCAGACCACATCACATTGGGTGTATATGGTGTTTTTACCTGGTGTATATCCCCACGGCTCATAGTAAGATGGAAATACTCCCAGATGACACCCTCGTACAAACTCCTCGTAGTCCATTGGCAGGAGAGGGGAAGTGGACGAAAGAAACTCTGGATGGAAGATCACCTACAGTAGCAGAAAAACATGAGGCTGTTACAGTATAAAACGTCTTCACTTCTGCTCTCATGTCTGTTTGTACAAGCGCACCTTGACTCTGTCCTGTGAGCTGTTGAAGAGGCCGATGCGACGGATGCAGTTAAGGATGGGGTCATTAGTGTCCTCCAGCATGTTGTGGGTGCAGATGGGAGGCTGGCACTGCCGCTGAGTGGCAAAGATGGCGCGCTTCATCATGGTGAAATCTTCTTTATCTAACATCTTAGACACATCAGGCAACTGCCCTCTGACAGAAGAAGTGAGCAGGACTGTATGTAAATTGGTCTGTAATCCAAGTTTAGATATTGTTCCAATATTGTATCAAATAAGTACAAACACAAATGGCAACTCACACTAAAAGTGATTCGTAGAGTTTTTTTCCAAAGCGCTCTTTCACAGTCTGTGCAGTGTCCCTTAAAAAACAACAAGAAACTCTGAGCAACTGTATTTATATAACAGCACTTAAACAAATCATTATTAGGTCTATTTCTACTTCAGGAATAAATGGGTTTCTACATGATCATCATCATAGAGCAAAAGCAGAGCAAGGCATGGGGTGTGAGGTTATCTGGGTGTGTTAGGGTTCCAGGGTGCTACAGTGTCACTCAGGTTAGCAGTCCTCACAGTGCAGTTGTCATGGTTACCAGAGCTGTTTCCGTACGGCTTGGCCCTTCAGAGTTTCCACGTTAAAGTTGTTGGTACGGGCAGGCATGATGAAGAATGCTATTACCGTGACCTCACTGTGATTCACCTGGGTGCATAGAAATAGTGTTTCGAATAAAAAAGCCAAACTTAAAGGCGGGGTGTCCGATTTCTCTTAGCTGTTGTTGATGTTCAAATCACCAAAACAAACACACCCCTACCCCCATCTTTTGCTTTCGTCAGCGCTCGGCTAATGTCCATTCGGGCACCTTACTGCTGATTGGCTACAAGGTTGTTTTGGTACTCGGCCCGACTCAGTTGTCTAAAGCGTAATTCGGAAATCGGTTACCCCGCCTTTAAAGGGGCCATATCATACGATATTAGTAACTGAGGTCTGCTAATAAGAGGTAAAGTAACACTTCTGCTTTGACACTTTCACAGGCCATTATTAGTTGCTGTGCCTTTAAGACTCCTTATTTACAGATTCACACATAAAGACTTACCCTCAGTAGGTAATTAAGTCTGGCCAACGCTTCCAGAAATATATCAGCTCCTTTGTTGGAGAATTCATAGCGGCCAGCGATGAAAAGAAACACCGTCTTGTCGAGGTTAAAATCTAAATGCCTGCAGTTAACCCAAAACAACAATAAAAGTGTGAGAGAATGTTTGGTAATATGAATAACTGATGTGAGTGAAGTCTGACCCATAGAAATGGCCTCTGACAAACTCTTGGATGCGCGCTTTACTCTGAGCGTGGAGGTTCTGGAACTCGTGCATGGCTGAAAACTTCTTCACATTCAGGCCGTTCGGAGTCACAATGTCTGCGGGAGAAACCGATCCGCACGGGCAGATGTGTTATGAGTGTGAGAATGCAGTCAAGTCAATATTCTTAGTTGATAAACATGTGATGGGTAAAAATAGCTTAAACATTTTCCTGGCTTATTGCCAAGTTCTGGACCGAATTACTGGTATTAAAGCCTTCAAGAACACTAGTCTAGAAATTCAAGCGCCATCTTTTAAAATCAGATTAGGGCTGTCAAACGATGAATCACGATTAATCACATCCAGAATAAAAGTTTGTGCTTACATTATATATGTCAGTGTACTGTGCATATTAATTTTGTATTTATAAACACATACATGCACATATTTTAATTTATAAAATGTATAAATGTTCATATATAATTTCAATTATTGGTAAATATAAATAAATACATCTAAATATTTCCTAATTATATACTGTATATACATGTATGTGTATGTTTTTGTGTTTATAAATACAAAATGAATATGCACAGTACATAGACATGTGTACAGTGTGAACACAAACGTCAATTCTGGATGCGATTAATGGCTTGACAGCCCTAAATCAGATCAATCTGTATGAATTATTAAACAACTAAATCTGCTATTAGCATCTAATGAGAGGATCTTTAATAGCTTTTTTGGAAACAGTTCCACGTTCATAGATCACCTGGTTTGCGCCTTAGTAAGTGCTCAGCTTCGATGGCGGTGATCTGGGATACGGTGGTAAAGACATGTGCACAGCGGGCCGCTGCACGCTCCAGACAGTATCGATGATAGATCTGCCTGTCACCTGCCTCTTTATCCACATTAAACTACAAACACAAACACACAGAGAACAAGAGGAACAGGTATGATTGCTTTACTTCAGTGAACCATAGGCTTTACTTTTATTCAGTCACACACATTTTAATATACATGTTCTCTCTCACAAACCTCAGCCAGGTTGTTGTAGAAATCAACGTTCCCGGCACACAGGTATCGGCCGAGCAGCGTGGCGTGTGTGGTGAAGATGGTCGCTACAGGTAACTTACGCTGCCTGCACAACACAAGACCCAGACCTGCCAGCCACTCATGAAAGTGAGCCACAATGTGAGGGGGTTCATCGCACTGAGCTGCATACTGCAACACACAAACATAAATCAGAGAGAAAACTGACACAATCTACTGTATGCTCGTACGAATAATATCAGTATTGCATTTCCAAATGCACATATATACATTTGCACAAAAGTAATATTCGTGTATAGAAAGATCACAGACACACACCTCTCCCAATAGCCATGCGGTGAGGAAGCCGAAGAGTACGGCATCGTTTGCCTCTCTGTCAAACCAGGGCACACCAACACCGCACTTCTCCCACAGCTCACTCTTCCAGCGATCAAGAGACCACGCTGTGAAACCCACGTCTATCAGAACTACATACGGAGAGCCTTCGATCAGCCATCGCCCGAAATATACCTATAGAGAAAAGTCAGAAGGTCTGTTTGCCAGAAATGAACGGTTGCACTAAATATGTTTTGGTTTATGTTTTGCCACAGTGACTTTATAGACCTTATATGCTTATCTACATACAGCCGCAGAAAAAATGAAGAGTCCATTTTCAGTTTTTCTGAATTTACTATATATAGGTATGTGTTTAGGGAAAATTATAATTGTTTCATTGCGTGAACTGCTAACAATATTTCTCCCAAATTTCAAATAAAGATATTGTTTCTTTTTGCAGGAAATGAAAATTGGAGAAACAGGTCAAAAATAACAGAAAAGAAGCTCTGTATTATTTCAGACCTCAAATACTGCAAAGAAAACAAGTTCATATTCACTTGTAAGCAGTACAAAAGTAATATGTGTACATGTATTTAAGTAAAGTTGCTGTCAGTCTTTCACATTGCTGTTGGATGACTTTATGTCACTCCTGAGGTTTGATTCTGTTGAAATTCAACAGACACCAGCCTGGAATGGCCCCCAATACATCTAGAAATGCTGATTAAATGAAAATCTGGAGTGGTCTTTTTTACACGGCTGTATATTAATATTGACTTCATACTGATGCTCATCACTACTTCAGATGGCCAACAACATTCATAGACTTTCTAATATTTCTATAACTGGATTTTAAACAGATTTTTGTTCAGTTTTGTTTAATGGTAGTACTCAAGATACTGAAACGCAAGGTACTGAAATAGAGCACACTAATATAGCCTTTAACCTTTAAAACACATACACACCAGGGAGATGTCACACACTTCTCAGAATGAAGGTTTAGGGTTTCACTGAGGCGAGGAGCAGAATATAACAGACCGTGTGGTGTATGTGTGCATAAATGAGTGGGGATGAATAGGGGCAGACAGACCCACGTCCACATACGCAACTTGACAGACAGATTTTTTATATTGTGCTACGTATACCTTGCACCCACTGCTGTTCATTTTTTCGATGGTTCTCCTGAGCGGTGCGTTGCAGGGTTCGATTAACTCCACTTGCGTCCTGACATTGGACTCCGTATACGGGCCCACCAGAAAGTAGTTCTCGCCCCATTCCTCACAAGTCAGACGTGCTTTGGTTTGGATCACCGTGTAAATTCCACCAACTGCCACAAACCCAAAAACTGGTTAGTTAACCATCTGTCTTGAGGGGCGAGACCTTTGACTGCAGCAAAATGTCTGGTGGTTTTTGCAAATTAAACTAACCAAGAACCGCCCACTTAGACAGCCGGAGTCATCCGACTGACATGCTTTTCATGGCATTTAGGGCCAGTTGAGAAAGTTGAATTAGATCTGATTAGTGCTTCTGCTTACTAGATCACAGAAGTTTATTTCAGTTATGTGCAGTTTGCAAACGGGCTGTCTAAGATTAGTTAACATTTAACAGATGGGTAAGCTCCTATTGGTCAATTAAAGGGAAAGTTCACCCAAAAATAAAAATGGACTTCCAAAAGATATTTAGAAGAATTCTTGTAACCAAACAGTTCTTGGCCACCATTGACTACCAACTTGGGAAAAGTTACAATTGTAGTCAAAAGGGCCCCAGAACTGTTTGTTTTCCTACATTCTTCAAAATATCTTTTGTGTTCAACACAACAAAAAAATGTATAAAGCGATTTTTCCTACTACAGTAGTCAATGGTGGCCAAGAACTGTTTGGTTACAAGCATTCTTCCAAATATCTTTCTCTGTGTTCATCAAAACAAAGAAATGTATACCGATTTGGAACAACTTGAGGGTGAGTAAATGAATCATTTTTGGGTGAACCGTTCCTTTAAGAAGACAGCCACCCAACCTCATAAACCCCAGCTCAGATAGATAACCATGACTGACATAAGTCAGCGGGTCTCGCAATATGTCCCCTTGACCCCTCCTTGACCTTCAGCTAATCTAGCTGTCGATACATTATAACAAACACTGACTAAAATCACATGACTCATGTGGCTCCAAGTATGTGGACGGATAGAGTATCTGTGAACGCTCGGCACTTAAGTCATGTGGTCTATAGGTTTTTGTGGTGTGACAACAACAACAGTATCTGGTTCATCAGCTAACACAATCTAATAAATAATTAATGATTTCAAAAGACAGTGCACGTCCACATACACAGAATAAAAGCAATTAAAAAAACAATTAAGAAATAAATTCAAATATTTTTTATATTTTATAAAAAACCTCAAGCCAAATTCTGAGGGTGTTTGTTAAGGTCTTTCTATGTTGCATTATTGTATTAAACCCTAAATATATTGACTCGTGTCTGTAAAAGTGCAATATAGATTGTTGACCTTATGTTACTGGAGCTTAAACCTTTAACCTTTTGCAAAAGTAAAGATAAAAAGTGCGCACACACACTTCAATTATAACAACCTTTGACCTAAAACAATCAACAAGAGGACGATTTTTAAGTATCTTATCAAGGTTTGCACATACAGTATGGACATACAGTATGTAAAAAATATTTTAAAACTATTTAATGACACTTATCTTTTTACATTTGCTGTGGAGAAGTTATGTGGAAAGCAAATATAAGACACATGGCACATTGCCAAATACAATTTTCTATTGTGCTTTAAATATTATCTGTGTTTCTATTTCTCAGTATTATTGCACATGTACAGCAATTTGGGCAAAAGCACATATACCTTTATTGGCGACCTCCCATGCGATCTCAAAAAGGACTGCATCCTCCCGATCAAACTCTTCGTCCCATTCGTCCAAGCCGGACAGGGAGGTGACTGACAAACTGCGTGCCAGTGGCATGCTGGGTAAATAAAGAACATCATTTAACCTGCACAAAGCTTTGCAAAAACTATTCTTTATAGTCACAAACTGTTGCTTATAATGAGTGAAATTACACTACCCTAGTGGCAATTACGGGAATTGCACCAAAAAAACTGTAAAAAGTAAGATTTGAAGGCATTATTTTAAAATGGTCAACAGGCAATATGAATATATACGAGTGTGTTTGAGCAGTCTCGGCCACATCTGCCAATGAAACTAAGCTAAGCTTATATTCATCAGTCTTTTGTGACGTGCCAATAGCAGTATACTTCAGTATATGACCTTCAGGCATAGCAGGAAGAACTGGACCACACACACATGCTCACTTCCTTCTCTTCAAAGAACATTCAAATTAATGTTAAAATACAACTTAAAATACATTAAACAATTACATTGTGGATGTATATTCATGTTTTTTTAAATATTTTAATCTTAAGGTTGAACAAAAAGGTCATGCACATGTTATCAGTCATCTGCTTGTGTGCGTGTGGGTCTACATTACACCAGGTGTTCTGATATCAAGGATGCCTACAAATACAAATTATGACATTGTGCCTTCATCTCAAGTCAAGGAATGAACTCTCACACATCACAGCGACACTATCATTTACACACCCACCACTTACGAAATACCTTGAGCAACATAAGGCTGTGCGTTTTACGGGAAAGTAATTGAAAAGGGCAGCAGGAAACGCTGCCTTGCTTCATTTATAACTTAACGCTAATTAAAGGTCCTCCTTATAACATAAACACTGTTCCACACACCTGCTTTTTGGACTACTTCAATACTCTGTTTTACTACATTTCTCTACTTATGTAAAGTTTTTATATCAGCGTGCGTGGTCATTTTTAATGTAGCTGCCTATCTCGCACATAAATACATGAGATTGCGCGCGCGCGCGCACTGTCAAAGAGTACGTGCGGTCCGACCACACACAGAAACAGTCAAAGACAGAACGCTTGTCACCATAACAACGGAGCAAGTAAAAGGTTGAGAGGACATAAATATGCGACTGTCAAGTAAGTAGACGTTGATACCACAACAAAAACGCATGCTGTATCGAGCTTCTCATCTGCACGCTCGAGTTTAGGATCTCGCCATCAGGAAGGACAGACTACCCAGCGCAGGCTGTGAAAGTGGGTTTGCCAAAGGGCTTGCAGATGGACGACCGTGTTCCTCTGCACGTTTTGAAGCATACGGACATTTAATTTCAGAGTGACAACAAACCCTCGCCTTTTAAACCACAGTTACATGTACACTCACCCTGCGGTAGCGTCTTCTCCTCGCTCAGCGGCGCAACCCTCACATCTGCTGGAATCAATCACCAGGGGGATGAATTGACAGTGGGCGGGGTCTCCTGCGCAAAGCGTCTTTTCCTATTGGGCATTTTGGCTTTTCGTCAGGGTAAATAAAATAGCGGCCAGCTACGTCCTAAAATGAAGGCGTGTCTTATATGATAACGTCCCTGCCTCCTTGATCTCTCTGAATGATGGAACCGCTTCTACAGCAGCTTCTTGCTCCTCCCCAGAGAGCTAAACGTTTACCTGTATGAGCAATTTGATTGGCTAATGAGGTAATCCTGGTTGGTTCTTCATCATGCCAGTCGGGCACAGACAACTGAGGAACGCCTTATACTTTTTTCAGCAACAGAGAAAGGGTAGTGTTTGTTTTTACAGAACTTAGTAAACGCGGTTCAGTAAAGGGGAATATCATAATAAAAATATTAATACATTATATTATTATAAATATAATATAAGTACAATATAAATAGCATCTTTTTGATTTGATATACATTAAGGGGTACTTTAAGGTGGGTTTTATGAGATGTGGGGATACATTTTAAGGGACAAAACATGGGTGATAAAAAATGACAGATGATAGATACATACATCATACTTATAAACGCATCCACAGTCCTATCAATGGATGAAGTGACACCATATTCTCTCACTTCCCAACAGTTGATTTTTATCTATAAAGAATACCTATAATAATATTTTGTTTATTACATTTTTAACATCTAACTGTCTGAGCTCTCTACCCAAGCACGACCTTCTCAACATGGGAGATATCGTTGCTCACGCAGCCGATTCACTTCCTGGATTTCGACCAATTGCATTGTTCCGTTGATTCTACGCAATTTTGCCGGGAAAACGGAAATCGCCGCCCATGTCCGGTGAATATTGAAATTCAACAGTGAAGTGGCGGGAGATCTGTCAAGTTCATGCATGGAGCAATAGAGCTAAATCTGGAATAAAAGGTGAAATGTTTTGTGTTCATGTAGTGTCTACATTGCGTCGTGATATCATTGATTACCAGATACAGCTCATCACATGAGCTTTTTAGCATGATATGCTGCCTGTGCATGTGTTTGCTCGTTGCTAACTTGTTTTGCTAAGGTTCTTGTTTGTCCAGTTTGCCTAGTATTCTCATTAATGCACAATATGAAACTAAACATTATGAGGGCGAACATTTACGCGATCTTACATAAATATGTCTCGTGAGATGATTAAAGTAACATTCAACTAGTTATACGTGAAAGAACGTGCATGAGAGTTAAACAATATAAGTTAAGCATTGGATATTTTGTCTGTTAAACGATATACATCGATTATATGTAACCATCTTAAACAAGTTTATTAATCATGTCACCCCATTAAGTCAGGTCATTCAAACGTTGCTTGTCACACACTCTCATATCAAGTAAACAGACTTGTTGTTATTGTGACCAGAGTTACGACACTCACATACAGTGTTGGGAGTAACTAGTTACTAAGTGATTAGTTACTGTAATTTAATTACTTTTCCCTTGAAAAAGTAAAGTAAGGGATTACTCATATTTTTCCTGTAATTACAGTTACTTTTGATGTAATTAAACTAAATACTTTGTGTAATATATGTGTGTAATAGTGGAATTGACATCAAAATTCAAAGTCTAACTTTAAAATCTGTGCTTTAATGTATAATTCTCACATTTGTAATACTTTGGTCAGTTAATAAGAGTACTTTATGTAGTTTAATATTATTTATTTGAATGAATTAAAAGAGCCCTTTCATGTCTAGCCTTGAATCACTTAACTAATCAAGGTTGATGTAGGATATAGAAAGTAATTAGTAATAAGTAACTAAATACTTTTTGGAGAGAGTAATTTTTACAGTAATCTAATTACACTATTGAATATGTAATTATTAACTAGTAATTAATTACTTTTTCAGAGTAACTTGCCCAACACTGCTCACATAGACCTCCTTAGTAAGAATGGAATGCTGAAGTAACTCGCGTCGTGGAGCGGAGCGGCCAATAGTTCCAAACACTGCACTGAAGCCCATTCATTTCAGTGTCTCCCAAACTCATCTGCTGTACAGTTGGTGAAATAACTGCATGTTTATACATTTTAACGAGTTGGTGGACATATATATTCATAGATCTTATATTCATATTACTCCCCAGACAAAAAACTGCTGTAAATGTAGTCAACTTAGTAATCAGTGTACACAATGTGTCAATATATTTAGCAAAAGTATTCAAATATAGTTGCTGTTCTCTGTCCCGCTAAAATCCATTCAAATAGGTTGACAGCACAGATTTGTTTGAAACTATTGAGCGCTCCATGAACCACGTGACCACGCGTCGGCGAGATCGAGTGTCTTAACTCTGTATTTCAAGGGCTCTGATTTTGACGGCTTCACTCATTTATTTGTCTATTCATTAGCCCCGCCCCTTATGCAAATGACCCTCCAGAGCATAATGTTTTTATTTTTCAGATCTGCTGCTTTAGTCTTAATCGATATTAATTCAACCTACAGTAAATGCTCTTCGAATTGAGCCAAAGCCTTAAATGTAACATGCCCTGTGTCTGCAGTTTATTATAGACCTCTTGATTTCATCATCATATTCTCCCCTAAATGTGTTGTTACTCATGCTTTGTATTTCACATACGTTCAACATGATGGTAGAAGCCATATAATTGTTTTTGACTGTTTGATTTGCTCATGTAAAGTCTTGAACCTGCTTTGTAGGGCTGCTTCACAATGGACTTCAAACGCCGAAATGGGGGCCCTGCGATGGGTGGGGCCTCACAGGCCAAAAAAGGCAAAACGAGCACTGAATGGGAGGATAGTCCCTCCCAGTTTGAGGAGGAACTCGCTCTATTTGATGAAATGGAGATGGAGGTTGAGTCAGGGGAGGGGCAGGCAGGTCATGATGTCACTCCAGTGGGTATGTATGTGTCTGTGGTTAGGAAACAATGCATACCGTTTACAATTAGTTAAATATTATAAGCACATTCTGTGTCAATCTGTTTCTCAGGTGACTTATTCTCTGCTGATCTTAATCCACGTTGGAAACGACCTCAGGCACCTGCTCTTCAGCCGAATTCAGACACACTCATCTTCCAACAGATAGACCTGGACTACTACCTCGGTGGGAGACACGTTCTCACAAAGATGTACTCTTAATTTTATTTGCCTCTTACTCATCATGCTGTTGTTCTGTTTATGTGCGTGCACAGGATCTGCAGTAGCAGGTATGCCAGGGCAGGTTCAAGGAAAAGTGCCAATAGTCCGCATGTTTGGTGTGACAGACAGTGGCAACAGTGTGTGCTGTCATATTCATGGATTCGCCCCATACTTCTATGTTCCTGCACCAAACGGTAAGACTCCAATTACAGGACGAGACTGTAATTGAGTGTACGTGTTGATGTAGAATATCATAGAGATGCTTTAAGGATGTCTTAAGTTCACGTTGTGTCTATTTCAGGTCTTACAAATGCGCACTTGGCTGAGTTTCAGAGAGAACTGAACTCTGCTGTGCTGAAAGACATGCGGTCCAACAAAGACAACATGGCCGTCACTGTGCTGGCAGTGGACATCACCATTAAAGAGAGTAAGCCTTCCTTGGACATATTTAGTTGTTATTAAAGCTCCTAAAGAGAAATCAAACACCGAATGGGTGTGATGTCATTTTAAACAGCTGCCTGGAACCAAAATGATTTTAAGTTCATTTTGGTGATTCAAAACAGCTCACCAGAATAAAATTTAAGGAAAACTTTAACCTGCTTATTAAAAGCTTTTCAACTGTCATAATTGGCAGGCGTGACCTGGAGCTCTGCCTATTTTCACAACATCAAATTGTCTGTTTAATTTCTGCATATTTAAATGCATCTCGTGCACCTCGCTGAGCCTTAAAATATCTTTTCTTCAAATGTGTCAGTGATTATGTGTTGATGTTTGTAGCTTTCTGCTGACTGTTTGTTTTTCACCCAAAAGGTATGTATCATTACCGTGGAAACCGCCCTCAAGACTTTCTGCGCATCACCATGGCGATGCCACGACTGATTGCGCCGGCGAAGCGAATCCTGGAGCAGGGCTTTAAATTTGCCAACTTTGCCACTCAGAGCTACAAGGGCTTTGAGGCCAACATCGACTTTGAGATCAGGTGTGTGTTTGTGCGTGTTGTGTATGTATTCTAAAGCTTCGATTTGGTTGACATAGTTTGTGTGACCTGAAAAAGCGAATAAGAACGCTGTGTGTATGTGCTGGCAGGTTCATGGTGGACACCGATGTGGTTGGCTGCTGCTGGATTGAGCTTCCTAAAGGAAAGTACAAAGTGAGAGAAGAGAAAACTGAAGGTCAGACAGACTCACGGTACCCAGGGAAGGTAAGAACAAGAGCAACTTTGACATCTCCTTTTGATATAAATTTGTGGCAAAGAGTATATTACAATTCCAATAGCCATTCTGCAGTTTAGGGTAACTTATTTCTCTCTCTCGCTCTCTCAGGTGTCTCTGTGTCAGTATGAGGTGGACGTGGCGTGGAATGATCTGATCAGTCATCCAGCTGAAGGAGATTGGCAGAGGATCGCTCCTCTAAGAGTGCTCAGTTTTGACATCGAGTGTGCAGGCAGGAAAGGTGTGTGTGTGGTTACCGATGTAGTTTAGTTTGTATTTTCATTGCTTTATTTGCAGAATAACTGAGTTTGTGTGCATTACAGGTGTGTTTCCTGAGCCAGAGGTCGACCCAGTGATTCAGATCGCCTCTATGGTGCAGCGTCAAGGAGAGAAAGAGCCGTTTATCCGGACTGTTTTCACTTTACAGAGCTGTGCCAGTATAGTGGGCTCTCAGATTCTCTGTTTTACTCAGGAAAAACAGCTACTGCAGGTATGTGCTCAGAGATTCTTGGTCTCTTAAATCCATCTTAGTCGGCACAATAAAGTGGGTTAGGAGCAAGTATTTAGACACCAGAAAGTAAGACGATTCCTTTTTAGGGTATGTGGGTGGTTGTATGTGAGAATTTTGTGTGTGACTTTTCTCAGAGCTGGGCAGAGTTTGTGAGGACGGTGGATCCTGACATCATCACTGGCTACAATATTCAGAACTTTGATTTTCCATACCTTCTTAATAGAGCTGCAACCCTAAAGGTAATGTGTGTGTATTTTAAACCCAAGAATAAGTAGCAATTCTATGTGATTTGTTGTAAACCGATCTAGGGGGTGTAATGGTGACTTTATTTTAAATTATTATAAATGATTGTGGTGATAGAAGGCTTTAATTATTTGTTTGGATAGATTCTTCATCTTTCTTTTCTCTCCATAGGTCAATTTTTTTCCATATTTGGGTCGTGTGCGAGGCATTAAGTCAGTTCTAAAAGATTCCAGTTTTCAGAGCAAGCAGATGGGTCGCCGAGAGAACAAAACTGTCAATATAGAGGGACGTGTGCAGTTTGACCTTCTGCAGGTGAAAACTCAAACACACAAACCACGCTGTAATGCTGATGTCAACTCTATTGACTGTGTACCATGTTTTACCTGTTGTAGGTGTTGCTGAGGGATTATAAACTTCGTTCTTACACACTTAACGCCGTCAGTTTCCATTTTCTGCAAGAGCAGAAGGAGGATGTGCAGCATTCAATCATTACAGACCTACAGGTGCAGCCAATCAGAGATATTTTTCCCATTCTTAAAGCCAATCGGAGCTCTTTATTATACTGCACAAAGATTACTGTAAAGAATTCTACTTAGTCTGCTAAATGCTTAAATGTAATGTTTTTGAACTGTGAAAGATTTATATTCACATAGGCTTATATGAAAGATTTAATTCACCTCCTGTCAGCGAATGCATAAGCAGAATGTACATAGAATATTAAAATTTTGGTTAATGCTTTTTTGGATTTGTGCATCAGTTTCTATCAATCTTTAATCTTTTATCTCAAAATTGTACCCGGGAGCTCGCATTTTAAATCATAATCATAAGCTTACAAGTAAGTTAAGAAGACAGTTTGAACTTTTTTATGTACTAACATCATGTTTGCTTCGTTTTTTAATACTTAACCCAAAGACAAGGTTTGCAGCTTCAAAATGGTCATGCATGTGTAACTGCAATACGCAGTAAACTATTGTTGTCCCGTAAATAATTCAAACGTTTCTGTCTTCCTCTTTCTGTATTAGAACGGGAATGAGCAAACCCGGAGGCGTCTGGCTGTATATTGTCTAAAGGATGCGTACTTGCCCCTGCGTTTACTGCAGAAGTTAATGTGCGTCATTAACTACATGGAAATGGCCAGAGTTACTGGAGTGCCCCTGACCTACCTTCTGTCTCGTGGACAGCAGATTAAAGTGGTTTCACAGCTCCTCAGACAGGTCAGTGCTTCACTATCCAACACAGACACATTACTGGATCATATTTAGCCTGTATTCTGCACATGTAGATTCAATGTGTGTTTATTTGTTCAGGCTATGAAGCAGGATCTGGTCATGCCAGTGGTGAAAACCGAGGCTGGTGAGGACTACACTGGAGCCACCGTCATAGAGCCAGAAAAAGGGTTTGTACACACCTTGTGTGTTCTGCCAGCAAAAACCCGCTTGGGTAAAAGTGCTTTTGTGTTACTAATACTGTCACAGAACGTGCAAGTCAATATCCAGAATCTAGAAAAAGTGGCATGAGAGCAAGTAAATTATGGGTATTAACAATTTTGGGTGAACTGTCCTTTTTAAGAGATTTTCTGACTGTTAATATTGAGATGGGGAAATCTGGCAAAGATTTGTGAACCAGCTTGTTACTGTGTGTTTGTTCACAGATATTACAGTGTTCCTATAGCAACTCTTGATTTCTCCTCCCTGTATCCCTCCATTATGATGGCTCATAATTTGTGTTACACTACACTTCTGCAGAAAGGTCAAATTGAGAAACTGGGGTAAGAGACACGTGTTACATGTAAACATTGTCATTAAAATGTTCTTTGAACTGCACGTATACATTTGTAATGTGTGTACGTGTGTAGTTTGGGGCCCGAAGACTTCATTAAGACCCCTACAGGTGACCTGTTTGTGAAGAGCTCTGTGAGGAAGGGACTTCTACCTGAGATCCTGGAAAACCTACTGAGCGCCAGGAAAAGGTGATTACTTTAACCATCACACACAATTACTACCTTTTAGTCGGGTTGTTAAAGTGAAGTAGAAAATCACAGACATTTGTCGTGCATACAGGGCGAAGGCGGAGCTAAAGAAAGAGAAGGATCCCTTTAAAAAGCAGGTGCTGGATGGAAGGCAGTTGGCTTTGAAGATCAGTGCGAACTCGGTGTATGGGTTCACAGGGGCTCAGGTGGGCAAACTGCCCTGCCTGGAGATTTCACAGGTCAGTGGATGCTGTAACGAATCCTGGCGGCTTTAGAGAAAGATGATGTGGGACTGTTTTGACTGTATTTTTTATCTCTATAGAGTGTCACAGGCTTTGGTAGACAGATGATTGAAAAGACCAAACAGCTAGTGGAGTCAACATACACGATTGCTAAAGGTTACCAGGCGGATGCGAAGGTATTCAGCCCATAAGTGTTAATTTTGTGTAGTGTCTTTAAATGCAAAACAGTCTTACCGATTTAAATCAAATATGTTTCAGGTCATTTACGGAGACACAGACTCCGTCATGGTGAAACTGGGTGTGGCCACAGTACAGGAAGCAATGAATCTGGGAAAGGAGGCAGCTGAGTGGGTTTCTTCACACTTCGTACCACCAATTAAATTGGAGTTTGAAAAGGTACAGAAAGGTCCTGGACTCAACGATGGGAAGCCGTTTAATGTTATTCCTAATAACTTGTCTCTGTGACAACTTTTCAGGTGTATTACCCCTATCTGTTGATCAATAAGAAGCGGTACGCAGGGCTGTATTTCTCTTCCAGCGCTGAACAGCATGATAAAATGGATTGTAAAGGAATTGAGACAGTCAGACGAGACAACTGCCCTCTAGTGGCCAACCTTATAAACACATGCCTCCAAAACATCCTCATTGACAGGTACAAACCTTACCACACACTGTAAACCACCATGTGTTCCCCTCTTCACCAATGACGCACAGAGTAGCGCGCATAATAGGGAAGGCATGAATTTACACGTTTTTTTATTTTGTGCTGTTGGAAACGCACTTCTTGTACCTAGGGTTGGAAATCAAGAACCATTAAAAATAACTTAAGGCAAAATATTTTCATGACATTCAGACAGTCATGTTTGTGATGTTGTGTGTCTCAGAGACCCCGATGGAGCAGTGTCTCATGCTAAAGAGGTCATCTCTGACCTCCTGTGCAACCGTATCGACATCAGTCAGCTGGTCATAACTAAAGAGCTCACACGTACCGCGCAGGAGTACGCTGGCAAACAGGCTCATGTCGAGCTCGCTGAGAGGTGTGTGTCTGCACTTTTATCATCAGTCCACATGGCGATTTGTGATTTCTTAGTATAAAATCACTTGCTAATAATGTCTTATGAATATGTGCTGTAAACTTGGATGTTTGCGTGTGGATTGCAGAATGAAAAAGCGTGACGCTGGCAGCGCTCCACACCTCGGAGACCGAGTTCCGTATGTCATCATCAAAGCAGCAAAAGGGGTGGCGGCTTACATGAAATCAGAGGTCAGCTGTGTGTTTATGTGATGTCTAATATTTCTAGTCTCAATCATATTAGTAGTTGTTAATGTTGGTTTGGGTGTGTTTTAGGACCCCATTTATGTGCTGGAGAATAACATCCCTATAGACACGCAGTACTACTTGGAACAGCAGCTGTCTAAACCTTTACTGCGTATCTTTGAGCCCATACTGGGCGAGAGTAAAGCTGAGAGTGTGTTACTGAGTGAGTATCTGATTCATCTCTGAACAAAACTTACAAATGCATGCGCGCACATGAGACATTTTATTATTATGAGACCTTTTTTAGTATTTTAAAGACATTGAGTTATTGACAACAGTTTTGCTGTGTGTTGTTTCAGAGGGAGATCACACACGATGTAAGACAGTCCTGACGTCTAGGGTCGGTGGCCTCATGGCATTCGCTCAGAAGCGAAGCACTTGCATTGGGTGTAGAGCTGTACTTAAAACCGATGGTACGTGAGAGTGCTGTGAATCACACAGTACCACAAATCTTTGTGTACTAAAATTTGTGTAACTGATGATTTTCCTCTCTACAGTGGCTGTGTGTGACTTCTGCAAAAAGAAAGAGTCAGAGCTGTATCAGAAAGAGGTTTGTCGTCTTTGTTCATGAAACTTTTTTGTATTATTTTTGCATAATATATGATTGTAAAGGAAGTTCTTGCTCTTACTGAAGTCTGAAGATTATTTGTGTGTGTGTGTGCGTGTGCGCGTGTGTGCGTGTGTGCGCGTGTGTGTGTGTGTGTGTGTGTGCGCGTGTGTGTGTGTGTGCGCGTGTGTGTGTGTGCGCGTGTGTGTGTGCGCGTGTGTGTGTGCGCGTGTGTTTAGATTGCTCATCTATCAACTCTGGAGGAGAAGTTCTCCCGTCTATGGACTCAGTGTCAGCGCTGTCAGGGTTCACTACATGAAGATGTGCTGTGTACCAGGCATGTACACACATTCAATCGCTTTCGTAGATTTAATCCGTCTTACAATTTTATAACTAAGCAACATTGTTAAATATTGCAGTCATTTTAGTGTTCTTGAACACATTTTTTCGTGTTAAAACGTTTATTTAAATATTCACACAAAAAAATTGAAAAACAAACTTTAAATAATATTTCCTTCTTTTTCAGTCGAGACTGTCCTATCTTTTACATGAGGAAGAAGGTACAGAAAGATTTGGATGACCATTCAATGCTGATCTCTCGTTTTGGCTGGTGAGAGAGATTTCACATCTTTCTCCGTCTTTATTTGAATTCCTTTGTAATATTCTTACCTCAGAGACCAAATTGTAAAGAATCTACGCGTTTTCTAGTGGTTGAAAAAAATAAAGTGCATTTTGTAAAATTATGTTTTCTTTGTCAACGTTGTAATTCATGGATATGAAATAACTCACGAATTTAGCATAAACATTTTATCTAAACCTATGCCGTACATATATTAACTACTGTTAAATTTGTAAAAACATCCAAACATCTCCAAAAACATCAAACATGTTTATGTATATGAAATATAATAAGTCTACATTGATAATATGGGGTTTAAATTTAAACCTGGAAATGATTAAGTCTTACAAAACTACACACGCTGAATATTAAATACCAATACAGTGCAATTTGGGACAAACAGGTTGACAAAGCAACACCTACCCATGTACTATTACTGTAATTTCATTACATTACATTAGACAGTTACAACATCCTACAAAGCACACGTAATCGCTAAAGTAGACCTTCACCTTACTCCTGCTGGAAGCTACAGTAAATGCTGAGGAAATGACAGTCATCTTTAACCAAAAGTGTGTTTATTCACAAAACAACTACAGCTGTATCAACACTGTGGCAATAGGAATGTATCAATGAGATCAGCTCATATGTTTAGCCTGGTACAAAAAGAAAAAACTCCTAAATAAAAAGGTCTTACTCTCATGTTATAAATGCCTCTTGAAAGGTGGCATTTTACACGATTCATCAAAATACGTCAAATGTTAATGCCAAATATAATGCTGGTAGGTGTGACTGAAATGGTTCAATATTCATTTTATTAAGAAAAATTACAGGACTTTTCCATGAAATACAGATGTTTAAAAATACAAAGGATTGGCTTCATTTATTTGAATTTCCATTACTACAAAATTAGACAGCAGTGAAGGCCCATTCAAGTTCGGTCTAAAGTACAAACCTAGGCACAAAGTAATTGAAAAAAGAAAACGTCTGTCAAATGCATTTTGTGGGAATCTGATTAAAGGTGAAAATGACAAATTACTGGTTTAGTTTACTGAATACCAGAAAACTTCAGGTCACTTTTCTTGAGGTCTACAACACACATGTTAGTGGTTTAAAAAGAAGTGACCACCTTCTCTGGGCTTTCCCTGCATTTTGTAAATTTTAGGGGACTTCTTAGCTTCCTTGTTTCCTGAAGATCACTAACAGAACCATGTTGTCAAGCTGGTGCAGAGCAGGTGCTCTGATTGGCTAACACATTTTGCTAATTTGCAAGGCTCCTCCCACAATCCAAAATAAACAATGATTTTTTTCTATAAGCAATGGAATCTGAGGAGCATAATAAACAGTTACCCATTACCAGCTTAAAGTATATCCCTTCACCCTCAAATCGATTAAAAAAAGTTCACTGTTTCCTGTTGCTGTAGTTATAAAGCACTGTTATAGAACTATAACCTTAAGTCTTACAAGACCAATTTATCCAGCCAAAATTTTAGTTACAAGGGATTATGGCAAAACACTGGATAATGTTATATCACTGTGGAAAAAAAAGATTTCCAAACAATTCAATGTTTAGAATCAATGAATCACCCACGCTACAACAAACATGCATACATACAAACACACAGCCAGGTTTCTACACATCAGCCTGAATCAAACTAAGTGTGTATGAATGTGTGATGCTACAGTAGTGTGTGAGACATTGAGTGCATTGCTATCACAGGGGTGCAGTGCGAGGCTATACGTGTGTACTGTTATAAAAGAGTGCAACGTCTTTGCTTGTGATTTTTACTCTTCTTATTGCTGCGGTTTGTCTCCTTGTATTTTCTAATTTCCCGCACAAGAGAGTAAAACGCCTCTTCGACACCCTGCAGACAAAGTTTCAAAATAACACAACATTAAAACACAATATGGCAATATGTTCACATTTAATAAAAAAAAGTCTTACATGAACATGAAAGCAAAGGTCTAACATGAACGTGATCATTTAAGAAGCCAAAGTAAATTTCGTAACTTGGTCTCCACCCACCTGTCGTGTCTTGGCGGATGTTTCAACAAATGGAACTCCGTAACTTCTGGCGAGCTCCTGGGCTTGACGTGACTCCACGTTACGAGAAGCCAAATCACTTTTATTTCCTACCAGTACCATTGGGACGTTGTCGCTGTCTTTGACACGGTTTATTTGCTCCCTGCATTCACAAATCATGATTCAATGTTTTTAAGAAGACAAATACAACTTCTGTGTGACATTCAAGTAGGCTTTTCTGTAAATCCACATTGACCTTCTTACTCATCCATATTTTAGCACATGCTGCCAAATAGCACAAAAAAGGAAGTTGGTCAATTATCTGCAGTGATGTCACCATGCTGGGATGAGTTTTCTAACTCATGTTTTAGCAACTTTTCCATTTGATCACATTTAAAAAGGTTTTCAGGAAGTAAAATAGCTTTAAATGCAGAAAGTCCTGGACACAGCACGTCACAGGATATCCACACAACCCAGGTCCAAAAATATAATTTCATGCAAAAACATGGGTGTTTACTCCATGATGGAAACCAAGGATTACAAACATCCCGTTTCTTTTTGTGCGTGACTGTGTACCTGTATAGATGCACATCCTCAAAAGACTTGACATTGTTGATGGCAAATACACAAAGAAACCCCTCTCCCGTTCTCATATACTGGTCTCTCATGGCACTGTACTCTTCCTGACCTGCAGTGTCCAGAATGTCTAATAAACACGTCTCCCCATCAATCACAACCTGCTTTCTGTACGAGTCCTACATGGATTAGAGACACAAAAGAACATCGTTGGTAAATTATGATCAGCAGCAAAGACGTCTAATTTAGAACACATTTGAATAATAAAAAACGATCATACAGCAGAAGACCTCATACCTCAATAGTGGGATCATACTCGTCTACAAAGTGATTTTGAATGAGCTGGATGGTCAGTGCACTTTTGCCAACACCACCAGCCCCTACAACTACCAGCTTGTACTCCGTCATCCTGGGTGAGAGAGAGAGGAGGTGAGAGGGAGGGAGTTAAAGACAAGTAGCAGTCTGACTGGATTTAAATGAGAAATCAGGAGCGTAAAGCAGGAAAACATGACTATAAGTATTACTCAAGATGGTAAACGTTTTCCAACTCGTTATAATAAGACAAGCAATTAAAATTAACGGATAAAGCTAAACTTTTCTTAACTCTAGCCCAATTTACCTAGCCTGTTAGAATCGGTTTAAAACAACAGTAGCTGTTGTCGTTAATCCCAATGACTATCAACGGGTAAAAATGTAATAACTGGTCTTTTTGTGTTTTCTACCTCGTATGTTGTCTTTAAAACAGGTCCGCTTGTCCAAAACGAAGCGCTTCGAGATGAATTAGTATTGAATGAAGTCCAAGGATTAGCCCCTGAGCCACATTACGATCGATCAGACAAACTAAACTCTTCCGGAAGACGGAGGCAGGTTAAATCCACTTGAGCTAGTAAAACGTCATCCGTAACAATGTAAAACTTTCGTATTTTTAAAGTATGTTTCACACCACGATTCAAAAGTCACGATAAACCTAAAAAAATCCGCCCGTAAAGGCATTAGCTCCTTTCGGCTAAGACTCTCCCTGATTCATTGAGGGCGAGGAGGGGGTGGGATCGTTAAATGCAATGACCAATGAAATTGAGCCGATCCTTTTCTATGTCTAATTCTATTGGACGAGTAATAAACGGAAGTGAGAATTAGCCAATGGCAATGCAATGCCTCTTTCTAAATTTTCCAGTATGGTCTTCCCCCTGAGTCTGGACCAATCGGGTTCGTTTAAAATATTAAAAGGACAGCGGGACAAGTCAAGCCATCAGAATTTTTTGAAATATTTCAATACGACGGACTAATTTATCTGATTAAGATTAACTTCAAAGACTTTCCCAATTTATCAGTTTCATATTCATATTTATTCACATTTTAATCAATTCGACTTGATTGTTTGTGTTAATACATAGTTGTTACAACAAAGAAGCACTAAAATACTGAATGTGTGTAAATAATATGAAATAATAATTTAATTTAATTTAGATTCGTTTAGTTATTTAATAATTTCTGCAGATAACGCTGTAAATGGACTGGATTAACGTAACGGGATTTTAGACAACGTTACGTCGTAACGTAAAAAAATGGTCAAATCTATTTATAACCTCCTATTTTAGCCAGACTTTACTATTTTAACCACTAGATGTCACTGCAAACATTTCAAAACGACATAGCACTGGCATCCAAAGAACGCGTTCTGCCTCATTCTCTTTCTGAATGACAGATGGATAGAGGGATTATCTTGGTGATTTTAGGCGAAGATTAAAGGACAAGCAGATGCCCTCTTGTGGGTGGAGAGAAGCGTGAGGGAGGAGGGAAAGAGAGGGATGATAAAAGTATAAGCAGAAAACCCGATGACAGCTCACGAGGGAAAGTAATCAGAGTGATGCAGAAACAACGGAATTCGACTTATTTAGGCACGTCACACATAGGCTACATCACCACCAGCCGTGTCTGTTTCAGTGCCTAATGCAGGGACAAAATAAAACACTGTATATACAGTTTTCTGTTTTATTGTACACAAGGAATTTTGACATATACACTTTGTACATTTTGTAAATTATTTCAATTTATTTCTCCATTTGGGAAAAAAGTGATGCATCTCATCTCGATGTTGTTTATATTTTCTTACATTTTCAACAAAAACATATAAATATTTAGGAAAGATACGTGGAAACAAAATACAAAAACATAAAATTACAGGAAAGAGTCATCTGATCCCTCAGCTCATATAATGCTCTCTGATTGAATAGTCTTTCATTGGACATATAAGAGGGGAGAAAAATCTAAATACTCATTCTCAACTTTCTTTTGTCTAGATTCTCAGCACTTATTCTTGCAAATCCCCTGGCTTTTCTGATGTTTCTGTGATTGTGTCTGTATATATATTTGGACTCGTATGGGGTTTGCCTGGCGGTAAAGCATAAACCTCCAACGTGCATAAAACCAACCAAAGCTACAGATGTATGGACCCTGTGTGTACCACATGTGTGTATCACATGTAAGCTTGTATTTAGTATGAGTAACATTGTACATCAGAGAACAAAAAATCATCACTTGTTCACTGACCCAGTGATGAGGAATAGGTCATTTAATCTCACATACACACAAATAAGCACACTATGTACACAAATATATGAAGACACGTCCATAGGTTTGCTTGCACCCATTTGTGACCCTGGACAACAAAACCAGTCTTATGGGTCAATTTTTCGAAATTGATATTTTTACATAATCTCAAAGCTGAATAAATAAACTTTCTATAGATATAAGAGTTGTTAGAATAGGACAATATCTGGCTGAGATACAACCGTTTAAAACTCAGGAATCTGAGAGCGCAAAAAAATCAAAATATTGAGAAAATTGCCTTTGAAGTTGTTAATCAGGGGCACTGTGGCAGACCATCCACTCACAAAAATAAAGTTTTGATATATTTCAGGTAGGAAATTTACAAAATATCTTCACGGAACATGATCTTTACTTAATATCCTAATGATTTTTGGCATAAAAGAAAAATCGATCATTTTGACCCACACAATGTATTTTTGTCTTTTACTAAAAATGTTCCCGTGCTACTTAAGACTGGTTTTGTGATCCATGGTCACATTTAGCACTGGATAAAACAAGAGGAACATGAGCACAGTCAAGAAAAATATAAGCACATACACTCACCATGTACATACACAAAAGCTCATATACTGTATGTTTATAAACATACAACAGCCATTAATTCACAGAGCACCACTTACTGTAAAGATCCACGATTCATGAGGCATTTTTTGTGGGATCCTCAGATTAAAAATTGTAAGGACTCTTTTGGCGTTATAGCACAACTGCCCGAAAATCTTTACTTTTTGATAAGGTTTTGTCAGTGTGGCTTCTGAGGAACCACAAATAAAGCCATGAGTATCTTTTCACTTTCATAATGCTGTTTTTTCAAACTGACAAATAAATATCTCATCTGCAAACACACACAAAGTGTGATTTATGATCAAAATAAGCAACCCAATCTGATAACTTTAAAAACACATACACTCTTTTCAACACTCACTCACTCACTCACTCACTCACTCACTCACTCACTCACTCACTCACTCACTCACTCACTCACTCACTCACTCACTCACTCACTCACTCACTATTTAGAGTATTTATTTATATAGTCTATTTATTTGATCTTAATATTATTCATTTAACTTCTCGATTCACTGTTTATTATCTACACCTGTTAAAATCTCTTGCACCTACTATGTGAGCTCCCTCTCTCCCTCACCTCCATATAAATAACTATTTGTCCCAACTGGTTGAACATATTCTTCTGTTTTATCCCAATCTGTTACCCATCCTGCCCCACTTCCACCTCCGCCCCCATTTGGACCAACAGTATGCGGGTTGTTTATAGCTCCATACTGTCCACCAGTCCTGTACAGCTCTTCTGTTTCATTGGCCAGTTCATCCTCTCCCAGAATGCCACATTTCTCCTCACTGGTATCCTCAGCATCTGCCCATGGCTGCTTCTCACCTGATGCAAAGATCCCTGGGAAATGAAATGCATTTTGAGTACCAAGAGAAATTACTAATATAATTTTGAATAATCATTATTTTGGATGTAATTGTATATGTGTAACGACAACAAAGAATGTATATTTTGTTTACATTGGCCTGTTTGAACATATAGAATGTCATATAGAATGAAAATGATGTGTAAAAAGATATAATCTCAAATTTAGTCACATTTCGTACCATAAAACACCACGCCCCCATAATGCACCAGTGATGCAATGAGAAATACATACTGCCACTCCTCACGTGTCTACAAGAAAAACAAACAAAAATAAATAAATAAATATCAACTGCATAAATTCAATCCAAATGTGAAGATATGAGTAATTGTACGGTATTATTAGCACGTACCTTGTGTTTGGTCATCGCTCCAACAATGAGAGGACACACCATTCCTGACAAAGTGCCCACACCATTGGAGATTCCCATCAGGATACTGGCGTAACGTGGAGCAATGTCAAGATGATTCACGTTGAACCCTGAGAGAGAAAGAATGTGAGAGAAAATGAAGAAAATGCGGAAATGTTTGTCATAGATGAATCTCCAACAGCAACTAAAACACATGGTTTCATTTCAGCATTGCTGGGACATTGTATGCTTTACATTTTATAACAGAACTAAACCTAAGTTCGAAGAACACTGAATATTGCATTTTGGTTCCTTTTTCTTTAGGGTTTTTCTTTGTTACTAACCTGAAATTGCAAATCCACTGAAGCCAACAGCGAGAACAAGGAAAGAAATGGCCACAGCTTTGGTATGTGAGAAACCAACAACTAACAGTAAAGTGGCTTCCATTCCAAACCCTGAAACACACAAACACACAAACATTTTAGTCTCTTTGGAATAGCAGTGGCTTTGATAGACCTTTGAAAAGAACACATGGGGTCCACTATGGGCCACGGTGTACCTGTATCTGAGCATACCTGTTTTTGTTCCGTGGAGCAGCAATTATTTCCAGGATGCTGTGGTCCATCTGTTTTAATGTAGAGTGTGTGTTGTTGTATGTTGTGGATGTTTGTGAGAGAGTGAGTGTATCATGCATCGATGCATTTGAGATTATCACTCCAGCTGCCATCATAGGACCAGACAGAGCAAAAACAGGCAGATAATCTGACATGCATCACATACACTGAGAGTTTCTGATTCTACACACCTACTGTTGTTCAAAACCCCTTTAGCGTTATTATTCTATTTGTCTTTTATCAGCTTCTGGTTTCACATCACCGTGAAGGTGAGTAAACAAATTGACAGTATTTTCCTTTTTGTGTCATTTTTGAAACCAGTTTGTCACACCGGGGGACACTCTTTATCTTACCTCCACAGTTCATGAGTTTGCGGACATTGGTTGTGGACATTAAATTGTGCGTTCTCAGGTAATCGGCTAGTTGCCCTCCAATAGGTACTATGATGGTCATCACTAAATGAGGAAGTGCAGACACCATGCCCACCTGAAGAACAGAAAAATTAAACACATTTATGAAGACTTGCTTCTTGAATCTATAGAATGTTAAAGTATATCTGCAAATATCTTTCCATAGTTGGCAATCAGGCAAACGTTTTTGTAAAAGGTCAAATCATATTTACTCATATAAAAGGTGAGTGTGTTTCACCTTGCTTATTTCAAAGCCAAACACCTCCTCGAAGTAGGCAGGCTGGCTGATGAGGAGCAGGTAGAATGTCCAGCTTCTGCAGAAATTGGCCACTATGATGGCGTACACAGGCATAGAGGTAAAAAAGTGCCGCCAGGGAGTCTTGAATTTCTGCAGAGTAAAGTAGAAGCAAAGGTCGAATGTATCCAGCACAGTGCGGCACACAGCATTTAGAGATGAGAAATGAGAGAACATTTACTGTGTGTGTGTGTGTGTGTGTGTGTGTCAGGGTGATGCTTGGAGAAAATTGTGTGAGAAAATAATGTCTGTGCTTCTCTTTGTGTATGTACCTGAAGGGGGTTGACCAGGCCGGCGGTTTCCCCGATGGCCTCCTCAATGTATTTCTTCTCTTCCGGTGTGATGGTCGGGTGAGCAGCTGGACTCTCATAGGACACCAAAATCCAGAAGAGATACCAGAAAATTCCTACACTACCTGTGAGACAAGAAGAAAAGATGGAGAAGAAATGAGAAAGTTTGAAGAGAGGAGAGAATTTTGTGTCATATTGTGACATGTTGGTTTCTTACCATACACATAAAACACTGAAGACCAGCCAGTGTACTGTACCAAGACTCCAGCCAAAGGCATTGCAACAACAGCACCAGCATATGATCCTAAATGAACAGAATCAGTCAGAACTGAGAGAACTTCAAATAACACATCACAAAACTTTATTTGATTTGAAGGTTTTCAAGTTTAACAGGAGACAGGAGACAGGGACCACCCCATCCAGAGTATGGTCCAATTTAAGGACCAATTTAAAAAATAACATTACATTATACAACGCTAAATAGATTTATGAAACATTCTGTTTTCTATCTCCTTTGATGACCACTGGATGAAAACAACAGTTTTAATAAATTGATATGACAATGATAAATGATGGACTCAAGTGATGCTGACATCTCACCACAAAACGCTGTTGTAGCCAGTCGACTTCTTTCTAAGGGTGGAGCCCATTTGGCCCAGATCCCGTGGCAGGCAGGATATGACACACCCTTACAGTTGTGAAATAAGAAAAAGTAAAATACACTGCATGTAACCATGACACCACGTCAGCCTTATGCAATCAATAATACATTTAGATTTCAGACTCCACATAAATTCACACAGGCACACAGATGGCATACCTCCACAAGCCCTTGGCATATCCTGACCATGATAACAAGCCCGTAGTGAACTCTTGCTGCCGCTGGGATCAGCATGTTTAGGGTCGACGTGGCCACAATGGCGAAGCCAAATACCCTGTGACCAAAACACACATGCCAGACACTCTACTGATGTCTAATTACACTAAAACATCCTGTTAACACCTCATTGTGCTGTTCAATAATTCAATCCTCATTTCTCCCAACTAAAACCGCTCAGAAAAAAACATGCCAATTTTGCTGATCACACTACCTGTTTGCAGCAAATTTTTGACAGATGAATCCCCCAGGGATTTGCGTGACGATGTACCCCCAGAAGAACGAGCCGTGAATCATCCCCACCGTCTCTGGATCCCATGTGAACTGAGCAGCCTGACAAAAAGAAAAAAGACAGTCAAACTGCTCTCATCCAACTGTGTTCAATCTTCTTAAGATGCAGTGCTTGTACAGTATATTTAATACGTGTAATATCATTCGTCAATGTATCGGATAACTTAAATTATCCTTTTTCTGTGTAATGATACATTGGAAATGTGTTAAGGCGTGTACAAAAGTATCTAAAAAGGGTTAAAAACAGAGTTGTTCTAGTCAGTTTATTGAAGCAAAAGTGTGACTGAAGTGTTACTAAATTACTTAGGAATAAACCAAAGCTGATACCCTCTCACAGTCTGGAAACACAGTCTCACAGACAACTGGGTGGAGACACATAACTGGCTAATGATGTACAACTTATAGATTTTTTTCCTTCAAACTATGTATAAATTATTGATTGTATGGGTACAAAGGTTAAAAATTCCAATTCCAAATGAATAGATACAATATCTGTCTTCATACTAACCACTATTACGGGTTTTTTCCCATAATAAATGGTGTGATCATTGACCATGCTGACAATGGCCACGCCCAGGTTACAGCGGATGCCGAAGGAAATGCAGAATCCCAGTCCCGACAGGATTGCGATGATGTAACGGCGCGGCATCCCGAAACACGTGCAGTCCACGACGGGAAGTTCCTTCTCCTCCACCAGCTCAGGACGACCCTCTGCCGACAACTCAATGGTCTCGCCATTTTGCTGCCGTTTCTCGAGGAGTCTGGAGGTACATTCAATGCAAGGGTTAAATAAATATTTACCACAAACTTTCTGAATCTTCCGTTACAGTAATAGACAGCTAGACAACAAAAAGAAAGTTAGATACATGTATATGTCAATCTCAGTATATAGGCAGGTTGTCTGACATTCCCTAATCCATGAATGCCATTAACAAAACAAGAAAACAAAAAAAAATGGGCCCAATGTTTGATTTTGATATAAAATATCAAATCTGCTAGTGTATTGATTGCCACCTAATGTCCAATGTAAAATCTGGGTCTTGAAGCTAACCCACTTGAAATTCTTTAATAGGGAACCCTCACATGACATAAAACTACATCTCATATACAGTACACCCAAATGCAGGTGGGTCATAGAGAGAAGAAACAGAGGGAGAGAGGACATGGAACAAGAATGAGTGCCTCACTGGATTGCAGTACATGGGAGTCCAGCAGAGACCTAAAGAGGGACCATCTGCGCATGCAACCTGCCTCCAACGCATCCAGCCAATAAACATGACAAACACGGCTTACTTTAAATTGAAGGTTTTCATGTGTGGATACAAAAAATATCCATAAATGATCTATAAAAATATATGTCTTTTATGGTGAAACACATTCTTTATATGTTTTGTGAGATTCACCCAAACAACATCTTTTAAGTAATGTAGAATATTGGGAACAATTCATGGTCTTCACAGATCTCATAGACACATATCACAATGCAGTATGTGTTTTAATCACTGCCTCCTTCCATACTTATTCCTCTCTTTCCTACAAAGCAGATCCCTCATAATCCCTCAAACAACAATCATGAAGAGAAATGAAGAAGAGTTGAGTGCATGTGTGCGTGTTTGTATGTCAGAGAGAAGATTAATTCTACAACGTGTTCTAGACAAACAAAAAAGACCAAAGTGCCTCAATGTGCTTCGATTATGACTAAAACATCTCGCACCCATGACTCATGTAGCCCTTCCCCTGAATTTCCCCTATTCCTCTTTTATCCACCGATAATCTGCAACCCCACCCTCAGATTAGGATTATAGAAAATATTCACTTCCGGAGATAAAAAGAGTGACAGGAAAGATATGAAAAAAAGAGGATAATTTGTAAAAAAGCATTCACACACATTAACTCATAAGGATGTGTAATTAAGGTTAAAGATGGTTAAAAACAGATTGCAGCCAACAGCGGGAAACATATGCTGTCCACTAATGAGAATGACTGTTGGCTGTAATTAATACCTTCATATATTCATGAAGACTCACACGTTTGCTTTCTCTTATGTGCCTGTATGCGTGCTGTACCACGTGTCCACTGGACATAAAAAATCCAGGATTACAGATCATGCACTTTAGCATCTCGTAATACAACAACAGTAAGATCATCTAAATCACATGCTACACTTCATGATGAACCAGCCGACCTATGTGTGTGTGTTTAGGCCATTTTATAAGACAGGTGAACAGCAGAAGGGGATGGTGTGAAAACTGTACTGAATCCTGACTCATGATCCTGTCCCAGCTCCCGTTTTCCTCTCTCTCATCCAATATCATTCCCTGTTTTCTCTACACTGTGCTGTAAGAATAAAGATATAAAGAGCCATAAATATAAATAAAAATATAAGAGACATAAACACACTCAAAGGTGAATGATGCACTTCAAAGGATCAGTTCACCAAAAAATGAAAACTGTCTTTAATTACTTAATTTAATTTCAGACAATTCTTGGCCACCATTGACTACCATACTCATACAATTGCTTTATCGATTTATTTGTTCTGTTGAAAAGAAGATACTTTAAAGAATGTAGGACAGCAAACATACGTTTTCCTTCAATGGTAGTCGACGGTGGCCAAGAAATGTTTGGTTAATAGCATTCTTCCAAATATCTTTCTCTGTGTTCATCAGAACAAAGACATTTATACAGATTAGGAACAACTCAAGGGTGAGCAAATGATGACAGAATTTTTAGTTTTGGGTGAACTGTCCCTTTAACATCAGCATATAGATACCAAAACTGAATTGTAACCTCTAATACGTACACATCTGCAAATTCACTAACAGCACTATCTCAGCAAATGTTTGATAGTTTTTATCGATCTCTCATTGACCTCTCTGCATATCAAGGTCAACACACTCAGGTGTACCTGTATATGCAAATGGACACACACACACACAGGTTTGTTTGAGTATACTAGTGAGGACATTACATAGACTTCCATTGATTTTATATCAGGCTTATGATATATTCAATCCCTAACCCTAACCCTTAACCTAGTAATCACACAAACATGTGCCCTCTATTACATTTAAAGAAAAACACTATTTGAGCCAATTATGAGCCTTTTTATTTAGTAAGGACAAGTAAAATGTCCTCACAAGTGGGTTCACACGTATTTCACTATGGTACTGAGGACATTTGGCCCTCACAAATAGCTTAACCAGTACACACACACACGCAAACACACACACGCACGCACACACACGCACGCACACACGCGCACGCACACAGCTATGGGCCATATGTAAACCATGCCTTTAAATGCACCAGAATTGTACAGAAATTAAAGTTGTTGTAGCTATAGAGCATGTCGCTATAGCGATATGTATCTGTGGTGACCTGAAAAGTATATTACTCACACAAACAGATACATTTACACGCACACTCTCTTTTCTGTTTAATCTAGCTGTAAGAGGATGAAGACACAACAGTAAAAAAAGATTACATAATCCCACAAGACCCTTTCCCACTCTCCCCCAATCAATTCTTCCATCTATATGTATGTTTTATTCATCCTGCCATTAGGGTTCACTGTCCCCGTGTCAATTAATGCACAGAAAGGTTTTCGGCAGCTTGCCACCTTTTTGACCTTGTTTGGAGCATTGCATGGAAAATTTTGATGATGTTGTAAGGTAAGAGATTAAAGCTGATCCACAAATCTCCATTTCGCTCACCCCTCCCCTCCACACATTTCTTTCTGTTCTAGCATCAGCGTTGTGATATGATTTGTATGCCAAACTCCTCTGACCCTCCCCTGCCTCTATTGAACAGATTGGGTCTCAGTGGGACTGTGTCACCTGGGGAGATACTTCCCCCCTCCTGACACACACACACAATCAAACCTATACACATCCCAGCAGCCTAACCTTCACAGTCAACATGCAAAACAGAAGTGATAAACATGAAATGTCAGTGTAAATTTAGTAAATTAAAATTTTACTTAAAGGGATAGTTCATAAAAAAAATCTGTCATCATTTACTCACGCTCATGTTATTTGTATGAACCTGTATAAATTACTTTGCTCCGATGAACACAAAGAAAGATATTTGGAAGAATGTTAGTCATTTTCAGTTCCAGGACATCAATGGTACCAATGGTAGTCAAAGGTGCCCGAGAACTCTTTGTTTTCCTAAATTCTTCAAAATATCTCATTATGTGTTCAACAGAACAAAAAAAATCTATTTTTTTACTACTATGGTAGTGGATGATGTCTCAGAACTGAAAATTGCTAACATTCTTCCGAAAATCTTTCTGTGTTCATTGGAACAAAGAAATGTATACAGGTTTGAAGCAACCTGAGGGTGAGTAAATGATGACAGATTTTTCATTTTTGGACGAACTATCCCTTTAAAAGTGGCATGAAAGCGGAATTTGTGACTGATCGAATATATTTAATGGGGAGGAATGGATGTGACTGAAGAATGCTTAAATGAGACGAGTGAGGTGGAGAGATGAAGTGAAGGAGTAGAGAGGGATAAAAAAGATATGACAGGACTGCAGGTGTGGTTTCCATAGCTGGCTTGTGAGGCTGAAACAGAAGAGATGCATATCGCTGAGCTTTAAATGATTAATCACCTGCTGGCTGCTATTCTCTAAAATATTATCAGTGACATCTCATATCATATCGTCTCATATCAGAACAAAGTGTCAGGAATCAGCTTTTTTAAAGTTCTAACACAAACCTTTATACAGATATCAGGTGGTTTTTATACTTAACCCTGTGTAAACTTTACATCCAAATTGAGGTTAGCTCTGCTTCAGACCTTATTTTACTGCACAAAGCTCTGATCCAGATTAGGGTTAGTGCCACAACATGCCAAAGGTGTGAATTACCAGCCAGAACTAACAGATAAGTAAAAGTATGAAACAGTTATAAATCTAAATGCAGACAGCTCATGGTTTTGGCTATTTTTTAAAACATGAAAAATGTTGAGATTAAATTGAAATTGTGCTTGGAATTGCTGTGCGATGATTAATTCATGGTCAAACATAATCCTGGCCTAACAATTTAAAATGAAAATGTCATATGTCTTTCGGTTATTACCATCAGTCTGCACAGCGCAGGCTCTTGTTTTCTTGTCGATTACTTTAAGACAAAAGAAGTGGAGACGTGTGCATTCTTTTTTTCAAGTATTTTTTTTCAAGTTTTAGGATACTAAAATGACTTCAGTGAGGCAAACCCGCACGTGCAAAATAATATGAAAAAGTGTTGTCCGTCATTTAATCCCAACCTCGCGCATCTAAAGGGTTCGCGCGAGAGGAGCAAATGATGTGGAGGGGCCATTCGGGGATTTGTAGCGCCGACAGATGTGCGTGTGCGTGTGCGTGTGTGTTTCTGATGAGCTATTTCCGATCTGGATTTAAATGTTTAGTTGCTACCTAAAATGAATCCCACGGAAGTGTTTCGGCAAAATGCGCACTCTGCTTTTAACAACACAAATTGCACCCTAGTAGCCTAACTCTTGGCATGACTCTGCGATGACACAACAATGTTTTTCCAACGTTTCAGTATTTAGGATAATTAATAAATTTCTATGTTGCCTGGACAGATATTAAATTAATAACTACAATTTAGTAATGGATTTTAAAACTCTTAGCTAATCTACCAAAATACTATGGAGGACTAAACCTGCAAAATTATAAATAAATAAATGTATAAATAAATAAATAAAAATATAAACGAATAAATGTAATAATATGAAAATAAATAAAGGAATGAATGGTTTGATAAAACAAAATAATTCGTTTTAGCTATTATTGATCTTAGCTTTAACTTTTTTTTCATTATTTAAATTGATTTATTATTTTTTGTGTCCATATTTTTTTTTTTTATTATTATTTTTAGATTATTTTATTTATCATTTCCTTTTATTTTTTACATTTATTTATTTATACGTTTATTTATTTTTATATTTATTTATTATCGCATGTATTTATTTCCACGTTTATTTATTTATTCTTGAATTTATTCTTACTTTTCTGTGTCTTGTATGATAATTAGATGGGTTGGTCTTGCCTACTATTGGTTCAGCGTAGATTGAAGCGTTTGATCGATTACTCTTGACTTGTTTTGGACTAACGTCACGTCACTCACTGATCGTTTGCTTCGTGTATAACGTTAACTATGGCGGGCGCACAAATTTGCTAGAGAGTTACAGTATTTAGCCAATGAAGTCGATAACCATGCATCAAATGACTATGTGTCATTTAGATTCGTTGCGCTTATTGATGTTTTATTACAGATTGACGGCGAGATAAATGACAAAGTTCTTCAAAATCTGTGCGAGTCAGGGGGTGCTAAAGAGGTGACCAAGTTGCGGTTACAGGTCCTCTGCCAAAGAAGTGCATGAACGACCTCAGCAGATTCGTCGATTCTGAAAGCACAAGACGACTTGATATTAAGATGTATAATAAACACAGACTTTCTTGTAACATGATTTTGACATTCTTGTTAAGATTGCAAATTATTGGTATGATCGCCCGTAACGGCTGAAGCGAGGTGAAAAAATAAATAAAGCGATTTGACACGGGATTCGTACCCATGCAATAAAGCGAGGCAGCGTATCACTACGGTAAAAATCACACTAAGCAATTTCACAAGGCTAGCTGCTGCAGATCTTTGCAATAATATCAAGATGTCACACAACAATATGCAGCTGGATGAATCAAGGGAATATGCCCGTCTTAACTTGTGACCTCTGTGTTATTTATCTCTTATGAAATGTAGTTTACAAGTACCGTTTAGTAACCACGTCGTTTTAGAAGGAATGGTTTCCATTTGATGGCCCCTGTAGTGAAAGAACGATGCTCATTACTACCGTGTTAACTTGTGACTTAAGTTCACTATGTCTCAATTCATTTACATTGTTACATCATGTTACATTAAATCTTTACGCTTTTTCTAACCGAAAGGCTGCTTATAACTATCACTTTGACAAAGCGTTAGCTTGCGACTTCGATTTACAAGCTCATCTGTGTAGTTAAACCTTATTACATTTTGTGCTTTATGATTTTCACCAGTTGAACTGTAACACCACCATAGCACCCTCTGACTCGCACAGAGTTTGAATGTGCTGCAAAGAGGCTAACAACCGAGGGAGAACTTTGTCATTTATCTCGCCGTCAATCTGTAATAAATCATCAATAAGTGCATCTAATCTGAATGACACACAGTCATTTGATGCATGGTTATCGACTTCATTGGCTAAATGCTGTAACTCTCTAGCTAATTGTGCGCACGCCATAAACGTTATACACGAAGCAAACGATCAGTGAGTGACGTGACGTTAGTCCAAAACAAGTCAAGAGTAATCGATCAAACGCTTCAATCTACGCTGAACCAATAGTAGGCAAGACCAACCCATCTAATTATCATACAAGACACAGAAAAGTAAGAATAAATACAAGAATAAATAAATAAAAGTGGAAATAAATACATGCGATAATAAATAAATATAAAAATAAATAAACGTATAAATAAATAAATGTAAAAATAAAAGGAAATGATAAATAAAATAATCTAAAAATAAAAAATAATAATAATTAAAAATAATTAAAAATGGACACAAAAAATAATAAATCAATTTAAAAAATGAAAAGAAAAGTTAATGCTAAGATCAATAATAGCTAAAACGAATTATTTTGTTTTATCAAACCATTCATTCCTTTATTTATTTTCATATTATTACATTTATTAGTTTATATATTTATTTATTTATACATTTATTTATTTATAATTTTTGCAGGTTTAGTCCTCCATAAAATACCAGCGTGTCTGGTTTAAAATAAATATCTCATCGTTTTTTTCTTTTAAACTTATAGAAATAATAAAATACTGGAATTGTTGCTTCATCATGCAGATTTATATAAGTTTTATTTTGTATAAATATTAATATTACATTTTTGTAACAAAATCACTTGCAATTTATGACGCATAAAGGCCTGATTTGGTCATATTCCTGCAATCTGCGCGTGGTCAAGAATTTGAACTCATGGGCTGTGCAGTGATGGCTGGACCTACCTGACGCTCAGGTGGAACAATACGAGCTTGCTCACGCGCATATAACAGAAGAAAGCGTGCGACTAACGCGTCAGATGTCTGGCACACCGGGTTAACCGCAAACTAATCTGATCCATCTGGACAATCTTCTCAATCGGGCAGAGTGGGCGATTATGCGTTCTGCCAGATTAGATAAAACACCTTTGACTGCGACTCAATCACGACAAGAGTTTACACCTGACATCTTGAAGCAGGATACGCACGCACATGGGGATTGCAAGGGAACGCAAGCACTTTTATAGTCAGCACAATAGGCTAAACCTGATATACGGTTAGATTCTTTCTCATTTTTACCCAAAAAGTGAGTTTCAATCACCAACATACACTTTATAGCAAATATTCCAGATTTTCTTAAATCAACTTTCAAAGCGAATATTAACACACTGCACATACCGTAGACTTTATATAACAGGCTACAGATAATCCAAGAGAAGACTAAGATTATGCACATATTTAAACAATAGCTAATAAATGATCATCAAAATACTTCAAGAGATTACCTGTGTATTTTCCCCAAGGTTTTTCCAGCCTGAGCCTTGAAGCGGTCCGGACGGATCTCCATCCTCGCAACTTTCAAGTCCGACCGGTGTGTTCCTGTCCCGTGCAGCCTCTCTCTCTCTCTCTCTCTCTCTCTCTCTCACACACACACACACACACACACACGCACACGCACATGTCTGGTTTACTATCTCCGTGGGCACAGACACACACACACAGTTACATCCTCTCTCTGTCCGTGGTCCTGAATCCGGATTGCTTTATAAACAGCAAGTAATCATTTCCAAACATTTCTAAAAAAATCTTTTCATTTAGAAAAACATTCATCAAGTTATGAACTAATCAACTAATAAATATAACTTTTTATGCATACATAGCCTACAAATTTAGAAGTTAAACTGTGAAGCAAGCTTCACATGATTTACTAATGATTTAGTAAACATTAAACAAATGTTAACAATAAAATGTGAAAAAATGTGCAATAACTGTATTTAAAAGGTTAGGGAGCTCGGGTTCTCCTGTAAAAGTTAGTGGATAGGCTGTCGCCACCTTGTGTTTAATATAGAAACTTCATATCAGAAGGGAGATTTGTGCAATAAATGAACCTTCATGATTCTGACTGTCATGTCACCTAGTACGAGGAAATAACAGTCAGGGGAAATAACATGCTAACACAAAGCTGTATCCTTAAGAGCCTTTTATTTTTCACAGGCCTAGCCTATATACTGTATATACAGTATATATATACACTCACCTAAAGGATTATTAGGAACACCTGTTCAATTTCTCATTAATGCAATTATCTAATCAACCAATCACATGGCAGTTGCTTCAATGCATTTAGGGGTGTGGTCCTGGTCAAGACAATCTCCTGAACTCCAAACTGAATGTCAGAATGGGAAAGAAAGGTGATTTAAGCAATTTTGAGCGTGGCATGGTTGTTGGTGCCAGACGGGCCGGTCTGAGTATTTCACAATCTGCTCAGTTACTGGGATTTTCACGCACAACCATTTCTAGGGTTTACAAAGAATGGTGTGAAAAGGGAAAAACATCCAGTATGCGGCAGTCCTGTGGGCGAAAATGCCTTGTTGATGCTAGAGGTCAGAGGAGAATGGGCCGACTGATTCAAGCTGATAGAAGAGCAACTTTGACTGAAATAACCACTCGTTACAACCGAGGTATGCAGCAAAGCATTTGTGAAGCCACAACACGCACAACCTTGAGGCAGATGGGCTACAACAGCAGAAGACCCCACCGGGTACCACTCATCTCCACTACAAATAGGAAAAAGAGGCTACAATTTGCACGAGCTCACCAAAATTGGACAGTTGAAGACTGGAAAAATGTTGCCTGGTCTGATGAGTCTCGATTTCTGTTGAGACATTCAAATGGTAGAGTCAGAATTTGGCGTAAACAGAATGAGAACATGGATCCATCATGCCTTGTTACCACTGTGCAGGCTGGTGGTGGTGGTGTAATGGTGTGGGGGATGTTTTCTTGGCACACTTTAGGCCCCTTAGTGCCAATTGGGCATCGTTTAAATGCCACGGCCTACCTGAGCATTGTTTCTGACCATGTCCATCCCTTTATGACCACCATGTACCCATCCTCTAATGGCTACTTCCAGCAGGATAATGCACCATGTCACAAAGCTCGAATCATTTCAAATTGGTTTCTTGAACATGACAATGAGTTCACTGTACTAGAATGGCCCCCACAGTCACCAGATCTCAACCCGATAGAACATCTTTGGGATGTGGTGGAACGGGAGCTTCGTGCCCTGGATGTGCATCCCACAAATCTCCATCAACTGCAAGATGCTATCCTATCAATATGGGCCAACATTTCTAAAGAATGCTTTCAGCACCTTGTTGAATCAATGCCACATAGAATTAAGGCAGTTCTGAAGGCGAAAGGGGGTCAAACACCGTATTAGTATGGTGTTCCTAATAATCCTTTAGGTGAGTGTATATATATATATATATAAGAATTTTGAAACTTTCAACATTGCATTGCATATTATTACAAAATCTTTGTTTTTACCACCAATACAGTACACACAAGTACCAACACCCATGAAGATCATATTCAGAAAGAAGTTCAACATGCAAACACCCTGTACACAAATCCAAACATGGACTATAGCATAAAAGTAAAGTTTTAAAAAAGCGTTAATTTATAGTCTAATGACTAAAACCTTTCTCTTGTGGATCAGTCTAAAATATAGACTAAAAAACGTTACATTTGGTCAGCCTGAAACAGACCAAAATCTATTCTCAGCTACAATAATCATTAATGGCCATGAAACGAAGCTGCTTGTGTATTTGTGTTCCCACCTGCAAGGATCAGTTATACTACCAGAGGATCTCCATACAGTATCAGTAATCTGAACTGTTCATCTGACATCGCACAATACAATTCATGTTAATTGAATGTAACACTAATCAGAACTTCGCACACAAAGCTCTATCTGCCCATGCAGTCGAAGCAAAATAAACTGTTTGCATTGTACATATTTATTGTGTGGCCATAATTGAACATACGTCAGTCCTTACGGTTTGTGCCACAAGCAGCACCTATCTAGGTCAATTATATTAGAAGAAATGTGTTATTTCACACTGTCATTCAAAATTATAAAATCAATAACGTTGTTCAGTCCATGCTACTGCATTAAGTGTGACTACTAATAATAAAATGTAAACGCTTGATACTGCAAACAGTTCAAGGCTAAAACTAACCCCAATACTAAACAAGTTATTGGTTAATATTTTTTTCTTCAAATTAATATTTCGAAGTATTTCTAAATATAATTTAAATAAAGATAATATATTTTCATAACATCATATTAGTATTTAAACTAGGATAGTAGACCCAAACAAAAATTCTTGCATTTACACACATGCATGTAATATTTAAACCTGTATGATTTTCTTTCTTCCGATATAGATATTTTGAAGAACATTATCAACCAACATTATTAACACTAGCCCCTATTTTCTCAAAATATCTTCTTTTGTGTTGAACAGAAGAAAGAGTCATACAGGTTCTGAAAGACATGCTGAATAAATGACAGAATTTTTATTTTTTGGGGAACTATCCCTTTAACTGTCTCTGCACAAGATATCTTTAAAGCTTCCACGTCTAAGTTGCTTGAGCTGTTGACTACAATGTATTGCATTCTACATTACAGGAGAATGCAGGAGTTTTCCAGTTCCTTTGATGAAGCTGTAATCAGATGTATATTTGTGCGCATTTAGGGTCTTTTCATATAATTAAAATAACAGGTTACCCAAAAATGAAAATTCTATCATTTACGTTTCAAAGAGAGTAAATCACAGAACTGAAATGCACTGAGATTAGTGTGCATACATAGGAGTAAATGACAGAATCGTCTGCATTCAGATTTAAAAAAGTGTGCATACTTATATTGTTGGCACTTCCAAGATAGGACACATCACTGAGGCTTTTACACACATAGATCCAATAACAGTAACTGAATGATTGGTGCACTCATTAAAAAGTGCCCATCTCCAGGGATGTAGCCGTCACAATTTTCATAAACGTTCATTAGCATAATGAGAATAAACGGAGCCTGCCTCCCACCACTCCATGATAAAGGAGTTCAATACTGATCAATAGTCATATTTTTCCTGCTGTTTAAAAACACCTGTTTATCTCTTTACTACATCTGTCTATACCGCACCTTCCCCATGTCTCATACCACCGTGTCTTCCTCTTCCTCAGCATCCTCCTGTTGTGGGAGCAGTCTGTAGTGTTCAGCACCCAGCGTAAGGAAGGCAATATGAGGCCGACTATTGTTTTCATCCAGTGGGGAGTGATGGTTATTTGTTTCTGGTTCTGCGGAATTGCATTTGGAGTAACGTTCTCTTGGATGCTCAGCTTCGCCCTCCTCCACGGTTAGGCTCCGCCTGTTTCTGAAAAATGTAAGCAGGTAGCCAATGGGAACAGGGAGAGATGCGGCGATGATGAGCATGGAAAGCATTGCCAGTGCCCAGCCAGGGTACTCGAGGCTAGTTTCAGAACCCTGAGAGAAAGACACAGAGAGAGATGCTCACAAAACCACTGATGTTACAATATTTAAATATAAATCTGCTATATTTACATTTATATCTATGCATTTGACAGACGCTTTAATCCAAAGCAACCCACACTGAATTATACTATAAAATTGTTTTCGAAGTATGTGCAATCCCTGGGATCGAACCCATGACCTTGGCATTGCTAGCGCCATGCTCCAACCACTGAGCTACAGGAAAGCTATATTGAATATATCTGAATATATAGTATCTACAGTTTTATTATATATGGAAGTTCTCTAAAGTTATCATTAATGACTCCAGACTTTTTCATACAGAAGCCATTTCATCAAGGTCTAGCATGTATCAGTTTGTATGTTACCATGTTGTGGTCCCACGCTGTGTAAGTGGGACGTTTGAAGACCATACGGAGAAGACTTGCAGCCAGCAATCCCACCATACTGAACAAGCACACATATTTCCACAAGTAGCAATATATCACTGGGGGGCGCCATTGTAGCATCACCTCAATATCATCCAAGAACCTGCAAGACAGGACACACATTGAGGATCAAAATACTGTACATAAATGCAGATGAAAGTATTAACCTTAGGCTAATCTGAATAATGTTCAATGATTTCCTCTCACCGTTCAGCGCCGTAAATCCAAGCCACGCTGATAGTCTCAAAGATGACAACGATGATCAGCGGCAATGTGGCGGAATAGTCATCAAACATTGTCACAAAATAGTTGCCACTCTTCTGTGTGAAGAGCAGGCCGATGATGAAGCCCAGCATACAGCTACACACTGCAATGCATAATGACAAAATGACAAGAAAACAGAACAGAAGGTATCATATTTTAAAGCCCCCATAATCCAGAAAATGCACTTTTAAATGTCCTGTGAACATATCAGTGTGTCAGGAGTGAGTGTACAGAACCACCCTAGAATGATAAAAATCCACCCATTCATTTGTTTTAAATCCCCAATAAACCTAAACTGTCCTCTTGAACGAGCTGTTGGCATTCTCTCAGTAACCTGACATCACATCGATTGAGCCCTCCCTATGACTGCTCTGCTGTCTCCGCCCTCATCGAGTTGAAAACTGTCCGCCATTGTTTTCACGCTGGACTACTTACAGTTAGCTACAAGAATGTTTTGTAAACAAACAAGGTGTTTTGTTGTTGGATGCAAGACTGAACATAAGTCTTCATTTACTCCCGACATCGAGCCTCTGTGGGTTAGTTTTATTTCTTTTATTTCTGTGCAGAAGACATCAGGTGAAGTCACTGTACACCGGGATGCTTCACAAACGAATGTTAGTAAAATGCTGGATTCATAATGGGTCATGTTTTCAGTTTTTAAACATATGACGCGTTTGTCCTGTGTATTGTCACATATAAAAACAATATGCACGTTGTAAAGACATAACGCAAAGTGCATTCACTCAAAGAGAGCATGTTTTCAGTTTTTATAGATATGATGCGTTTATCCCGTGTATTGTCACGTATAAAAACAATGTGCATGTTGTAAAGACATAAAGCGGAGTGCGTTCACTCAGAAAACGGCGTCCTCAGTTTTTAAACAAATAACGCGATTGTCTTATGTACTCTCACTTATACAAAACAATGTGTTTGGCTTTTAAAGATGAGACAGTGTTTCTCATTCGCTTAATGACCATCTCTTCAGTTTTGTTGTTGGAAGCACCGTCCGGCTCACACCGCCCTGTGCTTTCTGCTGGAAAGGGGGCGGAGACCAGCAGCTCATTTGCATTTAAAGAGACACAGCCTGTTTTTCCCATAGACACAAAATATGGATGTAGTGTCCATGACGTCACCCGTAGGTTTGTGAAGAGTAAAAATGAAGCCTAAAGAAGGCAAAGCCGGTCGTCGCCATCTTGGCATCGCATCATCGCTCGTCACTCCCGGATAATCGTAAATGGGCAAAGAGGGACATGGTTGGAGCTGAGGCGCCCGGTTGGCTGAAACCACTTGTCACTCAAGTGGCCACGCAACTATTTTGCAGAATTTTAAGGCTTAATATAAGTTAAACGGGTGAGTTATAAAAAAAATCACCCTCCTCACAGTTGTCATGAAGGGTAAAATGACCTATGTAGACCAAAATCATTTTTTGTACCAGGCTGTAAACATGTTTTTTGTGCTGTAAAGTTGGCCATTTTAACATGGGGCTCAATGAGATTCTGCTCTGTTTTGGAGCCAGCCTCTAGCGGCCAGTCGATGAATTGCAGTTTTAGTCACTTCTCTGTTGGTTTCACGAGAGAGACAGGAAGATTACCCCTTGGTTTTTCCTCACAGGCAAAAATGGACATGTAGGGCACAGTATAATACAAGATAATACAAGATCTGTGGTGTATTTTGAGTATTTATCCACATTCTGTGGACTCCTAAGATTTAAATTATATGTTGTGAAAGGGCTACATTTGGGGGCCTTTAATTTTGGGGGTAAACTATGCCCTTTAATTACTGACAAAACAAGCAATAGGAAAATGTTTGTATTTTTCTCCAGTGTTAATGACTTCATGCTTTAACAACAATGAAATGAGCTCTAATAGCCACAAAAGTGATAAAATAGGATCTGTATCAGCCTTTAGAATCTTTTCTAATGACTAGTGTATTGGGGGCAAAAATTGATCTAATAACCAGTTAAAGCCCACCATCCATTAATATCAGCCTGTAAGTGAACAATATGGGTGTACCTGTCAACATGGTCTTGTGACGCCCCAGCGTTTTGAAGTTGTCCATGAGTGGGGTGAGAATCCCCTGCATGGTACCAAACATGGTAGACAGGCCCAGATTCAACAGCATGAGAAAGAACAACGCTGACCAAAACGGACTTCCAGGAAACAAAGCCATCGCTTCTGTAAAAGCTATGAAGGCCAATCCTGTGCCCTCCACACCCTGAGAGATGAATGGATACATAATTCTGGTTAGACATATTTAACAAAGTACCACTATACTATGCACCAAAACAGGGGTCGGCAACCTTTTTGACATGACGTGCCATTTAATTTTTTCTTGGTAATCACTGTGCCATATCAACATTATTGTTTTAAATTACATTCAATTATATCTCAATATAATTGTCCAGTATATGTAATCTGCTTACACAAAACATTAGAAAAGTTTTTGAAGAACATTTTTTTTTGAGGAACAAGCATAATTCATTGAATAGAATCATGGGGATCAAATAATTTTTCAATTTTGTTTGATAATTGTATTGCGTTGAATTGTATTATTTTAACTAAGATGAATAAATGTTGTATAAGTATTTCGGTCATGTTAGTAATGTAGTTAACTAATGTTAATAAAATAAAACGTTATTGTTTACTGTAACTGTACACACACCAGCTGCGCCATGTGGCGCCTGGTGGTGGCGCTCCGCTACAACTCTGGACTCAAAACCCTGCCGTACCATGTACAAACTGTAAATACATGTAATTTGTCAAAATTGTCTTTATTGTATAAATAAACTTCTGCAAGATATATTTATCTGTTTGGGAATAACGGGAAAAAAATAGCACATTAATACTATTTGTTACTCAATTCTACCACATTAATAGCAGACACAGAACAATAACAACGGTTTTACCAACGTGATATAGAGCCTATTCATTAAATAACGTTCAAATACCACATATTGATAACACCTAGAATAACTAAATCCACCAAAGGGGGTAGAGCTTTCTGATACGTAGCACCTAAACTCTGGAATAGCCTTCCCGATATTATTCGAGGGTCAGACACACTCTCCCAATTTAAATCTAGATTAAAGACACATCTTTTCAGCTAAGCTTTCACTTAATGCATAGAAATGAACAGCAGCTACGCTAATTATTCTCTTTATGCCCCCGCCTCGGGATGCCCCAACTAGAGATTACGCCAGCTACATCTGAAAATCCCGTGCCATCCTCCTGTGAGAGCCTGCGGACAGACTGACCATCCCAGCTCCATCCAAGGCAATTCCATCACCACCCAAGAAAAAGGCGACCATCTGACCAGCCCAGACAATTCTATCCCCAACCAAGAGCAAAGACGGACTACTTGTCACAATAAGGCTAAATTTACAATACTTGGTATTTAATGCTAAATTTACATCACATGACAGCAGTTTGAAGTTATAGCTGCACTCAGTGACTTTGATTGGAGGTTGCTGGGTGGGTGTTGGGAGTAGGGGGGGGGCTTGTTGGTTGTGGTTTGGGGCGTTTCATTTGTTGGGGCTGTGTGGGTCTGGTTTGGTCCTGTATTGTGGTCGATGTCGGACACCGGAGGAATAAAGTTACATTATGCCATTACTATTTTTCCCTGGTTGTTCCTCTGTTGTCTGGTGTCGATCTCGGAATGGGACCGGGTTGGACCTGCACGGTTTTGGCAGGTGGGGCTTCCTGGGTCGCGGCTGGTGGGCTCTCCCTGTTCTCCGTGGATGTTTGCTCGGTGGCTTTTGGTCGGGGTCACTGAGTGCAGCTATGACACGTCAGAGGAGATCTGGCCCTCCCGGCTGAGCCTGGTTTCTCCCTAGGTTTTCTCTTCTTTTTTTTTCTCCTTTATTCATCATTGGAGTTTGGGTTCCTAGCCACAGCAGGGCAGTGTTGGCTTGCTCACCGGGAGACTGCATATATTTATTTATTAGATATCATTTATTAGAATGATCTTGCTTGGTCTATAAACACCATGCACTGTGCTGTGTTTTACCTTTCTGTGTTTTTCTGTTTTTCTTATTTGCTCCTGTAAAGCTGCTTTGTAACAATGCACATTGTGAAAATCGCTATATAAATAAATTGAATTGAATATTGTTTCATTAAAATAACAAAAATAGGTTAAAATTGGTCCCACTTCCATCAGCAGTAGACTTTGAACTTGAGCTCGCACATACAGAATGTATAGGCTACGTGTCCAGTGCGATACAGCTGTATAGACGGGATGCATCTTTACAGTATATTTTAAGTCTAATTTGATCTAATATTAATTAGTCGCTCTTTAAATTCTTAAATGGAATGGAGGGAGTCATACTTTGGCAGGAGTCATTTTTCGGCACCACACCGGCGAGATGCTTTGCCAAGTTGGCTCTTGGTCTGCATGCTTAAAACATCTTTTACAGGCAGATATTGTGGTGCCACATCGAGCCTCTTATCTCATTGATCTTCTTGTTTAGTTTTAAAGTAAGTTTGATAAATGGCACACAACATTGTCTAAAACAGTAAGAGTGCATAGAGACCGACCTTTTTGAAAGATTGTGCGGGACCATTTTTTCAGTGCCTTGCTGAGCGCCAACTGCATGAGCGCTGACACCTGACGTGACGACTATAAACATGTAAACTTGATTACAAGGATTAATATGTAATTTGTCGTAGGAACTCAAACTGGACTGAAAATTTGTAAACTAAACAAATAATATTAATTTTGGAATTAATGTAACATCTAACTGCATGTGCTTGGCGTGCCGTTGATTTTCCTTCAGCCAATGAAGTGGCGACGCATGCCTTAGGTTGTCAACCCATACACTAAAACATACAGTATATAGGAAGAAAGAAACATTACCTTGCTCATTTCTCTTTCCAGGTCACAGTCAGTGATATTTGACCCTAGCATGCTTCCGTAGTGGCTGTACCATTCTCTGTATTCCTGAAGATTCACTGATTTGGGATCAGACATGTTAAACCATGGCCACCAATGCTGTGATGAACCTGTTTCTGCCATTTCAGCCAGTGAGGCCAAATTACTGCAAAGTGACATTAACATTTAGTGAAGAACCACAATGAACAAACAAAACAAGTTAAAATTAACACTAAATTGAAAATGTAACTTCACAAACTGTATCGGTGAATGAATCATTCGTTTGACCCAGTTATGTTCAATGAACAAACTGATTCAGTTCACAAAACAGGCTAATGATTCATACACGAATTGAACTGCAGTTTTTGAATTTACTAGAGGATAATGTCTGCAAATTTGATTATGCTATGGCTTTAGACACTCACGTTGCAACACAGTTCAATGCAATATTCTTGGCTCTGAAACCGAGGACCACAAAGACGACAAGAGAGGCCAACACTGACGTCATGAAGTTGATGCCAGAGACCATGATGGCATCACGGTGGCAGTTGTTATGCACGGGGTTGTAGGATGAATATGCGATCACGGAGCCATAACCCAGACCCAAAGCAAAGAACACTTGCGTTGCCGCCTGACGCCACACCTTCACCTCCCCCCAAATCTCCAGCTGTGAAATAAGATTACAAGTGCTTTTAGAAGGTTAAATACACAGAACAGTTGTCACGGAACCAACATTTCATTAGTCAATAGCAACTGCAAAATACTAGCTAATATAAAATGGTAATAGATATATGAACAAATTAAAATATACTAATGGCATTTAGCATTTACGCATAGTTCAAACAAGCTGTAATTGAAACAACTTTTTCAAGATCTGGTACATTTTTATCTCAGTGTTGACCTAATTCCAAAGTACCAGCACTTTTGATATCTATGCAGTTTAGGGAAGCGTGAGCCCTTGTTTTTTACCTTTGGATAAAACATGTATTTGATGCCATCTATAGCCCCGTCCAACATGAGCCCTCGGATGAGGAAACAGATCAGAACAGCGTATGGAAACACAGAGGAGAAATACATCACCTGGAGGACAGGAAGAGATCAGTCATGCGGGTTTGAAGAATCATGAATGTGAAAAAGAGTGAATTTTCGATTTAAACTCATCACTGTGACAACCAATTGAAAATGACTACATTAATAAAGAAACGAAGGAAAATAATGTCTGTTAGCCAATCAGAATCAAGCATTCACAGCAGAGTGACATACATTCAAATAAGAAGCACAACGTGCGTGTACATGTTTGTGCGTGTACCCTGGCAGAAGACTTGATGCCTTTGATCATTGCGAGACACACTATAGCCCAGGCAGCAAGAAGACAACCGGTCATGATGCCGTTAAATTCTCCCGACTGATCTATTGAGTCTGAGATGTCCAGAGCCTTTCTGAACCAGAAATATGAAGTAGGAGAGCTTGCTGTACATTCCTTCACTAAGATAGCAAGACAAGATTTGTTAGAACACAGCCGTATGATGCACAATATGCAAAAAGTGTAAATGTATGTATTGTGAATGTGTGTGTTAATAACACACCTGTCTGGTTTGTGATCAGATCGACAGGGCACTGTTCCCATGGTAATGGATATTGAAATGAATTCCCCAAATAAAACAACGACCAGGCAATGATCACATTATAGTAGAGGGCCACAAAGAAACACACCTTAAAAAACAAGTGAGTTTTTGAGATGCTTTCGTAGATTGAGCTTTATAGGTATAAAGTCTACATGGTGTGTTTTGTATCCTTTACAAACATAGAGAGAAGGTCATACACTTGAAATGTTGCTGTCTTAACTGGTAAATCGTGTACATTATCATACAATTAAAAAGAATTCAGCTGCACACAGGACAGCCTCTTTAACTTTATATAAACATATACTGAGAGGAAATAATAAACCCCAACACGTATGTATGTTTAAAAATACACAGCAAAACATATGTCGTCATGGGTTGTGTAAGAGCATAACATCTACACATTCACAACGGTGAACTAAAGCTGGCTCTGTGCTTTAGAGCTTTTATTGACAGTGACAGTTCCACCAAGGAGGACAATATTTTCTTAAAACAATTGCATTTCATAATGTATTTGGTGTTTTTCATCTGTGCTTGTTTCCTGTTGAAACTAATGTAGCACTCTAAAAACTGTAGCTCATAAATCAAGTTAAAATAATCCCATCACGCGTAACCAACAGATGAAACGTGACACTTTTCAACACGTTCTAAATATAAACTCGCTAATGACACAACTGAACGTCAACATCCAATTGTCCATTATAGCAAGCATGAGAAGACAGACATTGTTACATTTGAAATATGTTCATATAACATGGTAAATCATGTTCATTTCTAAACAAAATTTAGACTTGTGGCTTTAAAATAAAGACTGCTTTAGCATAACCTATAACTTTATGGTCTTCATATTTGTGACCCTGCCTGTGAAACCTGAACTAAAGTCATTTTTTGTGATTTACTATTTTCTATATGAAATCATTCTACATAACGCGAACAATATTCTGTGAAAATATAACTCTGATATCTTTAAAGGGTTTTTTTTTCATTAAAAAGAAAATTCTATCATTATTTACCCACCCTCAAGTTGTTCCAAACCTGTATCAATTTCTTTGTTCTGGTGAACACAAAGGAAGATTATTGGAAAAATGTTAGCAACTGACATTTCTGGGACATCACTGACTACCATAGTAGGAGACATTATTGTATCATGTTTGTTCTATTGAACACAGCATCTCTAAAACAGTTCTAGGGCACCTTTGACTACCATTTTAATTCTTCCTATTATGATAGTGATGTCCCAGAAATGTCAGTTGCTAACGTTTTTCCAAATATCTTTCTTTGTGTTCAACAAAACAAAGAAATGTATATAGGTTTGGAACAACTTTTCATTTATCTCATTAATAGATTATCAGACTCACATTTATGATGCACCTAATGATGAATTTACACATTATGCACACAGAATAACAGTATAACAGTGTAATAACCGATAGCCGGTCCACACAATTCAAATTGGATTATTAAACATACTAAATATACCAAATGATGTTTAATTGAAAATGTAAAAATGGCAATAGAATATACAGTTTGTCCATTATGAAAATCATTACGCCTATGGAAAGTTTTAGAAACCTAATGTTTAGAAACCTAATGTGTGTGTGTGTCTGTGTGTGTGTGTCCACAAAGCTTTGCACATCTGTGTGGTTTACCATGCAGCTAGAGTAGCCGATGCCTGCAAGGCGGGGTGAGATGTGTTTCCAGACCCCGATGCTGCCCTGGCGGATGCTCTGCCCAGCGGCTAACTCCATGAAGAACAGAGGAACCCCAATAATAACCAACAACATCACATATAATACCATAAAGGCACCTACAGACAGAGAAAAATTGTGAACACAATGTTTTATTTCCCAACAAACACAATACTCAACACAAATACCCACCTCCTCCATTTTGGTGACAAAGGTAGGGGAACCTCCAGACATTGCCCAAGCCCACACTGAAGCCCACCTGGGCGAGCACATACTGTATCTTACTGTCCCACGCTGGCCTGTCTCCCTGCTCTTCAGTTCCCATAGCCTCGCCCTCATCAGCCGACACCAGAGCCATGTCTGAACGACCCGCAGCCAATCCACACCCATCCTCATCAGTGGGCAATGGTGGCTTCTCCATCTAGAGAACGAGAGCACAGCATTCATCACCGAATCTAGTATCTTTATTATTTAAAGAGTACATATTAAGAGATCATGAAAATTACATTTTATGCAGTGTGTAATGTTGCCGTGTGTGAATGTAAGCAGTCTGCCTAGTTGTAAAGCCGAAGGTGAATGAATAACAAAGTTATTGGCTTGGAAAAAAAGGAGTCGACTCTGAATCACGCAAAGGAGTCGTCCCTAGTCCGATTCGGAACCGCCGCGGATTTACATCACTACATACAGTCCCCGCCTACGTTTTGCTAGGACTGCCCGCGAAAACTTCACTCTTCTACCCCAAACACTGTAGCTCATGAGCCTCGTACGCGGTAGACCAATCACAGCAGACTAGACCATCTGACCAATCAGATCAGAGTAGGCTGGCGGAAAGGAGGGGATTAGACGGATGATTCGCCAAACAAATCATTTCAGAGTTAGTCAAGAAGTAAGGTAAGAATAACTGCCTATTATAACAAAATAAGAGTGTTTTTACACCTTGTATGTATGTAAACCTGTTGTTGGACACTACATGAACCAAAATAACACCTTAAAAATCAAGGAATATTTACTCTTTAACATATAATATACATATTAAAGTAAAATAAAATATTTTTTCATGTTATATTTAATATTTCATTAACCTGGTTGCTCTGTCAAAGCTTCATCAAGATCCAAGTTATGGTTCATTGATGCAACAGATGTTCTTCCTTAGAATTCATTAAATATAGAAATAGCCACAAATAAAACATAAGGTACAGAGATTTAAGATGATTATAGACTTGGATAGCTTGATATATTTAAGATCTCATTTGTTTGTTTTACCCTTTACATCATATGTGCAATGTGTTTTGTGCACTTTCTGGCAAATTTTTTGGTCATATTGCTGAACGTTGTCATCACGTACATTACGTGTCAGGTCTCGGGTCTGAACACTTGTTTTGTTTTGTTTTTTTGTCGATCACGTGGTGCAGTTTGACAGCTCGCCATGTGCTCGGTGTCCACGTCTGTTACCCTCTCATCAATGTTTTACTCTCCTCACCTGGTTTCACTTTGGTTTCTCTCTCTCCGCTCTTGGTTGCACATTTACGCATTGATTTCTCCCTCTACTTTACCCCTGGGTTATTCTCTGTTCTTTGCTCTAGGATTAGCATACTGTACATGCAAGACCATGGCCAAAATGGCAGATTTTTGAGTGACCTATGAAGCAACGTGAGGCGTGTGAGCGTCTGTTTTCCACGAGACACTGCTGTGAAGACACCTTGGATCAGCTAACTAAATGCACAGAAAACCAGAACCACTAACCCTTCATTGCTCACCGATATTTCGCTCCCCTTCTATTTATTTTCTTCTCCCCTTTCCCTCTTCCCTGGAGAGCAGTGAATGCTTTCATTGTTTCTTCATCCAAGTTGAGTTAGTCAAATCAACATCTCCCTCCATCCAGCCAGCTATCATTTTTCTGCCTCTTACTGTACAGTAAACAGAAGATTATGGGATAGCTTGCACCCACTGACAGCAGAAAACCAGAGTGAAAGAGAATGGTTTATGAGGATCTTAGTTTTTTGGTAATTTCTGCTACCAGTTTGACAAATACATTTTTGAAAGTATAAATATTTGATGTACTTCCTTATTCGTGCAAGTCTTTTTGATCCCAGAGATATAATCCTGACATTCAGCAGTACAAGTCTGCATTAAAAAAAATGGTGCCCCACAGTCTTGATATTTTTTCTAATAATAAATGTTTGCACATAGCTTGGGCTAAATATGTGACAGCAAACAGAGAAAAACAGCGCACACGCACAATTCCTCATGAGAGAGTTGACCTATTCCTAAAAACATCCCTTTTAACAAACACTGAACTATTTTAAATTAGATTTGTCCACATACAGAGTCTGCCCTTGTGTTGTTGAATTACCCCACAACTCACAAACAGGGCTGAACAAGATTTAGGCCAGTTAACTGAAACTGAAAATGCTCTTTCAGTCGTACAGTAGATGTTTTTCGTGTGTGACTCCAGAAAGGATGTTTAAAAATATATGTTGTATAGTACAACAAATGTTTTTTTTTAATTAAAAATATTTTACCACAGTACCACACAATAAACCAGCAGATATATTTGATTGTATATTTACATTTATGTTACACTCCAAGTTGCTTTTGTTCAGCAACTGTTCACTTGGTATACACTTCAAGTTGACTAAGAATGTTGAGGTTCCTCAGTGCATGTCACAACTTACAAGCACCGTATTGTGCTCATGTAACCTCAAGTCCAGGAGGTTAAGTCACTCAACATCACAAGATCAAGATTTCGGTCAAAAAGTACAGTACACCAACTTAAACACAAAATATGACATTAAAGGGATACTTCACCCAAAAATAAAAATTCTGTCATCATTCACTCACCTTCGAGTTGTTCCAAATCTGTATCCATTTTTTTTGTTTTGATGAACACAGAGAAAGATATTTGTAAGAATGCTTATAACCAAACAGATCTTGCCCCCCATTGACTCCCATAGTAGGAAAATTACTTTATCTTTTTTTTTGTTCTGGGGCACTTTTTGACTACCATTGTATTTTTTCCTACTATGGTAGTCAATGGGGAGCAAAATCTGTCGGTTATAATCATTCTTCCAAATATCTTTCCCTGTGTTCTTCAGAACATAGAAATTTATACAGATTTGGAACAACTCGAAGGTAAGTAAATGGTGACAGAATTTTCATTTTTGGGTGAAGTATCCCATTAATAAAACACAAAACTTCTAGCCTGAGTAAGAATTCAATCCAGTTACCTCCACAGATGTACAGAAATCAACACATTTATAGTCATCATTCAGTAAACTGGGGCGCGATATAAAACTAATGGGTTCCAAAACGCACTTTTTATGGTTGGGAACCCTCTCCCGTTGGTCCAATAAGTAGTGTATAAGATACAGGACTGCCACTACGATAAAAGCAGACACAAGGCAGCCAAATCTGTCTTCTCACTGTAAGACAAAGGCCTCTGCACAGCGACTACAAGAGTGGAAAAATACAGAACCTTGTTGAGAGAGAGAGACCATGTGAGTGACGGTGAAAGAGGTGTGAGACTACGTCAGAGTTGGAGAGGATATTCTGACTTGACAGGCTTCTGGATTTCTGACTGTTGGGGGGAGGCGCTGGGCTGGGGTCTGTTACGATTGTAATGTGGAAAGTTTTCAAGGTGTCCGATGCCTCCATGTCAATCTCGTGACGGGAAAAATAAACACATCTTTTATCTCTCTCAACTCTGTGCTTCCTGAATAAGTCTAGACAGTTTTGAATCCTTATTTATGCAATCGCAAACAACAAAATTATATAAGACTGTAAGCCAAACTGCAAGACGTGAGAAAGAGAACAGCTTAATTCAGAATTTAAAAGGCCGGTAATTCATCTCTTTATCTAACTGTCATCTAATCAGCTATTCACCCTGTGAACCAGTGCCTGTGGTCTTTATTTATGTAATTTCTTTGCTATCTTTTTGCACGTTAGTTTTTTACGAGTACCAATGACCTTCCCACTCAACTCACAATTTGATTGGCTGTGAAATGTCTCCATATTCATCTCGAGTTATTACATTAATCCTCCTGTGCATGTGAACACATGTCTATTTGTGTAGACAGCATCAGCAGTAAAAGGTCTATTGACAGCAGTGAAACAAGTTTTAAAATCTTCCTTTTAAGTAAGGCATAGAGTGTCAAACTTTTAATCATAAAAAAGTCAAATCATGAAGACAAAAACATAACTGAGTGAATGTTACAAAAAATGGTCATAAAAGCGTTGACTCAAATGGTATTTCATTCCAAAATACAAATGTATCATTCAAAAATGCTTCTTCAAACACTGTTTATTTTTACTTGAAGCAAGCAGGTAGTAACATTTTGTAAATTTTCACAAAAGAAAAATGTCATAGCCTACTGGTTAGAAAAATGCATATGATTACAGGATTTATATTTTGGGTCAGTTAACCCTTTAAAGTAAAGAAGAAATGGTACTGTCTTGGGACATCGTTTGATGTCCAAAATGTACTGTAGGCATTTAAGCAAGACCAGTTTCTAAAATGTGTCCTGCCGCTTATTTTAAAGTTGTCTGATACTTAAATTTAGTTCATAGACTTTGTGTTTTTAATCATGATGATGACATTATTACTTAGCATCACTTTAGAGCAAAGACTTTTAATAAGAATATGAGGACCACTGAAATATTCACTTACCCCAAAATATTTCCTTAGTGTAGTAATAAAGTTCATTTTGCATAAATCCTTTACACCTCTGGCCATTAGGGTTGGGCGATGTCCAACAAATTTGCATCGGATGATGCCTACAGTGAAACATCGCGATGGACGATGACATAGGGGTGGGGGGCGAGGCGGGGGTTATATCAGTTTGCTAGATGGCCATCTGCCAAAACATTAAAAACAATTACTGTATATCAGAGCTCCAGACTGCGACCAAATCACATTTTGCGCCAATTTTCAAGACAGCGTGAGCATTTTTACAAGTACTCGCGCATGTACGACCTGCAAATTTGGAATTTCTTCCAGTTATTTCATGTGGAAAGACGAGTAGATCTTGAGCCCACCCGTGTAGGCTGTGTGTGTGATTAGTCAACAGAGCGGGCGTCACTGATGTTTCTATGGAAGGCCAGAAGGGCCAAAACGTGTGAAACCAACGTGTTAACACCATAGACTGTATAAAATATGGACGTAGTGTCTGTGACGTCACCCGTAGGTTTGTGAAGAATAAAAGTGAAGCCTAAAGTAGGCGGAGCCGGTCGTCGCCATCTTGGCATCGCAACATCGCGCGTCACTCCCCAATAATCGAAAATGGGCAAAGAGGCAGGATGTGGGTGGAGCTGACGTGCCTGGTTGCTGAAACAAACCACGCCCACCAAGCTTGACGTATTGGCGGTTGACATTTAAACGTTTACAGCGGTTTACACAGCCTTAAATATGCAGAATTTGAAGGCTTAATATAAACGGATGAGTTATAAAAAACTCACCCCCCTCACAGTTGTCATGAAGGGCAAAATTACCTATATAGACCAAAGTAATTTTTTGTACCAGGCTGTAAACATGTTTTTTTGTGCTGTAAAGTTGGCCATTTTAACATGGGGCTCAATGAGATTCTGCTCTGTTTTGGAGCCAGCCTCTAGAGGCCAGTCGATGAATTGCAGTTTTAGTCACTTCCGTGTTGGTTTCACGAGAGAGACCAGAAGATTGCTCCTTGGTTAACACGCAATTAATGCATTAACACGTAATTGCGTGTTAACGCGTCGTTTAAGACAACATGTTAACCCGTAAATTACGTGTAATCGGGAGTAATGAGTAATTTAATTACATTTCCAGAGTAACTTGCCCAACACTGGTTATAAATAGAAATATAGGTAATAAGTAAGGCATAATATAATAATAGCATAATCATTTATTAAATGTGGTTTTGCATCTGAGGTAGTTTCTTCTCCGTCGTTCAGTTGTTCAGCCAGAACATATAAACAAAATGAAACAGAGCTCTGGAGTGTTCAGTCATCAGGTCTTCAAGCAAGAGAAGTGTAAGAACAGACCCGCTCTTATTTATAGCAGGTGATCAACAATACAATAAGCTATAAAGTGAACTAACATCATAACCTAGTAAATTCGTCAGCACAATAGATTTGAGAAAAGATTAACACGGTAATCCACAGACATTAGTAGACATCTATCTATTTAAAGCCCAAAAACACAAATAGCACATAAACTAAAGCACTGTCCTACATCAATTACATAACACTGTACATCCTGTTTTAAGTGTGAATGGCTTCGACACTAATACCAACTTTTTGTCTCTCTATGATGCCCACAGACCAGGTCCAACCAAGCCTGATGATCTTTCATGTACCATTGGGATATCGGAGGCCAACAGACCCAGCTCGCCCAGCCTGAGTCTCATCCTTGCACTGCCATGGACATATGGTGCCCCGAGAGACCCAGAATTTATTGATTATAATTCAAAACACATTCATATAAATATTATATGACATTGACAACAGGCATAATTTAGTCCCCCGTGTTTGGGGTAGCCTAAACCCCTTTTCCCAAACCTTTTTACTAGCTGGACCACTGTTTTTTTTACAATGTTTTTATTTATGTATATTGTCTATTGTTTGCTTATGTTATTGTATAAAGCACCATTAAAATGCTACAAATGTTGAAATTTTTTGTTTTGCCATTAAATTTTTTTTTTTTCATTCAGTCATACCTTCATTTTTTTTGAATACTTACCTGTTTTTGGATATACCTGTTTTTG